>NC_134551.1:14754940-15071679 GCF_025594145.1 Primulina tabacum | reverse complement strand
GGAGGCCGGGTGAGTACTAGGTGTTCCCGAAGTGCAACCAGTCAGCATCCGGGACAGTGTTTATATGGATCGGGCAAGTGCTTTAAGTGCAGAGCCAGCGATCACATGTTAAAGGAGTGACCACAGTGGAGGCAGCCGACCCAGTGAAGAATGTTTGCCATGCATGCTCAGGAGGCGAACCCAGACACGACATTACTGACCGGTAAACTTACTTAATTAAGCACAGTATTATTTTTCCACGCATATTTTGAATTGTATTTGGGATTATCAGTGTGCTAGTTAATATTTTGGTGACTTGGGATATAAATTTCTACTATGTTTGAGGTTAATGTTAGAATTTTGGAATATAAGTTTTGGGTTTTGTGCTAACGTCTCTTAGGGAATATTTTCATAAAGAGAGTAACCACGAAGGCCTTGATAGATTCAGGGGCCACTCACTCTTTTATTTCGGAGACGTTCGCTAAACATCTGGACGTCAAGTCTATTGGACTCGATGTGAGCTATTCAGTGACAGTCCCTGTAGAGGCCCGAAATTCGTACTTGTAAATTTGCGGAAAAATTTAAAATTTTCTTTTAAAATAAGTAATTTGCCTCATTCGTAAAATAAACTGATAAATAGAGTTTAATGTTCAAAATAGCACAGCGGAAGTAATTATTGTTTGGAAAATAACAATTTAAAATAATTCAACAACAGATAAAAACTGAGTTTGAAATAAAATAGTAAATGCTGAAAATGAGGTCCTCGGGTTCCTACTACTGCCGACCCAAGATGACTCACTGGTCCCCGCCCTCGGCCCCGACCTCATCACTACCTACAACAATCAAGTCTAGTGAGTCTAAAGACTCAGCATGCATATATCATAAATAACAAGTAATAGTAATAAAATTGCATGCATGGTAAAAATATCATGAATTTGGCGTAACGTAAAAATATCATGTCATGAATAATTATAATACGTGCGTAACTGAACTGAAAATCATAAGTGAAATGTTGCTCGATAGAGCCTTGTCATGAAATAACATATAATAATTTTATGTTGAGAATATGTTCTACGCAAGTGGCCCCTGAACTGAACTGAACTGGATCGCCCGATCAGACTAAACCACAGTATAATGGGCGGTAAAGATCATCACAGCCATTGGACTGGATATCCATACCAATAACTGAGCATGAACCGGTAAGTGACCACCGGGTGAAGTAATAATCTCAAGATAATGAAGTGGCCACAAGCAATATCACATAAATCTCAAAAATGAATATTTTATATTTTTTTGCACGTAATATAATTAAGTAACATAATTAAATATCCTGTATTAATTTTACCGAATGGGTGGGATCATTCCCAGGCTCGCTGCGACCTAAATTTAACATGAAAAATATGCAAACGATTTAACTTGACCAGAACTTTGTAATCGAACCCAAAACGAGACAATTACGCCCAATGACTTATTATTTAATCATGACTCCGTGCCAACCCGAACCAACACCGAACTATCATTTATTCATGATTAAAATACACCTAAAATGATGAAATAATGCCCCTAAATTTTCAGTACTCGAAATTTTGGTGGATGGAGGCCAAAACATGAAACGCTCTTTCGAGAGTCACTTTGGCACATTGCACCGTAAATTCTCGTACGACCTCTAAACTTAACCGAATCACAAATGGCCAAAAACATGACCTTCTTGACTCGAATGAGGTACTGTACAGTCCAAGGCCATAGGCTAAAATCCAACCAAGTACTCATAACACACCTCTGAACCTCAGAACAACTTGCTGTCAAAAATACAGCAGCTGTGTTAGTGTTTCCTTGAGTCGTTTGCAAGGCTACTGGCCATTAGGGCTTGAACCACCGACCAGAGCCCCTTACCAATATCCTAAGGTGTGGCTTGAACCATGGATAAGGGCCCTAGGCCAGCCACAATCCAAGCAACACCATGGATCACCCGGAACTCCCACCCGAGAGGCGAACCTGCGCGCGTGGGGAGAGTTGCTTCATTTGCTGTCATGGACCTTTCAGTGGCCATTTGATTGACCATGGCATGATCTATACATCAATGGGTACGACATGAACCGTGGCTAAGGGCTAAAAGGCCACCAAGATCCACACCGCACCACAAGGCCGAAACTACACATGCAGAAAAATGAAGGGCCGAAGGGCTGTTCTTGTTTTGTGTTTGAAAACCGATGCAACCATGGACCAAGCCTTGAAAGGCCGACTTGGTCACTTCTTAGAAATAAATAGGAGATGTTCTAACCATGTCTATGGCCCCTAGAGCAGCCAAGATCAGAAACATCACCCTTGACAGCAAAACCAAAAAAAATCAAAGCACAATATGACACTAGGGAGGAGTTGCTGCCATTTTCCTTTTCCTTGCGTGTATGGGGCTTGAATGAATGTACCAAAATGGTCCTAATACACCCTAGTACATGCCTAGGTGCAGCCTTGGGAGCCTGGACACGAGCCAACCACCTGAAACAACACAAACTTGGAACCCGTGAAGCATGAAAGAAACCAGAAAATTCTGTATATGCATTTCCGAATGGTGCTGAAAAGATTTTCGGTTTTGCTGATTAAAATCATGAACATGTGATGTAAAAATTTCAGTATATGGCTTGATTGAGGAGTGAATGAAAATATAAACATGTCTGGAATTGTTTTGAACGAAAAACAATTGAAAACACGACGCGACGCGGAGGAGACGGAGTGACTTTGCTTCTTGTTCTTCCCTCTTGTTTTCTCACAAATTTTCTCTTGATTACTCTCGGTTTTTCTCACAATTTTTGCTCTGATATTGCTGTGAATTTCAGTGAAAGGGAGAGAAGAAATGAGTCTAGGAGATGAGGGAAAGGTTGCAAGATATAGGAAGGAAATAATCTTTCTATCTTCTAGTTTGTGAGATAAGGAAATGGTTTGATATCAAAAGATTTTGAGGGAAAATTTTAGGGTGCACTTGGTCAATATTTAGGTCTAGGAACAATGGAGAAATATTGCTTACTTAATTATTTGTTGGTGATTAAATGGTGAGGGAATTATCTCCCAAGAAAAGGTTGGGGAAAGAATTAAAGATGGAGAGTTGACAATATTTTTAAATATCCTAATGGGGTGGCCGATTTTTATTAGATAAAGTAGGGTAGAAATCGCTTAATTATTAATTAAATGAGGGTTTAAAATTATGGGATTATCTACCATGAAGTGGATATGGAAAGGAATCAAAGTTTAGTTGCAAATCAAAAAACTAAATCTTCTAGAAATGGGATGGCCGAAAATTTGAATAAAATGGAGGGGAAGTATTTCTTAAATATTGTATGTTAAATCTTTAGTGTTTTATCTACTCATTAAATATTGTAGTGAATTAAGAAATTAATTATTGAAATTTATTTACTACTTAACTCAAATTATTTAAATAAATTCCTTAAATATTCTTTTACATTAAATTAACTTATTATTTATCTTAAATAAATTCTAGGAATGTTTTCTTAATATTAAATTTTATCTCAAAATCCCAACTCCACTCCGGCCTCACTTATTTAACTAAAAAGATACAATTAAACTACTGCATAAAATAATTAAATTTAAAGAAAAGAATTTAGATACTCATGCAATAACATCATCTTAATTTAAATACTAGAAATTATGCATGACTTATACGTAGTCCGATTTACGGGTTCTGCAGTCCCATCAGGGGAAGAATTATCAACTACTAGCGTCATTAGAGACATCGATCTCGAACTGCAAGGTCACTTGGTGTATGTCGATCTAATCGTGTTGTCGATGCCAGAGTTTGATATCATCTTGGGAATGGACTGGCTGACGAAGAACAGAGTTCTCATTGATTTCCAGAAAAGGTCAGTGTTAGTAAGACCTTTGGGCATGGAGCAGTTTCTCTTTGAGCCAGATAGATGGAGGAGTTTCCCTTGCATGATCTCTTGCATGCAGGCACAGAGACTTATTCACAAGGGGTGCCAAGCTTTCTTGGCCAGCGTTATTTCCGCACCTGACGTACCCACTCCGTCAATAGCTGATGTACCAGTAGTCAGAGATTTTCCTGACGTCTTTTCGGATGACGTCACAGGCCTTCTACCAGAGAGAGGTGGAGTTTTCAATTGACCTTGTGCCAGAAACCGTGCTAATCTCTAAGGCACCGTACCGGTTAGCTCCAGCTGAGATGTTAGAACTCAAACAGCAGATTCAGGAGCTTCTAGACAAAAATTCATCCGCTCTAGTTTCTCACCATGGGGTGCACCAGTGCTCTTTTTGAAGAAGAAAGACGGGAGCATGAGGCTGTGTATCGATTACCGAGAACTGAACAAGGTAACGATCAAGAATAAATACCCACTTCCAAGGATCGAGGACTTGTTCGATCAATTGCAGGGAGATACAGTGTTCTCTAAGATAGATCTTCGGTCAGGGTATCATCAACTGAAGGTAAAAGATGCAGATGTTTATAAGACAGCCTTCAGAACAAGATATGGGCACTACGAGTTCTTAGTAATGCCGTTTGGACTGACGAATGCTCCAGAGATTTTCATGAACCTCATGAATCGAGTATTTCAGCCCTACCTAGACCTGTTTGTCATAGTTTTCATTGACGACATTCTCATTTACTCGAAGAGCCATGAGGAGCATGTTCAGCATTTGAGTACAGTGTTGCAGGTTTTGCAGAGACACGAGTTGTTTGAAAAATTCAGTAAGTGTGAATTTTGGTTGGAGAATGTAGCATTTTTGGGTCATATAATATCTAGCAGTGGTATCGAGGTGGATCCAGCTAAGGTAGCAGCAATTAAGGAATGGGTTGAACCGAAGAATGCTTTAGAAATCCGCAGTTTCCTAGGCTTAGCAGGCTACTACAGGAAATTCATTCAGGGATTTTCTTTGATAGCAGTGCCACTCACTTCATTGACTAAAACGAATGCTAAATTCGTATGTAGTGATGAATGTCAGAATAACTTTGACACTTTGAAGCAAGCTCTTATTTCAGCGCCAGTTTTAGCCATGCCAGCAGGGCAAGGTAATTTCGTGTTGTACACCGATGCTTCTAAGCTCGGTTTAGGCACAGTTTTTATGCAGCATGGTCGGGTCATAGCTTTTGCCTCCAGACAGTTGAAAGTGCATGAGAAGAATTACCCGACTCATGATCTTGAGTTAGCTGTTGTCGTCTTTGCATTGAAAATATGGAGAAACTATTTGTACGGCGAAAAATGCCAGATATTTACTGATCACTAGAGTCTCAAGTATTTCTTCACGCAGAAAGAATTGATTATGAGACAGAGACGGTGGTTAGAGTTAGTGAAAAACTACGATTGTGAAATAAGCTAGCATCCGGGGAAAGCTAATGTTGTGGCAGATGATTTGAGAAGAAAAGTTGCAGTCGTAGCACAGCTGTCAGTACAGAGATCTCTTCAGTCAAAGATTCAGATATTTGGGTTAGAGGTTTATCCTAAGGACAGAACTCCTAAGCTGTCTACTCTAACAGTCCAATCTTCTTTGTTTGACCGAATCCGTAAAGGTCAGCCTTCAGATGAGCAGTTGCAGAAATGGAGACTGAAGGATGAAGCCAAGAGCAGTGTACTCTACATTGTGTCTGATGGTATTGTGAAGTACAGAGGGAAGATGTGGGTGCCTAGTGTTGATTCGATCAGAGAGAATATTCTGACAGAGGCACATACATCTCCATATTCTATCCATTCAGGAGGTACCAAGATGTAAAAAGATTTGAAGATTTTGTATTGGTGACCAGGTATGAAGCGAGATATCCGCTGATTTGTGTCTGAATGTATCACTTGTCAGCAGGTGAAGGTAGAGCATCAGAGGCCAGCAGGGATGCTTAAGCCACTCCCTATCCCCGAGTGGAAGTCGGAGAATACTAGGATGAACTTCGTTGTTGGTTTGCCGAGGTCAGTCAGAGGATCCAATGCTATTTGGGTTATAGTGGAACGACTTACTAAGTCAGCACACTTCTTGCCAGTGAAGACGACTTTTTCCATGATGCAGTATGCGGAGCTCTATATCAGGGAGATAGTTCGATTGCACGGGATCCCAGTTTCTATTGTGTTCGACGTTTACATCGTGCTTTTGGAAGAGTTTGCATGTAGCCATGGGGACGAAGTTGCTATTCAGTATAGCTTTCCACCCTCAGACAGATGGCCAGTCTGAGCGTGTGATCCAGATTTTGGAGGATTTTTTGAGAGCTTGTGTGATCGATTTCCATGGGAATAGGGAATCAAAGCTACCTCTAGTGGAGTTTACCTACAACAACAGCTTCCAATCATCTATAGGTATGACTCCCTACGAGGCATTGTATGGGAGGAAGTGCAGGTCGCCGATTCAAGGTCAGAGCTTGGTCCAGAGATTTTTCAGCAGACTGCAGATGTAGTGGTCAAGATCCGAGAAAGGATGAAGACCGCCCAGAGTCGTCAAAAGAGTTATGCTGACAAGAGGAGAAGGGATCTTGAGTTTGCTGTAGGTGATCATGTTTTTGTAAAGATAGCACCTATGAAGGGTGTTATGAGATTTGGGAAGAGAGGCAAGCTTAGTCCGAGATTTATTGGACCGTTCGAGATTCTTGACAGAGTTGAGACACTAGCTTATCGTGTAGCCCTACCGCCGAATCTGGTCGGAGTACACAATGTGTTCCACGTCTCGATGCTGAGGAAGTACCTAGCGAATCCTTTGCACGTTTTGAGTTTTGAGCCGTTGTAGTTGGCTCCAGATCTGTCATATGAGGAAAGACTTGTCCCAATCCTAGACCGACAGGAACGGAGACTTCGGAACAAAGTAACTAAACTGGTCAAAGTCCAGTGGCTGAATCAAACGGTGGAAGAGGCCACTTGGGAGACTGAAGCAGATATGAGAAGCCGCTACCCGGGGTTGTTTGGTAAGATTTAATTTCGAGAACGAAATTTAGATAAGTGGGGGAGGAACTGTAGAGCCCAAAATCAGTACACGTAAAATCCATACATTTATTTAATTATTAAATTATTTAATCAAGTTAAAAATGATTTTTTTGAGATTCATGATTTATGAAATTACATTATTTTAAATAATTTATGTTTATGTAATGCACGTTAAAATGTTTCTCGAGCTTCATGTTTTAGGCGATTATTCGATGCGGGATTGAAAAATAGAGATCGACGACGATTTTGGCAATTTTAAAATGCGGTATTTTATTTTAAGTTATAAAGGGGCATTTAAATGATTTATTTAGTTTTTAGCATTTTAAATCCAAACTTATTCATTTGGTGATTTTAGGAATTTAAAACCTTTAAAGTTTATCAAGTTTGTATTTTTAACTTTAATTTGTGGTTTATTAGTAAAGATAAAGGTGGGTTGATATTTCAATTAGTATCTTAATTAGCATTCTTAATTGTGTAATTAAGCAATAATTTCCCCTAATTAATCACTACACACCCACACGGCACACACACATTTTTACACACACACACCCACACGGCACACACATACACCTTTCTTAGCCTTTCACTTAATACTATTTTAGAAGAAAATTAGGGTTCTTAGAACAAGAGTGCAGCCGCCCCTCCCCTTCAGTTTCCAGCAGATTTTCATTGGGTTTTCTTCAAGAAAAATCGTGCCACGTTGTCCGGGATCAATCCTCGCATCTTTCTCGCCTCGGTGTCGTCGTTTCAATAACGTAAATTATCAAAAGGCACGTATATTTTTTTGTTTATGCATCGATATCCTCATAGTATTTGTTCTTATTTATATTATGCGTAAAAATCAATGTATGTTTTAAAAAGTTTGAGCAAAAACTTGTTGGATCGGTTTTGAAACGATTTTAGATATGAAAACTCGAAATTCGCTGTCGTTTTAAATACTGCGACTTTTCAGTCAAATTTCTGGAAACACTTTTGACTTCAAAAACGTAGAACTTTTGGATACCTTCGATTTGACAGTAAATTCGAAATATTTGGATAAAAAATGAGTGAGTTATGATCGTTTTTGTGAGACTTCTCAAATTGTGTTTTTCTGAAAATACGTTCTTGATGTGTTCTTGAAGTTTTATTGTTGCAGGATTCGTTGGGGATCGACGGGTGATCGTTGTTGCATTTAAGTATATCAAGAATGATGTTGGGGTGATTGTTGGTGTTTCGATTAGTGTCGTTAGGCATTTGGTTGAATTAGAAGTCGTAGGAATGATTTTGGTGTCAAATGTCGTGTTCACGGATTGGTTGCGTTGCTTGTGATGCATAGTTGTTTTGGGGCATTTGTATAGGCTTGAGTCAGTGCTATAGTAACCTAGGATGGGTCTCGAGGTGTCGATTGCACGGTCGGAATGATCGAGTTAGGGAGATTAAGTCACTAGCATAGGAATTCTCGTTGGTTTGCTTCTCCCGCAGGTACAAGTACCCATCGCCGGAACCGAACACGGGGTCCGTGCCTTAGTTAAAACTTGAGGATTGAGTTTCAGAGCCTACAAGGACCCTGACCCGGAGGTGTATACAGGGTCTGTTCCCTTACTTCTTTTCAGGTATATTTTTACGGAGCCTACACGGACACATAGCCAGACCCGGGCACGGGGTCCTTGTACTTCATTTTTGGGAAAAATATGTCGATTGGGTTCGATGTCATGGTTTAGTGCGATGATTAAGCGGTCGAGTCACGAGAGATTTAGAATGTCATAAGGAAATGGTCAAATTTGTGTATGAGCATAGTTATTACATCTAAGTTATGTAAGATAATGATTCGAATTCTTGATAGTATGTGCAGCAGTAGCCCCAAGCGAGATCCAACGAATCCCTCAACGCCATGTATGTGGTAAAGCATGACCAGGGACCAATCCACCCGTTAAAGCATGAACGGGAATCTCATGTATGTGGTAGTGGACGTTCCCTGTCAGCCCAGTACTGTGGTTTAGTCTGATCAGGCGTATTTATGTATGGGTCACTTGCTTTGAAACATATCTCTATGAAAAATTATGAAGTATGTATGTTCAAGTATGTATGAAGCAAGCATGTTTATGAAAAGTTTTATGATGATGGCACGTCTATGTTTATGCTATTACGTTCAATTTTCAACTATGTACGCTCTACTTTAAAGTTGCATGTGGTTTTATTATGTATTACTTGTTATGTCCAGTTTATAAATGTTGAGTCGTTAGACTCACTAGACTTGATCGATGCAGGTGAAGATGAACTTGAGGAGACCAGAGGTGTGGACCAGTGAGCTGGCTTGGACTGAGCGGGAGGCTAAACCCGAGGACCACCCATGTTTTTAAGTTTTTATGCAATGCTTCAACTACTCTGATTTCACGTTTTGGTTTACGATGTTTAAACAAGTATTTTTCTTTAGTAAACTTTATATGTGACCTATCTTTTGCAAATATTTTTAGTTGGACAGTTTATTTATGATCACAATTTGAAAGTTTATTTGTATTTAAGAAAATTTTTATGTTTACGAAAATTTTAAAGTAGTTTAAAAGTACCGTACGTTACACCCTAGGTCGTTTTAAGTTACGTTTCTCAAACAAGGATTTTGAAGGTAATTTAATTAGGATTGAGGAGACGTAAGGTAACACTTATTTTATCAGAGTCGCGCAGCGGAAGGGTGGATTATTGAGATACTAGAATTAAGAGTCTAAACTTTTTGTTTATCGAGAATAAGCGAATTTCGCGGACGAAATTCAATTTAAGGAGGATAGATTGTAACGTCCCGAAAATTTGAAGGTCCACGTAAACCACATGCATGCAAGTTATTAAATTTCTATGGTATTTTATTAAATTGTTTTAAAGCATTAAATACATGTTTATTTCATGAATTTATGTTTTAATTCATGATCTATTTAAACTTCATGCATTAAGGTTTCTAGATGCATTTCACATTCGATCGATGAACGAAGACCGGAGAATTTTCAAGAAAAATTATTTTATTACATGAGTAATTTTTATTTATTAATATAAGGTGTTTTTAAGGGTATTTTTCAAAAATGAGATTTTATTAAGTATTTTTACCCGCATGATTTTATTTTTAACTGTACAAAAATTTTATCGAATCGGGGTACTTTTTAAGGGTTCGGCTAATATTTTCAAAATTTTTATAACTAGAAATATTTTTCGAGAATATGTTTGGATTTAATGGGCCTACTTTTAAGCTTATTGGGCTTAAATATCTTTTCAAACTTTTAAATATCAATTAGGACCCATCTGTTTAATCTTAAACTATATAATTAGCACCTAATTATTCCCCTAACCTCTCCACTAAACCTAATCACTCTTCATCAGCTACCCACCCCCTCCACTCAAGAGCTTTCTCGTGATTTTCTGCTGCAAAGTTTCGGTGACGCCATTTTTATCCTCAAGCAAAGAGCTCCTCCCTTCGGTTGTTGGCTCCTCAATCGTTTGTCCTAGAATATTCACCAAGGCACGCACTTGTATCATCTTTTACGCATCACTCTCGTTTTATATGCTGATGATTGTATAATACAAGAAAAAACTTTCGATCTATGCATGTGTGTGTCTCAGTGTGAATTTGGCATATTTTTATTGCACATTTCTTGTGGTGCTAATGTTTTATTTGTCTTTTGATGTAAAGGGGACTGCCGAGGGGTTTTTGAGTGTTTTATGGTCGTGGTTATGATGTATAAGGGCTGAGGTTGAGGTGTGTTAAATTTTAGTCGAAGAACGATCAAGAGTAGGAGGGATCAGAAGTTTGAGGAGTAGATCGGTTGTTGGGGTAGTCACTCAACCAATAACATCACTTGCAGGAATTCGAGCTGCACTCTCTGACACTTGAAGATAATAGATGTGCAAGGGAATCTCGAGACCTGAAACAGATCATGAGGGGTCTGAAGCACGGTCAGGGGGGTTCGAACACAGCTTGGACAAGGCGGGAAGCCGCTCGAGTGTTGGGCTTGGGGGTTGTTCGAGTATGCTTCGCGAGGGGCCAAGGGATGTGGGAGTTGTGGGAGCTGCATGAGGCAAGGAGCTGATGTGGGTTCAATCCAGAGGGTCCTTAGAGTGTCCTAAGGAGGGCCGAGGCAGGGCTGGACCGACCGGTTGCGGGCTAGGGAGCAAGTGGGAAGTGGTGCACTAGGGTTTTTAGGAAATAGGAGCCACGAAAAATCAGCAGCTAGATATCTTGGAATTCAAAATTTTAGGGTCTGATCTTTGAGGCTTTAGGACCTTTTAGATGTGTTTATGGGTTGGTAAAGAGTTGGAAAAAATTTGGTTGTGTTTCGAGTAGATTCGGATTAAAACCGGGACCCCGGTTCAGGTTTTAAAACGAATCGATTCAGTTTGGTTTTAGGCTCGAGTTTACGTCGAAGAATGCTTTTAAATATGTGTTAGGATGTTTTAAGGAGTTTGGTTAGCTTCAGCTCAATTTTGGAGGTCCAGGGGTAAAGCTGTAATTTTTGGGTTTCCAAGAGCAAAATGGTGATTTTGTGCTCGGGGTGAGATTTTGGTTCTGGAAGCGCCCTGAGCACACATTTACCATATTTTAAATGTTCAAGCATCATGATTCACGATTTTTGAGATTTTGTGAAAATATACGTGCCTGTTTGAATTTAAAGAAAATTGCATTTGTGCATGATTTTTACAAGTGATGAAAATGATGATGTTTTGAATGATGGGAATTAGTTGTAGCTATCGAAGTATATGTAAATGTTTAAGATGTATATGTAACTGCTGATGATGTGGCTTAGGCACAGTGGATGCGTAATCCTGTCATTGATGTCCGACAGCCGCCGGGTACCGCGGTTCTATGTATGATGGATCGGATCCATCGTAAAAGATGTACGATAGTCACCTCTATGAAGTGAATTCACTAAATGAATGATGAACGATGAATGATGAATGAAAAATTATGAATGATGATTAACGATGAGCTGTTTTGACACGTCACGATTGCATATGTCATGTTTAGATTATGCTTTTAAACTTCATGAAAGATATGTTGAGTATGATATTTTTCACTGCTGTGTGCTATTTATAGATATTTTTTATTTACGGTACAGCTGTGCTGAGTCTTTAGACTCACTAGGCGTGTGTGATGTAGGTGAGTTCGATGTCAAGGAAACTGGAGGTGCTGGACTCTGAGTCGGCAGACCTGGTGGGCGACACGACCCGAGGGCCTTATGATTTTTCGGACATTTATGATTTTATGTTTTGGAGAGGATATGAGGATTTTATACGTTGTTTTCTTACAGTTTGATGTTAGAATTTCACTCATTTTTACTACGCTATACTTCTATTTGTAATTGCATATGATGATTTTTAAATGATATTTTTAAGTAGGATTGCATGCATGCGACTTATTTAAATGTTTATTTTCAAAACGAGAGCTTTTAAAAAATATATATTCCGTACTTTTAAAACGGTTGACATTTCATGTTAGTTGCATATTGCATGTAAAACGTTAAATGCATGTTCTTTACGTGGTTTGGACAACGTGTACAAAGATGCCTCCTAGAATGATTTTTCGTAGGAATGATGAGGATAGACATGAGGAGGAGATTCCACAGCCTCGATCTAATCAGGATGCTAGTGCCCGTGTACTAGCCGGTATGGAGCCTTTACTAGAGCAACACGTAGGAAATGGTGCAAGGGTCCGACTGGAGGCTGCTTATGAGCGTTTTAGGAGGATGAACCCCGAGGATTTTCGTGGCACTACTGATCCATTGGTGGCTAAGGGATGGATTCGATCTTTTGAGGTGATTTTTCGTTATATGGATATGGCGGATGCTGACCTAGTTTGTTGTACCATCTATCTACTGAAGGACGACGCTTCCTTATGGTGGGAGGGAGCGGAGCGAGAGGTGAATCTAGCGACATTGACTTGGGAGGAATTCAAGAGGGTGTTCTACAATAAATATTTCACTTCTGATGTCTGTTCCAAGCTTAATAGAGAGTTTATGAGTCTCCGTCAGGGAGATTGGTCTGTTGCTGAGTTTGTGCAGAACTTTGATAGGGGCTGTCATTTTGTGCCCTTGATTACTAATGATGCTGCGGAAAAGTTACGACACTTCCTAGATGGTTTGAGGCCGACTATCCATCGTGATGTGATGCTCGTCGATCCTGCTGATCATACTATTGTCGTTGCCAAAGCTTTTAGAGCCGAGCAATCACTCAAGGATATTGATTTGGAGATGCAGCAAAAGAGGAATCGTGCTCCGCAAGCTATTCAGCAAACTAATAAGCCTTATACGGGACCACCTAAGAAACCAGAAAGAACGAAACCACAAGGACAATCACCAAGAGAGAACATCCCGAAGACCGCTGAGAAACCAATGTTCAAGGAGTGCAATCGTCTGCATTATGGCAAGTGCATGTGGGGCACCTACAAATGCTTCAAGTGAGGAATTTGGGACACAAGGCTGGGGATTTCCCAAAGCTCAAGCAACCCACAACTAGAAGGGTCTATGTGATGCAAGCTGAGGTAGCTGAAGCAGAGCCGACACAACACTGATTACCGGTAACATGGTTGTTTAACATTCTTACAATGCCATTATTGTATAAAATGTTAAAATTGATTATGAGAATTGCTTCAGTTAATTAATAACTTAGAGGAGAATAGGTTGCATGCTCTACCTGAGATGGATTTTAGAGACGACATTGGAAATTTTTGGAATAGAAATGAAATTTGCGAGATTTTAAACGACCAAAATGAAGAGCAAAATTTAAGGTATGAGGGTTAAGTATGAAGTGAATAAGGGAGCCAAGCATTTCTATTATCAAGAATTTTTAACATCCGAAAAACCAACCTACATAAACCACATGCATGCAAATTATTTGAATTGTATAATTGTTTTATTTAATCGATCTTAAATGTTTATTTGATGCATGTTAAATGATTAAATGTATGATTGCATGATTAAATGATTATATGACATGATTTCATGAAATTGAAGGATTTTACCCGAATATTCGATAATATGTTGGGGAAAGGAGACCAGGGACGACAAGACAAGAATGATTATTTTTCATTAAATATTTTCAAGGCTTCTTAACATGACTAAAAATGATTAAATTTTTCTGAAAATGATAGAATTCGAATTATTTTACTGAGACGAGCTCGATTTTACCCAGGAAGCATGTTTTGGGCAAACGCTGAGTTTTTAAAAGATCAAAAATATTATTTTTGAAAACTAAATTTTATAAAATTTTATGTTTAAATTAAATAAGAGCTATTGGGCCCAATTTAACTAAATTAAGTAGGCCTAATTACTCCTATACTTGGAAGCCCAAAACCTAAGCTCTCATTAACATGCAAATTATATCTATAAAAAGGGAACCTAGCTCCTAAACACCCACATAGCAGCCAATTTTTACACACACAGAACACACATAATTTCAAAATCTTCATGGAGAGAACGGTAGGGTTCTTCGTCGCCCGTTCGTCCTTCCTCGCCGACGATCACGTATTCGAGCGTTCTAAAACGCAAAGACACGTTTTCTAAATCATTTGACCCATCATTCAAATCATAATATGTATGTATTTATTAATTTTGCATGAAAAATACTTGTGTTTGATTATTTTGACGATATAACAATTATTTTCAAAAATATGACGATTTTACACTTGTTTGAAAAACGCTACGATTCCTAAGAACACGCTGCCATTAGAAGATGTTTAAGGGAGGGAAAAAGATACGTTAAGGGCTACCATACATACTGGAAATGAACATGGTGAGGGACAAAGCACCTAGGGTTTTCCTACGTGTCTAGACGATCAAGGACTTGGCTTTGTGCATGGGGGCTTGCGGTTCGGCTAGGGCTTGGGGAGGGGCCTTGGCTGGACGTGAGTCAACGTGGTGAAGAGTCCTATCAGGGCTAGGAGTTGAGTTCTTAGGCTGGGGAAGAGTCCACCTGAAGATGGGCTCCTCCCCCATACTCGGGTAAGGCTGCAGCAGCCAAAGGGGCTCGCGGCTAGGGTTGGGCAACTTAGGATTGGTCCAGTAGGGTCTAAGGAGGATGGTCAGGGGTTGGGTCAAGGTCTGGTGCAAGGTTTCTCGCTGGTGGCTCGACCACAGCATGAGAAAGATGTGTGCGGCTCTTGTTTTTTGAAGCAGGGCTCGTGGCACTAGTTCAAAGGATTGGGTAGGGTTTGGTTGGGTCTGAGCATGGTCTAGGGTCAGGTTTGCTCGGTGGTGGCTTGAGTAGGAGAGTCCTAGTTGGGTAGGAGTCCTAGGCATGTAGATGCAACCGTCCGCAGCTTCGGGGCCTATGTCAAGGATGATTTGCGTGAGTTAGGGGCTGGGTCCTTGGGTCAGGGCTGGTCAGGAGGGTCCATGAGAGGCCTGGTCGAGGTTTGGCTCGAAGTGGCTCGAGCATGGTTCGATAAAAACGCAAGATGGCTCGATGGGTTTTGGCTTGGGTTGGAAAATCAAATTTAATAGAAAAGGGCTTGAACTGTGGGTCCACGGGGGTAGCTCACGACTCAAAAGGGTAGTTTAGAAAGAAAAAGTCTATATTTAAACTATGGGAAAAAATGTTCAAGTTTGAATTAATTCGGGAATTAAATGCCTAACGAATAATTAATTAAGAAATTAAATCGAAAGCCTCAAATTTAAGTTAAGTAAAATTATAAAAAATTTGATTTAAGCTTAAATAATTATTTAGGATAAGCCTATGTCACTAAAAATAAGAAAAAGTCAAAATCGAGAAATATTACGTCTAGCAGCAAAACGGTCATTTTACACTTGGGTAATACCTCAAAGGTTGACAGCATACCGAAGGATCATAAGGCATGTTAAATGATATAAAATGATGATTTTGATGAAAATAGGATATTCTATGATTTATGGTAAAATTGTGCAATTTTTACTGTTAAAATTCTATTTTTAAAAGTCATGATATTTTATGCTTTAAACACAGAAAGAAAAAATATTTTGAGTGATGTGAATTGACTTTGACAAAAGATAGAGGATATGTGGGGGATCCGTTTTAAGAAAGAACGATGAACTTACAATTTTATGGGAATGTCGTGATGGAAAAGGCCCCAGAGGGAGCTCGTTTACGGGAAAAAGCCCTAGAGGAGCCCGACGATTGTATTTCCATGGCAGTGCCTAGTGCCCGTCCCCATCGGCCATGTGGAGCTGAAGACTGATCAGTCGGCCAAAGGATAAATGCTATTCACTTTCGAGGATCAAACTTCACCCAAAATGATAAAGGATTTAAAGCTTTACGATTAAATGATTTTAAGATTAAGGATTTATTTAGTCTTAAAATTATTTTAAATAAAAATATGATTTTAATGCTTGTGATTGTATATGTATTATTTTCTACTCATGTTTAGAACGTGCTGAATAATTAAACTCAATAGGTTTGAATGTTGCAGGATTTTATGATATGAGAAGGCGCTGATGCTTGAGTGGATAGAGTGTGACAGTACACTCCCGGGGCACATTTTATTTTTCGCATTAGCTTGATAGATAAAATATTTAAAACATTATTGTTAAAGAATTTAGTAGAGATTTTTATTCTTTATTTTGATGTTGGTTGATCTTTTTAAAGGTCGATGTAGGATTTTTTTTCAGTCGACGATTTATGGACTTTTGGACACTTGAGATTTCAAATGTTAAATTCTTATGATTTATGAAAATGTTAAGTTATTTTAATTAGTAATAATCAAGTTTATGATTTATATATAAAAAATAAAATAAAAAATGGTAGTGGACGTTTCAGGAGCACACGTAACAAGCATCATATCATCAATTTTATGATATATTGCAACCGCAACATGATATTTCATAGTTCAGTGGATTGCACTAACAAAAAAAAGACTAATGATTTTATATTATCTTTTTTGAGTAAGTTATTGACGAGATTGAAGAGGAAAATAGTGTACATGTGGTTACAAATAGTGAAAGTGAAAATAAGGCTGCTGGTCAGAAATTGATGATTGAAAGATCTCACTTGTTTTGGTCACCTTGTGCTGCACACAACATTGATCTTATGCTTGAACATATTCGTAATATGTCAAAGGTAAAAAAGTGCATTGTCAAAGCAAAGAAAATAACAACTTTTATATACAACAGCGTCAAAATCGTGAACTTAATGAAAATCTACACAAATGATCGTGAATTGTTGAGACCTGGAATCACCCGCTTTGCAATGGAATTTATTTCTTTAGAAAGTCACGTCCGGTAATGAACACTTGAAGAGATTGTGTACTTCAATTGAGTGGCAGGAGTACAAAAATACAAGCAAAATGTGCAATTGAAAGACGACTAAATGTCCAAAATGATTACTGGAATTTAGTCGTCTTCCAATCATTTTGGACACTAAATTTTGGAAGACGACTCGTGACATATGTGCAACTATGGAACCTCTTGTAAAAGTTTTGAAGTTGGTTGATCATGACAAAAATCCAGCTCTATTAATTATTTATGACGCAATGGATAGAGCTAAATTGTCTATAAAAAAAGTGTAAAAGACTGGCAATCATACTGGAATGTAATTGATGAACGTTGGTATAGTCAATTACACCAACACCTATATGCTGCAGGTGAATTAGATGACATTTATGTGACTTTACATAAAGTATAAAATTCACTCATCATATATTTTTTAAAATATTTGTGTGTTTTTAGCATATTTTCTCAATCCAATGCTCCAATATTCTTGAATATGTGTTTATACCAATGAAATGAAACGAGGATTAAAGGCTATAGTCAAGAGACTAGAACCTGATATAAATGCACAAGCTTCAAGAATTAGCGAGGTATCATATTTATAAAATTTGAACAACATTTTTCATATCCAGTATACTATATTTTTTTATTAAACATGTTTTACAGATTAAACTGTTCACGGAACAAATGAGAGAGTTTGGATCCCCACTTGCCAAAACAGCCGTTAAAAAATATCTTCCAGGTTTTAACATCTTTGTGTTTTTCATAAAAATTAAAATGATACCACACATATCATTTGTTCTTTTCTCAGCTGCATGATGGAATGATTACGGTGAAGAAGCTCCCCACTTGAGAAAAATTGCAGTTAAAGTCCTTAATCAGACATGTTCATTTACTGGTTGTGAGAGAAATTGTAGTACATGTTCTCTAATACATACTAAGCTTCGCAACCGTTTGGCGATAGAAAAGTTGCATAAATTGGTATATGTCCATTACAATATGTGATTAAGATGACATTATTTGATGCATAAAAATGAAGATTGTGATTATTATAGTCCTATAGACCTTGATCACATATTCAAATATGATAATATTTTAAATAAATGGACAAGATATAATGACTCCCCTGTATTACAAGATGATGACTTAGAATAGTGATGAAACTTAAAATAACGGTAGCAGGGGCGATGATAGTAATGATGGAAACAATGGTGAAAGTGGTTTAAAAAAAAAGCAACACGATGACCAAACACATCAAGATGATCAACATGATACTGGAATGGCATGGGCACGAGGGAAAGAGAATTATTATGGCACGCAAGACACTGATCATGGGTATCGCCCTGGGATAGAGTAACCACGTCGTTTTTTTATCAAATTTGTCAGGGTTCTCGAGTGCCGAAGACAATGAACATTTTAGTACATCTTCACATTCATATATGGGTGTTGAGGAACAAATAAAAAATCTTGGCTTGGGGGTAACCAACAATTTCAATCCGGAGACGATTATAGATCAAGAAATTACCATTGGGGCTCTCAACAATTTGGTCGTGGTGCCATTGAATATAACGAACCTAGCTTTGGGTATTCTCATAGTTATAGTACTAGACATGATCATTCTTCATCTAATGCAAGTGGAATTAGAAATTATGGATTTGATTATGAGCCATCTCAATATACCAATAACATGAATAATCAATTTAAAAGATATTCTAATAGTGAACAAAATAGATATCATGATCATCAATCATTCGCAGCAAGTGATGTTAGACATTATGACCATGGATATGTATCTTCAAGTGAGGCTAGTAATTCTTTTGGGAATTGAGAATTTGGAGATCGTCATCGTCGTGATGAAGCGTTATTAAATCCACATTGATTACACCACACCGAAGCCGTTTCGAATCCCCGATTCAATCAATATCCTGGTGGACAACACAACACTTATTTATATCAATAACCATATGGAGAAGATCGATTTTCTCATTTGAATCTCGAGGAAGAGTATACTGATGGTTAAGTTCATGCACGTTACTCTTCTTGGTATTAGTCTCGATGGTATAACATTTGTAGGTATTTTTCTATATTAATATTGTCATATAATTTTATGTCAATATATCATTTTTCATACAATTTATATTTCAGCAATTATTGTTATTTTATTCCCATTTATATCGTATATATAATTTAATATGGTTAACAATAATTTGACTAGTAAGGTTGGAAAGCACATCAATTGATCTAAGATGGTGAATCTCGATTCTACTTCTCGCTCCATCTATCAAAGAAAGAAGAGCTACACTGAGCTTTAGCTATTTATATTGGGAAATTTTCATCAGAATGTGTAATAATAAAATAATTAAATTGATTTCAAAATATTGATTTGAGTTGATGTATTTTAGTTTATGTTAAATAATATGTAACTTTGAAGTAAGTTTTGAAGAAATTTGATTCCAATTTGGATTAACATATGTACCTTCAATTAAAATTTTTTCAAAAGTTTAATTAATTATAACTCAAAACTTTCTTAATAGTATATTTCAATTTTGAGAGGGTTGTGAAAATTTCGATATATAACAAAGATATGATTTGTGATTCAATAAGACGTGAATAAAATTTAAAAAATATATTTACTATATTGTTTTAATCAAATAATATATTTAAATGATATTTATTTTGATTTACATATTTGTAAATATTTTTCCAAAATTTTCAATTTATATTAATGTTATAAAAATATTTGCGCCGTGATCGTTCCGCGAAATGTCATGAGAACTGGAACAGTGACCTCCACGACGGCCTCCGCGACTGCTATTGCATGGTGCTACTCCCAACAGACACATTTTACATGTTATGTGAAACAAGGAAAAATAGTTTTACTCAGGTTGATGCATGTTTGTTTACATGTGAATAATAAAGACGTTTCTATATTTGATGATTTAAGCGTCTGCTAGCAACTAGACTGTGACGTTAAAATGTTGATTTCTTTGGATTTGATTAATTGATGTATCATGCTTTAAACGATACTAATCCCAAATATATTTAGTGTTTGAATATATCGAATAAGTGAATATGTAAGATCTAAAATACGGTAACGTAATCTAACTGCATACAAATATAGGAATAATGGAAAATGCTTAATTAAACTATTTTAATTGCATCTATTGAATGTGATAGGCATATTTACATGTTTAAAATATGATTTTCTACTAGGATTCTTAAACAGTGCTTTTAAGGGTTATTCGAGACAGCAATCGAAGAACAGAGACCAGAGACCGTAAAAGAAAAATATTTTTTTAAATGAATTTTTTTAATTATTTAATACATGGTATATTTTAAATGGTATTTTCGAAAATGATGTTTTTTGATATGTTTTTACACGGCGAGGCGTATTTTAAACGGGTAATCGTTTTTTGACAAAAATAAGGACTCTTGTTGGAACATTTCATGTTCGCAATCTTGATTTTGATGTTAACAAAACTTGTTATTTTGTTTCTAATTAATTTACCTAAGTGCGCAGAAAGCTGAAACCGATCAAGCTTCAAACTGATCAGTTACCAAGCCAAAACCGAAGTTATCAAGACGCAAACTGAAAGTGTCAACTGATTGCCCAAACTAAACCAGTCTAACTGAAATATCAAAGACCAGTTCAGTTGATAGGTGATTCAGCAGAAGACCTTCAGAAGCTCGGCCAGCTGATGAAGAGTTCAGCTGATGAAGAGCCCAACTGACCAGTTAAACTGAATCAGTGAAATCAGTTCAGCTGACGAGTCAACTGATTTCACCACACCAGTTTAAGACCAGTTCAGATCATCAGTTAGGAACCGACTAGTTTGTAGAACAAGACAAGCTTATCTAAGTGGAATCCAGTTGTGCGTATTAAAAAAAGCAATTGTCCAATCAAATGACAATAATAAATGTTACAGCAGATCTTAAAGTCGAGAAGTTACAGAATGACTGTCAGAAAATACAAGACTCAAATTTCGAGGAACAGATTCAAACTGCAACAAATACATTTGATGAGTCTTGATGTACGGTTATATTGCCTCTATAAATACATGATCAAGACCATCAACAAGGGCGTGAAAAACAGAGATAGGAAGATAGGCACGCTTAATTCATATCAGCTTACAAGAAGAAATCAGCCCAGATTTGAGGGAACACTTCATCGTGTTATCAGCTTAGATTAGAAGAAAAATTCCCTCAGTGTGTAGAAACACTTTCGTGTAGCATTAATAAATAAGTTCTCACACACGCACGCACCATCACTCACATATATATAGAGAATAGAGCGTATTAAAAGGTTAAGTGAGTCTTGTACAAAGACATTAAACTTGTGTATGTAGTCTTTGACACATAGACGTTAAACTAGTGTTGCTAGAAGGTGCTACCTTCAGTCTAGACTAGGAGTTAGTTAGGCGGTAGCGTAAGTCCTAATCTTAGTGGGTTTGTACAAGGTGTTGTATAAATCAAAGTCTTCTAGTGGATCCTAGCCGAGACAATAGAAGCGGTGACGTAGGAGCAGTTGAAGTCTCCGAACATCCATAAACATATCTTGTGTATTTAACTATTGTTTTAAACTGATTTGATAAGTTCGAGCTAATATCAGTTCAGCTGGGGATCCACTGAACTGGTATCAGCTCGAACTGATCCTCCTTATTTCAGTTAATTAGTTGACACAAGCTAAAAGCTTTAAACTGATCAGTTTTCTTAACGAATGATTACTTCGATCATTTTCCGCTTGGTTTAAAATCAAACTCTTTTTAATTCATCGGTGTTTATATTCTTAGAACACGAGTTATTGCAATTCATTGAGAATATTGTGTTTGAAGCACCTTCGTAGGTGCCTAGAACCGATCAACTTTTTGGAGGCTCGGCTAATATTTTCAAAAACAATCCTAGACAAAAAATATTTTACCTATATTATAATGGACCTATTATACCATGGTTATTGGGTCTAAACTTGTTGTTGAAACTTTTCATGTTTGTAATCTTGCTAGATTTTGATGTTAACAAAACTTGTTATTTTGTTTCTAATGGTTTTACATAAGTGCGCAGAAACTGAAACTGATAAGGATTCGAACTGATCAGTTATCGAGCCAAAATAGAAGCTATCGAGATGCAAACTAAAACGCCAACTGATTGCCCAAACTGAACCAGTTAAACTGAAATATCAAAAGACCAACTCAACTGATTGTCCAGCTGATAGGAAGTTCAGCAGAAAACCTTGAGAAGCCCAGCCAGCTGATGAGGAGCTCAACTGATAAAGAGTCCAGCTGACCAGTTCAATTGAAGCAACGAAATCTGTTCAGCTGACGAGCAAACTGATTTCACCGAACTAGTTCAAGATCAGTTCAACTGACCAGTTCAGAACATCAGTTAGGAATCAATCAGTTTGCAGAACACGACAAGCTTATTCAATGGAATCCAGCTGTGCGCACTGAGGAAAAACTTTTGTCCAGTCAAAAAAAAGGACAATAATAGACGTTGTAGCAATGCTTAAAGTCAAAAGGTTCCAGAATGGTTGTCGGAAAGTACAAGACAAATATCGAGGAACTGGATTCAAACTATAACAGATACAATAATTGAGTCTCACTGTACGATCGAGCTTCGCGCCTATAAATAGAAGATGAATATCAGTGAAGAATAATGAACAAAGTGTGTGGAACAGACAAGTGTGTGAAGAACAAAAGAGAAAAAGAGCATGCCAACTTCTTAGTATAGAATCAAAATTCTCAATGTGTGAGAACACTTTCGGGTTGTATTCATAGTTCAGTTCTCACACATGCACACACACAATCACTCATATATACAGAGAATTGAGTGTACTGATAAGCTGAGTGAGTCTTGCACAAAGACGTTAAACTTGTGTATATAGTCTTTGACACATACACGTTACAAAAGTGTTGGCTGGAAGGTGCTGCCTTCAGTCTAGACTAGGAGTTCAGTTATGCAGTAGGGTAAGTCCTAAGCTGAGTGAGTTTGTACAAATCTTTGTATAAATAAAAGTATTCTAGTGAAACTTACCCGAGATGGTAGAAGGGGTGACATATGAGCAATTGAAGTCTCTGAACATCCGTAAACATATCTTGTGTTATTAATTGTTTAACTATTGTTTTTAAAACTGATTTGATTAGTTCGAGCAGTTATCAATTCAGTTCTCAGTTAACGAACTGATATATGCAAGAACTGATCCCCCTTATATCAGTTAATCAGTTTACACAAGTTAAAATATTTAAATTGATAAATTTTCTTAGAGAAGGATTACTTCGAGTATTTTTCGCTTGGTCTGTAACCAAACTCGATTTAATTAATCGGTGATTTCATTCTTAGAACACGAGTTATTGCATCTCATTGATTTATTGTGTTTGAAGCACATTCAAAGGTGCTCGAACCGATCCATCACTTTTCCAAGTATTTTATTTAAAAAAAAGCCTCTTAAACCCTAACCTACACGTCATAAACACACGCACACCAAGCCTCAAAAGCACTAGGAATCTCCTACATCAACAACACACACATCCCACACGTTTTTAGCAAATTCATGTGGGTTTTGCAAGGAATTTCAGCAAGGTTTTCTTCCCCGTCTCTTCGCCAACGTTCCTCGTGTCAAGAATTGTTTTTCGTGCGTGAAACACCCAAAAGCACGCCTTAATCTTTCTTCACTCATCGTTTATACCATATTATGTGTATTTAACATGATTGCATGAATTATATGATATACCTTATTATATTTTCGTTTTTATGGCAATATATTACCAAAACTTGAGTTTTCATGCTTTTACATCTATGTTTATGTTGCACAAAGGGGATTCCATGAAAGGTCTATGGGAAGGGACATTTTTCAGCATGATTAAGGGTCCATAGAGGCTTGGCTAAGAGCTGTCAAGAGGGGGAATAAGCTGAACATTTTTGGGTTCCAAAAGTAAGCTAGGGTTTTGGTTTGGGTTTCTTATAAGGGCGCGACACCTAGATGCTATAGGGACGTGTTCATGGGTCTTAATAGAGCTGAGTCATGGTCTTAGATGGCTAGTACTATACCTGGAGCGAGGAGAAGGGTGGCAGACACTAGGTTGAAGTCGTGCGAATCTCCAAGGGTGCGGCTCGCTGGGTTGTGCATGCTTGGGTTGCTAGGTCGGGTCCAGCAGCTTGTTAAGGGCTTGAGTAATATGGTCCTAGGATGGTTGCATAGGGTGTGGACATGATGGTTAAGGGATATGCTTGAAGGAACTCATGGTTTGTCCAAATTAGAATTTTCGAAATTAGGGTAGAAAATTCAGTAGCCTTCTAGTCTTGTTCAAGGGCTTAAATTGGCTTGATTTGGGTTGCATAGAGCATGGTTAGGTGTTAATAAGTTATAGTTCATTTTTGGTTAAGTTGCGATTCGATTCGGGTTAGAACCGAGGCGTAGGTTCAAGTTTAAAACGAATTGGTCGAGAAGCTTAATTTTACGTCTAACAAATGTGTATAGGTGTATTTTAAGGTGTTATGTCAAGTTTGGATGGATTCAGGTCGTTGTTTTAAGTTCAAAGATAAATTGAGAAAGTTAGGGTTTCAAGGGCAAAAAGAGCATTTTACACCTGAAAAATGTTAGACGTCTTAGCAGTGCCTGAATGCTGTAATGAAGGTTAAAATGTTTATTTTGAAAGTTTATGAGATTTTATGATGAAAAATGATAATGTTAAAAGATGTGTTGCATGATTGGTTTAAAAGAAAAATGATATATATGCATGAATTTTTATAAGTGATGAATATAATGAAATGTTGAAGGAGGTCACTTAATTGTGACTAATACTATCCCTGATGTCCCTGTCGTCTGGTACCATTGTTATACGTACGTAGATGGATTCATCGACCAAAAGCTGAAACGAAAGTCACAATTAATGATCTGAATTCAATAAAAGGGAAACGTACAAGTATATGATTAAAGGAAAAATGTTATGATGAAAAGAAAATGTTTAATTTTTTGCATGTTCATGAAAAACTATTTTATTAAAAGTATATTTCATTGTTACTTGTGAATGTATTTGCATCACTTATTATCATAGTTAAGGTTTGCTGGATCAATAGACTAAGTGACCAAGATTTTGATGATGTTGGAGGACTTGATGGTTGAACTAACTGGACTGATGATGCACATAATCCGATGACCTTTGCTAGTTTTTCCACATTAAGATTACTTTAAATATTTTATGATTCTTATGCTTTTAATAGGTTTTGAGAAGATTTAATGGTTTTTGCTATTTTCAAAATGCTAGTTTTAAGTTTGATTCTAATCTTACGATTTTATGTTTTGCACTGCATTTTTTTGGATTTTTAAATAATAAGTTGGTTGGTTGATTTTAAATGTTGCAAAAATATATATATGTTTAGAATGATTCGACTGAAGCAAGCATAGAAAAAAAAATTTCTATCATATTTAAAAAAAAAAAACGAGTAGTAGACTTTCAAAACCTCTTGTATATCCCCGTCACACAATCGAGAAAAGCTTCTCATATTTGCTTTTTCCATAATTCTTTTTAAGCCATCGTAGTAAAAATTAAACTGTGATTACAGCGTGAGCCTGAGGGCATGGGCGTAATAAAAGCAACACAACTGAAGCTAACAAAGATGGCTGACAATATTGAAGCCGAAACAGACACATGGAGGTAATTTATCTATGAAAACAAATGAGTATGCGAGCAGCATGGAACATACTTATTCATTTATTCATGCATCGTTCTTTCGTATTAGAAGCATAAAAACAACTTTAATAACCAAATGAGACACCACGCTGATTAAGACTCACTTAGAAGACAAATAAAGTAAACCAACTCACAAAAGCAGATCTTCAAGACCATCTGGTTCCACAGCACGCAACTGATTCACACAAGAGAATTTTCACTGGATCGTCAAATTCACCTTTGAGACCTAACATTTGAACCACTCACACCCTCGACTCGATCTTTACTGATTTCTGCAAAATGGCCCACCATTTCATAGAACTGTTTCAGGCCAGACAGCGGCAGAATGATAGAAGAGCGATCTGAACCTGTGACCTGAAATTTTTAATTGTATTTTTTTTAGAAATTCATAAACTCAAATTCAGCACGGTGAAATTAGAACAAGCTTTGCCACCCACCTCGGATATCTTCAAGAAATGACCTCTGTTGTTGCTACCAAGATCAAAGAAGAACTTCTTTTGATCTACTCTTATCACTTTTGAGGACCCCATGTTGCCAACTTCATCAGGTGGTGGAATTTCAGAGCTGTGATCATCTAAGTCAGCCGCCGGAGAAGGTTGAGAACTGTGACCGGATATAAAACCAGCCCCCACATCATCTGAAAGCCCAACAAGCCGTTCTGGAGCTTCAGAGTTCTGTAGATGCTTACAGGCAACCAGAAAAGCATGACGATTTGCTTCTGAGTTTCCTCAACAGAAAACAGGGGGATTGATAACTAAAACCAACACATCAAATTTACCTGATTTGGAAGAATGAAAAGTCGTGATGCTTCAATAATTTCTGCCAAAATATTACGAAATGCAGCCCACCCTTCATCTCGGGAACTTCCAGCAGGGACAATTATTGTGCTGCGGTTCCGGCTGACTGAAGCTTCAGAAATCTGCATACCCAAATCTGTCAGAGAAACACAAAAAACGATACATGATGTGTATAGAACAAAGATTAAATCTAAAATAGTTTGGTATCGACAAATATTCCATTTATACTGATCGAGGATTGATTTTCTAGCTCAATATTTTATTGGAACGTACTTATCGACACCCTCAACTATATTTGAGCTCTTCAGAAATTTTTTTAAAGCACAATCACAAAAAGGTTGAGTAACAAAAGTGTAAAAGAAAGATTCAAAAACTGTCCATAATGATTAGTAATAACTGAAACCTCAAAAAACACTATTGGAGTTTCAGATATGAATGCCAGAAAAAATAAATTTATCTCCATCAGAAAAATGCGCCAAGGTAAAGAGCAGCCTAATATTTAACTCAAGAACTCTTTTCAGCCATCAATAATCTCGATTATACTTTCTAAAAATATTATATTGGGTGTCTATTCGGTGGGGGTTTTTCCTAAAAATTAGTATTTGCTACCCTCGCTAGCTATATTGCCAACAAAAACTAAGGCATCGTAAAAATTAGTTTCTTCTTCCACCCCACAAGCAATAATGTAAACAAAAAAACCAAGGCAAACATGAATAGCAAAGAATTAGTTGAAAGTCTCATTTAATTTTGAGCACTTGGCATGGAAAAAATGTATATGATAGTATTTAAAAAGGCTGAGATAGCTGACAGCGAGGGGAAAAATAAAAAATAAAAAATAAAAAATCTTAAATAGTACAAGGACAATCATAATAACTTCTAGGTAAACTGGATTATTAAATTTCCAAACAAAATTATAAATTTTCTGATTAAGATAGATACTTGCGTTCTTTAAACTTGAACAAATGCTATGAGATATAAAACGGAATAATATACTTCCCAACAAAATTATAAATTTTCCAATCTTGAAACATACTTTTTCAATAGTCTTCGCATGTTGAATCATAAAATAGCATGTTCTTACACTTGAAGAAATGCTATGAGATATAAAAAGAAATAATATACTTCCAAACAAAATTATATCTTTTCCGATTAAAAAAACATTGATTTTTCGATAACCTAGGCACGCTGAATCATCAAATAGCGTGTTCTTTAAACTTGAACAAATGCTGTGAGATATAAAACCTGAAAGTAATGATTCTGATGAGATACGACCACCCGGTATTCATTCATACCTTACCCGATTGTTAAACTCATTAAGTTGCCCCACAAATTTCTTCACTATAACAACATTCATATCCAAACAAACAGTGCCTTATGCTGCAACCTAACAAAAGTGGCCATTCGTCCACAAATTAGTGGATCCACAAACTGCCTACTCATGATTAACAAGTAACCGTTGCACTAAATCAACACCACATAATACTTGTTTCGTATGTTCGTATACACAATAACTTCGTAATTCATATCACTTAAAAGAACTTTCAACCTGAATCCACATTCTTGGATTAGAGTACTAATCAAGGTTGTAAATGGCGGGAGGCGGTGGCGGGGCAGTCGGTGACCGCTTACCGCCTCGGCGGTTGAATTTTTTTAAGTAATTTTTATAGATAATAATGCAATATAATCACAAATAATCATCATTTTTATGTAAAATGTGCAATTAAATAATGTTTACACACAAAGAAGCTTCATACAATATAATATCATATAGATAATCTGCAATTAATAAAGATTCATCATCATATTAATCTTCAACAATAAATCAAAATAAAATAATAAATTAATAATAGGAAAAAAATTGATTTTTGAAATCACAAAATCTGAAATATTATAAAAAGTATGATAAATAATAAATATGCAATGCCTAACCTAAATATTCTAACGGCTGGCGACGGTTGGCGGCGGCGGGCAGCAGGCGACAGACTGTGTGTGGTGGTTGAGACTTGAGAGTTGACAGTGAAAACAAAAAATAAAATAAAGAAAGTGAGGTGTGCTAGGGTTTTGATATTTAAAATTATATGACTTTAACTAGGTTTTTAAAATTGTTGACTAGGTTTTTAAAATTGTTGACCACAACTTAAAAATCTTGACTACCCACCTCGCCCGCCTTCTCGCCGCCTCGACCCGCCTTTCCAACGCCGTATAGCTTGGGCCGCCTAAAACACCCGTCTCATGCATAGGCGGTGCGGTCGAGGGCGGGCGGCCGTCTCGACCGCTATTTAGAACATTGGTACTAATAAGAGATAAAGGAATCACGTAAATGGAGGAAGATTGGATTGTCAAAGAGAAAAAAAGATAAGCAGGGAACGTGAAGAAGTTGCACTTTAACCATATCTTTTATCATCAAAACACCATTAACTTAGCACTACTAACTAATTCGATTTTCTTCTCAGCCTATAACATAGAACCATAAGAATGATCAATTTTCTCAGTCGTGCTTTAAACTAAACGGGATTCAATAAATTCATGAAATTTTCATAACTTCGGTAGCTTGTTTCAGACTGTCAGGTATTACTTCGAGCTTCTCTGCAGTCAATTCAGTAAACTGATTTTTTTTGGTTCTCATATATTGCAGTCTGAGGACCTTTTTCCTTTAAGGCACAAGAGCGGTAGCAAATACAGATTTCTGTCCACATCTTCGCAAGTATTAAATGAAGTTTGGTTTTTTACGTTTATTTTTGACGTTGATACAGAGTTATTTGAAACCTCTGATTTCACAAACGGTCACGTGCAAAGAAGTTTGAGAAATACGCAACAAATAGTGATAGCTCCAATACAAAAAGAAAAAAAAAAGCAGATGTAAAACAATAGTTGCTATGTGATGCATCCATATGATAAAGTACAAAATGGGCATAAGAAAAACCAAAGGACGAAAAAGAAAGTACTAACTTTGAGAAAGCGCCCCCTTCTGTTCTCGCCAACATCGAAATAAAAAACCTGCAATGACCATACAACTGATTACTGTTAAAACATAGAATTAAGGAAGGTGTGCGTGGCGCAGGTAGTTGCCTTAGTGTCGAGCTGTAGTTCTTTGCTAAAGACTTGAGGATCATCGGAATCGACATAGTAATTGAAGAGGTCGAGGAACCATGAGACGCCATTATAAGGTAGTATGATGGTGGACCTGGAGGCAGATGTCTTCTCAGAGATCTTAAGATATTTTCCTCTGGGATTCTCCTTGAGGTCAAAGTAGAACAGCTTGTGCTCCACCTGCAGCGTTTTGCACACCAACTCCACATCATTACCTCCCCCTCCACCACTGCCACCCGAATTCCCCTCCATCTCTATCAATAGACAAACTCGCAGCGGTGAAACTAGCTACTTAAACAACACAATTCTCCATTCTTCCTCGTTAAGAACCTCAGAACTCAGGCTAAAACACGACGTTTCGCACAACCAGAAAAATTAGCAGCAGTGCAGAATCAAGCGTGGAATCGGAGGCGGAGAGGCTATTTAATTCTTCTGTATCACTGCTTTTAGGGCTATGTTGATTGTTTGATTGAAGAGAGAGAGAGAGAGAGAGAGAGGATCAATGGAGTTGGGCAGATAATACAAACGACTACAGCGACCCAAAGCCAACACACCTACACGGTTGCTTCACGTACGACTTTTATTTGTTTCAGTTTGTTTATTTATTTTTGTAGATTTTAGAAGCACAGAAACATTCGATCAAAACTTTTGTATAATTTATGTAAGTACTGTGATATTTAAAATAAAATTTTAAAAATATTTAAATTTTTTTCAATTCAATAAAATTCATTAACATACAAATATTAAATTACAATTATAAATTGTGAAAAACTCTTTTTAATTTAACTAAAAAATAAAATTTAGATACATTTTTAAGATTTTTAACTCATCCATAAGCTTTCCTCTCCTCCTCTCCCCTCCCCTCTCTTATATCTCTCCCTCTTTCTCCACTTCAAAAGACACATTATTCTTTTACTTTTCAGATTTTTCACTTTTTTTGATTGCTCATTTATTTTATTTTTTTATAACAATTTTAAATCAAAATTAAAATCACGTGGAAATTTGAAATTGATTAAATGATTTTTTTATTTATGACATATATCAATTTTTAAATATTTAGTAATAACTAAAGATTATCACAAAAGCTACAACTCCATTTAATTTTTAAATAATTGAATAGTCTCACAACAAACATTATACAAAAATAAAATAAAAATTAAGAATTTAACCTATAATTTATAAATAAATTTTATGTTATTGTAAGGCACGAGAATTTGATTACCATAATCTGAGATTAATCTGAAATGATTTGGCAATAATTAATACGATTATGGATTTTTAATCGAGATAATTACGAAAGGGCTAACCGAGACACGAAATGAGATCGCGTGTGAAAATGGATGTGCGAGGACAGTAGCATTGGTGCACATGCGCGACCGGATACGCGCACATGCGCCAAACAGGCAGAAGACCTCGCGCATATGCGCGGAAGATGTCGCGCATATGCGCGACGCCTATGCGAGTGACTCCAGAGAGTCTCGCGCATATGCGTGGAGATGAGTCGGGCATATGCGCGAGGCAATGTGCAGGATATATGCGGAGACAGTAGGTCTCGCGCATATGCGCGATGTCAGTACGCGCATATGCGCGAGTAGTCCAGGAGCCGGACAGTGCTTCCGGCGCATATGCGCGGATTTTGGGCGCGCATATGCGCGTGACATGCAAAACGTAAGATTGCCACTTGGCTTATTGCATGAACGTGTATATATATATATATATACATACAAACGTTAATCTTCAGAAGAAATCGAGAGAGAAGCGAGGAAATTGCCAAAAATCCTTACGCCTTTTGTGCAAAATCCGTCCGTCTGATTTTGAATCCGACTTCGGTACCGAGTTCCTAGCGACGCAGGCTATAACTGGACGTAAGTTTTGTTACGTTTAGACACGATTTGAATTTATGTTATTGTCAAAATTGAATATGAATCAGATATGATGTTTCTGCTACAGTAGACATTGTATAACTTAAGCCAGATTAAAGAATAGACTGTTTATGAAATTGTTATGAATTTCAGAGTTGATTTAGTTGAGATTCTATATCAGAGTTGTGTTATTATTCATATTATGAGTTGTACTGATACTGGTTATGAATTCTGGTATTATATCTATGATGTTGAGATAGACGGGGTTATCGTGACTGTATTGTTATGCCGTCGAAACATCAGTAGATTGATATTGATCGGATTCAGTATTGATTGAGATTGATCAGATTCAGTAATAATTTCGATTGTATCGTGATATCATTGATATGAATTAGATTGTACCTTGTTCAGATATGGATCAGATTATATACCGATTTGAGTATTGATTAGAACAGGTCTTGAATTGAGTTATATACTGATATGGTATTTATATGATTGTCATTATCAGATTGGATATGGACAGAGTTGACTTCAATACTTCGTCTTCGTCTTCGTCGGACCGAGGAGATAAAGGTATAAATAAATGTTGATTCGGGATTGCACAAATCGAGTTAGGTTTGACTTGAGTTTCCCGAAATCACATACTTTACTTTATTACATTGATATTTGCAGATTATCAGATTGATATGGTTAGTCTATTGAATTGTAGCAGAGCCAGAGTTTGAGTCTAGGGCAGATAAGCCTAGCTAGGGCAGAACCGCTGAGTCTTTGTCAGAACCGCGTAGACTCTAGACTTTTAGTGTATCGATGAGCTTAGATGTAGATCGACGTCTATTGTAGACATTCGATACAGCATACCAAAGTCTAAATTAAATCAGGATCCCTAGATTAGAATGAGAGATGAGTCGAGTCTTAGATATTGAGACTAGAATTTAATATACATATCCGTATTGATTTATGATTCGTAGATTACAATTCAGATATTATTTACAGATTGGTATTGATACATGTTGTTTGATTATGCGACATGTGATAAGATATAATTCATGATTTTATGTTAATTCAGTTAACTGCATCTATACATTATTTATACTGGGATTTATTCTCACCGGAGTATCCGCCTGTTGTCTTGTTTGTATGTGTGCATGACAACAGGTGGGACAAGATCGGGGTCAAGAAGATGATGAGAGATCGAGATTAGAGTGGTGATTCCGGACTTGGATGTAGACTTGGTTTAATACCTGAAATTTAGTAGTTAAACCTTAGATTAGTTTGAACTAGAAGCATGTTGTACAAGATTTGTATTATTATACTGGTTTGTATAATATATTGATTCCATTACCTTCCGCATTTAAAAAAAATGTTTTAGACACTATTTATCTTAATTGATAATTAAATCCCAAAGATGATGAAGATGATGATTAGCATCTCGGTCCCCACAACAGGTGGTATCAGAGCGATAGATCCTTTAGACTAAGATAGAAGAGAATGAGCGGGGTAGATAGATTGAGTTTTCTTTCCTTGCATGTGATTGCTAGCATGAGATTTATTTTAATGTTGATTTACATTATGTATGCTAGCATGACATTATGTTTTACTGCTTTAACATACATGTTATCTAATTATCTGATTTGAATTGGTATTATGTATTATTGAGTATGAATCAGATCTGATTCATGATCAGCAGTAAGATGATCAGAGAAAGATCGGAACAGATTTGTAGTAGTTGAGTACTAATGTTTTGATAAGCAGATATACCTCCACGGAGAATTCCAGAAAAGGGTAGTACTTCGACTGAACAGATAGATGTATTAGAAACTCAGATGGAAATACAGTTGGAAGAGTTTCAGTTATTTCAGCCGCCGATTCTGAGTGGTATCGAGACGTCTGAAGATTGTGAGAACTGGTTTGATGATATAGAAATACTGTTTGATTTACTTGATTATTCAGATGAGCAGATAATTAAACTGATATTCCACCAGTTACGAGAGACTGCCAAGAGTTGGTGGATTACAAGTAAAAGAATGCTAGAACAGAGAAGTACAGTGATTTCGTGGGAAATATTCAGAACTGAATTTTATCGAAGATTTTTCTCAGTTTCGTACCGAGAGGACAAGAAAGCAGAATTTGAGAATTTGAGACAAGGCCAACTGAATATTGAAGAATATGTTGCGAAATTCTCTACTCTACTGCGTTTTGCTCCTCATGTAATTGGGAATGATGAGGCTGTAGCGGATCACTTCATCAGAGGATTGAACTCGGAGGTAGTTGCATTGATGAAGATGCAGCGACCTTATCATTTTGCTGATGCCTTGAGTAAAGCGAAGAGAGCGGAGGCGAGTCTGATTAGACAATTAAAAAGGGTGTGTGCGATGCAACCCCAGACACAGCAATCCCCTCTCCGATTTGATCGCGGCAGCACGAGTGGAAAGCAAGATTTGCTGAAAGCTCGAAAGAAGCCATTCAAGAAGTTAGGGAGCAGGACTGAGCGGTTCAACTAGCTCCAGTGGTTCCAGCCCAAGTTATACTGGAGTGTATTGCAGGATTTGCGGAGGGAGACATTCCACTAGAGCAATGCCAGGGAGTGACTGGTAGTTGTCATATCTGTCGATAGTCTGGACATTTTGCGAGAGCCTGTCCACAGAGAGGTTCCCGCAGATTTCAGGGAGCTGGACCATCTGGTGGTAGTGACCGAGGAACAGACCCAAGAGGCACTTGATGATATAGTGGCAGGTACTGTTCTTTTATGATTATATTGCATATGTATTGATATATATTAATGCATTTCTTACGATTGTCTTTGACTGAGTTGCATTGATATATACGGTACCTGTTGGGTCTGTATTGCTGTAGTATTAATTTTTGTACCTTCTGGGAAAGAAAAATTGATATCAGAGATTTCTGTGATATATTGTATACTACAGTAAGATGAGAATGAGATCGAGTTGAATTATGATGTACTTGTGTTTTCTGATTTGATTGCATTATTGATATTAATATGCTGAACAAGTACAGAACTATTAGAGATGCCTTTTAGGAGAATATAAGATTCAGACCAGATATGGTTGATGAGTAGAGATTCCAAAGTAAGTATTCTAAATCTAGAATTCCTTTGATATCTATGTTGTCTATGACTCGATTGTTACAGAAAGGAACAGATGGTATCCTTATGTATTCACTAGATGTACTAAAATCGAGCCTAACATTGACAGATTTGCCAATGATATACGAGTTGGCTGATGTTGCCAGATAAGATTTCAGATTTGCTTTATACCAGAAAGATAGATTTCAGAATTGAATTGATATCAGGTACTGTTGTTGTTTTAGAATTAAATACAGAAGGATATTGAATGTACAGAATGATACTGAATGAATTGAAAGAATTAAAAGATCAGTAGAAGAGTACCGACCAGGAGTTACAGCTGATTTAGTGTTTCTTTCAGTATGTTCAGAGATATTCTGATGATTTCATGCTCGTTGTATCTATGATATTTCGATATATTCGCAGCATCTGATTGATTGAATCGAATAACTGAAGATTGAATGGGATATTCGGAGAAATGTGATTATTGTATACAGAAAATTTTCAGATATGAATTCTGCTTGAAACAGATTGTATTCAGAGTATGCGATATCTGAAGTTAGTATACCGATTGTTCTTGACACAGTTAAAATTGTGATCAGTGATTGAGAACGATACCGATATCAGAAATATCAGAGAATTTATTTTGTCAGAGTGGGCAGATTATATTATCCGAGTATGTTTTGAACTGCTTGAGAATTGTTAGCTTCTAGATCAGTATAGATTATTGATATTCCGAATCTGATTTGATAGTACGGTTATTCTGAGTCAGTGTTTGATACAGATTATTCAAACCGAATCAGAACTGTATTCAAGAACTACGGCAGTTCAGAGATTTAACCAGAATGTCCAGAACTTAATTTCGATAATCAGAGCAGAGCATCGATCAGGGTGACAGATATGTGATTTTACTGTGTGAGAATGATTATCTTGTAATGTCAAATGTTTCAGAATTGTACAACAGAATTTGATATCGATAGTCAGAACCGAATACCAGGTAGGTAATTTTCTTTAATTTATATTATTAACTGATTGGTTTATATCAAATAGTTTGAATTGGAAATGACAGATCGGGTCAGAAGCGCACAGAAATGGATTCAGCAGTCATTCAGGTAACAGAAAATATATGATAATTCGAACAGATAGTTTTGATATAGACAGATTAAATCAATTGTGACAGAATTGGTAATGAAATGTTGGCAGAATTTGTACTGAAATGTCTGAATTGCCCATAAATGAAGACAGAAAGATAGAAATCAAAAGATTTATTACAGAATTTGTATATTTCTGACTAGACATGGGGAGTATACTTCGATAAATTTCGTAATGAGATCACTGCAATACTTTCCATATTGTGATGTAATATGATCGTGATTGACAGATTATTCAATCTATATCTATTAGTTTGTACCAGATAACGTACAAACATGACCAAATGACACAGATCGATGTCAGAAAAGTGGTCAGAATAACTAGAATGCCGAAGTAGAGTATATCAGATCGCTATTTTGCTTAATTTTGTACTTTTGGCAGAATGTATAGCATGATTTTATCTATGGTTTATAGATTGACGGATAGTTGGAGTGAACTATCTAGATATTGGAGGATATCCAGGAACTGTAGTGCTGGATTTTAGCACTAGTGACCTAATGTCTTGTCACTTTATGAATTACTGTATAATGATAGCTATCAAACGAGTATTGAGATAGCCACAGATAAGACATTGTACAGTGAGTACTGTAGATTTCCTTTGAATGGGAATGATATTACGGTGATATCTGAGATTGAATTTGATAAAGGCAGAAATATTATAAAGAAAATGAAACTGATTCAGAAAAAGATGAAAACTAGCTTCGAATGAACAGATTTGATATGCCGACGTCGGATGGTGACGATTGGTATTTGAAGCCGAAGATTGAGTAAATCCTTGACTGGGATAAACAGATTTGATAACAGCTGATGATATGGATTTGGTATGAGCTGTTGATTGCTATATACGGATGTTGTATAGCCAGTATTTGCAAGTAATTTTATCAGAATGATTTGATAGAATGAATTTTCTGAAGTAACCTCTAGTATACATTTCTTCTTTGTCTGATTTGATTGTATGTGATTTCGAGGACAAAATCATATCTTAGAGGGGGAGAAATGTAAGGCCCGAGAATTTGATAACTGTAATCTGAGATTAATCTGAAATGATTTGGCAATAATTAATATGATTATGGATTTTTAATCGAGATAATTACGAAAGGGCTAACCGAGACACGAAATGAGATCGCGTGTGAAAATGGATGTGCGAGGACAGTAGCATTGGTGCACATGCGCGACCGGATACGCGCACATGCGCCAAACAGGCAGAAGACCTCGCGCATATGCGCGGAAGATGTCGCGCATATGCGCGACGCCTATGCGAGTGACTCCAGAGAGTCTCGCGCATATGCGCGGAGATGAGTCGTGCATATGCGCGAGGCGATGTGCAGGATATATGCGGAGACAGTAGGTCTCGCGCATATGCGCGATGTCAGTACGCGCATATATATATATATATATACAAACGTTAATCTTCAGAAGAAATCGAGAGAGAAGCGAGGAAATTGCCAAAAATCCTTACGCCTTTTGTGCAAAATCCGTCCGTCTGATTTTGAATCCGACTTCGGTACCGAGTTCCTAGCGACGCAGGCTATAACTGGACGTAAGTTTTGTTACGTTTAGACACGATTTGAATTTATGTTATTGTCAAAATTGAATATGAATCAGATATGATGTTTCTGCTACAGTAGACATTGTATAACTTAAGCCAGATTAAAGAATAGACTGTTTATGAAATTGTTATGAATTTCAGAGTTGATTTAGTTGAGATTCTATATCAGAGTTGTGTTATTATTCAGATTATGAGTTGTACTGATACTGGTTATGAATTCTGGTATTATATCTATGATGTTGAGATAGACGGGGTTATCGTATCTGTATTGTTATGCCGTCGAAACATCAGTAGATTGATATTGATCGGATTCAGTATTGATTGAGATTGATCAGATTCAGTAATAATTTCGATTGTATCGTGATATCATTGATATGAATTAGATTGTACCTTGTTCAGATATGGATCAGATTATATACCGATTTGAGTATTGATTAGAACAGGTCTTGAATTGAGTTATATACTGATATGGTATTTATATGATTGTCATTATCAGATTGGATATGGACAGAGTTGACTTCAATACTTCGTCTTCGTCTTCGTCGGACCGAGGAGATAAAGGTATAAATAAATGTTGATTCGGGATTGCACAAATCGAGTTAGGTTTGACTTGAGTTTCCCGAAATCACATACTTTACTTTATTACATTGATATTTGCAGATTATCAGATTGATATGGTTAGTCTATTGAATTGTAGCAGAGCCAGAGTTTGAGTCTAGGGCAGATAAGCCTAGCTAGGGCAGAACCGCTGAGTCTTTGTCAGAACCGCGTAGACTCTAGACTTTTAGTGTATCGATGAGCTTAGATGTAGATCGACGTCTATTGTAGACATTCGATACAGCATACCAAAGTCTAAATTAAATCAGGATCCCTAGATTAGAATGAGAGATGAGTCGAGTCTTAGATATTGAGACTAGAATTTAATTTACAGATCCGTATTGATTTATGTTTCGTAGATTACGATTCAGATATTATTTACAGATTGGTATTGATACATGTTGTTTGATTATGCGACATGTGATAAGATATAATTCATGCTTTTATGTTAATTCAGTTAACTGCATCTATACATTATTTATACTGGGATTTATTCTCACCGGAGTATCGGCTGTTGTCTTGTTTGTATGTGTGCATGACAATAGGTGGGACAAGATCGGGGTCAAGAAGATGATGAGAGATCGAGATTAGAGTGGTGATTCCGGACTTGGATGTAGACTTGGTTTAATACCTGAAATTTAGTAGTTAAACCTTAGATTAGTTTGAACTAGAAGCATGTTGTACAAGATTTGTATTATTATACTGCTTTGTATAATAGATTGATTCCATTACCTTCCGCATTTTAAAAAAATTTTTTAGACTCTGTTTATCTTAATTGATAATTAAATCCCAAAGATGATTAAGATGATGATTAGCATCCGGGTCCCCACAGTTATAATTGATCAAACAATTTGTTTTTTTATTGTTTCAAATTTCACTTTATTCTCTTTACTTTATGACTTATAATTTTGAAATTATGTAAGGTTTAAAACTATAATTATGAATTTTTTAAATAAAATTACTACACTACATATAGAAAAATCAAAAAACTTTATTGGTCTCGGGATTTTTTTTTAAAAAAAATTATTGACTTTTTGTCTAAAAATGAATTTTTAAAATTCTTTTTAGTATTTTCAGTTAATTTGTAAACTTTTATATTACATAATTTTATATAATATTTTTTACATGAAGATTATTGGGTCTAATGGATCTACTATACCAAGATTATTGGGCCTACACTTTTACCATAGTATTTTATATTAAAACTAGGATTCCTAAGCCCTAAACCTACATCAAAACACACGCACACAACACATAAGACTCTTAGCGTTCTCTCCAACAAACTCACGCCACACACTTCCACATGCCCTTTTGTGATGATACATTTGAGATATACACTGCAAGTGATAAATTACTCACACACAAGCACTGACACATATACAAGAGACTTGAACTTCAAAGATTAGTTGAGTGAGTCTTGCACAAAGACAATAAACTTGTGTATGTAGTCTTTGCATATGAGACATTAAAAAATATGTTGATTGTGAGGTGTTGCCTGCAATCTTGATTGCTAGGAGTTTCAATTAGGCAAGAGATAAGTCCTAAGTTGAAATCGGTTTGTACAAGGTATTATATAAATCAAAGTCTTCTAGTGAAAGGGGCGACGTAGGAGCATTCGAAGTCTCCGAATATCCATAAATAAATTCATGTCTATTTATTTATTGCATTTATTTATCATTTTCATTGCTTTTAAAGATGCATTGTTGAAGCATTTTATGTGTTCTTCAAATAGCAAAATATTACATACAAAGTGTTTGATAAAATGTTTCAATCAAAATAATTTTTTATTCAACTTGCATATATTTTAAATGCTTTACAAAATATTTAATCAGTATCTATGAAGGATTAATTCGAGTGTCTTCTGCTTGATTTGAACACCAAACTCGATTTAATTCATCGGTGTTCAATATTTCAAGAATTGAGCTATTGTAGCTCAACGATTTCCCCCCAAATCGATCCTATCAACAAGTATTTCAGAAATATGATGTTAAGAAAAAATATCCTCAATGATTTGATTAAAACACTCAAGTATGTGCTTGAAAACTTATATAACTCGGACTCTTGAAAGCTTGAGAATGCTTGAACTTTTTCAAAGATCCGAGTGTAGGAGCCTAGATTGACTGAAGTCTTCCTCTATTTATAAACTTGATCCAATGGTCGGTAAAAACAGATCTTATATCCATTCCAAATGAAGTAGTTGTCGGTCATGTAATTTTCCACGTCACTATCTGTGGGCCCTTAGCTCCTAATCGTTATTGCAATGCACTTTGATTAGGGTCAACTAATTACAGCGGAAAACGAGTTTAAAATTCTTTTACAATGAGCCCAAAAATATCTCTTTTATAATTTGAATACTGAAAATAGTATTTAATCTCAAATCATAAAACACGCCCACACGTAATCAAAGCCAATCACATACAAACAACTCATATCCTCGGGACATGCCCCGGTATATAGATACATATACATATATACTGGGAACAAGACAATAACATAAAACCTCAGCCCAAGCTGTGGCTCCCTCCAGAAGTACCCTCTCCGATCTCCTGATATCCTGGAGTACCTGCCATTGTCTACACACAAAGACAACAACAGCCCCTCTTGGAGGTGAGCAAAGCTCCGTATGGAACAACCAATCATATATACCACAAGTATCTAAACAATGATATATGGTATGCAATGCATGTATGTCGTGGAGGTATCAGGTCAAATGCCCATCCACTGAGCACATGTCAGAATCAATCGAATCGCTATCAAATCAATGCTCGAGCTGGCACACCGGCCAATATGGGATACTCGTACGATAGCGTCGGCAAAGCGCCATCAAATCCCAAATCTCATATCCAATCATATGGGGCCACAATTGTCTATGTTTTACGGGTCATATAATACCGGCATAGCGATTGTGTTCACAAACCCTGGAATCCAATCCAATCATATCTAGGTATCCAAGGATCATAACTCAACGTGCATGTCATGTATCGATGTAAGCATAAAATGATGTGTGTTAACAAAACATTTATTTTATATATCGATATCTCAATCTCAATGTCATGTATGCCACATCAATCAACAAATAAGGCATATAGACACATAATCTCATTCCAATCAATCAAATCAATCCGACATATATCATATAATACAGATACCTGTCGTATGTTACCCGGTCGCAACATACCTCAATTCTTCGTTTCCAGTTGATGTAAGCCTGAAGATATTGATATTACACTTTATCTACATCAATAACATACTCATTCCAATCAATAACATACTCCAAAATCATTAATATGAGTTTCAAATATCATTTGAAACTTTAAAAATTCATATCAAATCCAAATCATATCATAATTCAATTCCGACTTCGAATATAAGTTTCTTGTCGGTTATTCTACTACATATCAGAAATTCAACTTCAAATACATGCTATTCCAGCACTTTGATATTTAGAGCTGCTGGAACTAGAAGAAAATTACCTCAGTCAGAAGCTCTCAACGCGACGATCACAAATATATAATTTGTTTCGCGTTTAGACAGCGTTTCGAAGTCGATTTGGACGGAAGAAAATCGAGTTTCTTTTCTCTTTCTCGAAACCTCTGAATTGCAAATGAAGAAAGAAAGATAAGAAAAGTTACTCTTATCCTCATCTCTCTCGCACTCGGGCGGTAGAATTCTCGCGCCCGAGCGCGAGACATTCTGCCCCCGGCTAACAATTGCACCGCGCTCGGGCGGTCACAAATTACCGCTCGGGCGCGGCATGTTCTGACCGAACATAAATGTCACATACCCTGGCGCTCGGGCGGTCACTTTCTACCGCCCGGGCGCCACACGTTCTGTACATTTATTTGATTTTCGTACTTATTGGCGTCCGGCCTCTCCCCTCGAGCTCTTACAACGTCAATTCATATTCAATATTCATTTCTCAATTCCATTGTCATAATATACATCAAATGTATAATCACATAACAATTTCATACATTATCGATAATCACATAGGATTTACGATAATACGATACACGGTCCTTACATTTCTCCCCTTCTTAAAAGATTTCGTCCTCGAAATCTCAAACATCTCTATATATATAACATTGGCAAACATACATATGTCACCAGTTATAGTACATATCAAAACTAAAATCAGTAAACGGATCAAAATACATCGAATACAATGGAACAGATGTCATAGAATCAAACAAATGCGGATACGAATCTCGCATCTTGCTCTCCAATTCCCACGTTGATTCTTCAACACCATGTCGTGTCCATTGCACTCGTACTAAAGGAATCGACTTATTTCGCAATATCTTTTCCTTTCGATCCATAATACGAACAGGTTTTTCGACATAGGAAAGAGAAGGATCAAGTTCAACCTCATCAGGTGCAAGTACATGTGATGGATCTGGTTCATATTTCCTCAACATAGAAACATGAAACATATCATGAATAGGAGATAGAGCTGGTGGCAATGCCAATTGATACGTAAGATCACCAACTCGATCCAGAATCTCATATGGCCCAACATAACGAGGAGATAACTTCCCTCGCATGCCAAATCGAACAGTGCCTCTAAAGGGAGATATTTTCAAAAACACTTTGTCACCTTTCTGGAATTCTAAGGGTCGTCTTCGTTTATTCGCATAACTCGTTTGACGATCCTGAGCAGCTTTCATCCGCTGCCGAATCAACTGAACCTTATCGTTCATTTCCTGTATCATTTCGGGTCCAGTCAATTGTCTCTCACCAATCTCATCCCAGAATAACGGTGATCTACATCGTCTCCCATATAGAGCTTCAAACGGTGCCATACCGATACTCGTTTGAAAGCTATTATTATAAGAAAATTCGACCAATGGTAAGGCATCTTGCCATCCCATTCTGAAGTCCATCACAATCGCACGCAACATATCCTCTAGAGTCTGAATCGTACGCTCAGTTTGGCCATCAGTTTGAGGATGATAAGAAGTACTCATAGCCAAACGCGTACCCATCGCCTCCTGAAAACTACCCCAGAATTTAGAAGCAAATCTGGGATCACGATCAGATACAATCGAGACTGGCACACCATGTAGTCTCACAACATTCTCAATGTATAAACGAGCCATTCTCTTATAGGGATAAGTCCGCTCATACGGAATAAAATGCGCAGATTTCGAAAGCCGGTCAATAATCATCCAAATAGCATCACAGCCCTTGGGCGAACGAGGTAAATGAGTCACAAAATCCATAGCGATATGTTCCCAATTCCATTTCGGGATTTCAAGACTATGGAGCAATCCTCCCGGTTTCATTCTCTCGGCTTTCACTTGCTGGCAGACAAGACATTTCGAAATAAACTCAGCAATGTCCTTCTTCATACATTTCCACCAGAATTGAGGTCTCAATGTCAAATACATCTTCCGACCTCCAGGGTGAATACTGTATTTGCTACAATGTGCTTCTCGAAGAAGGGCAGATTTCAAATCAGAATCATCAGGGACTACCAGCCGACCATTAAGTCGTAAAGAACCATCAGAAGAAATCTGGAATCTAGATTGATGTCCTGTCGATAAAAGTTCTTTCGACTTTTGGATCTGAGCATCGCTTCGTTGGGCCTTTCGTATCTTCGATATCAAATTCGGCTCAATTTACAATGCTGAGACAGTGACATAATTCCAATTCGAGTGAAAAGTCCAGCCAGAAGTACAAATATCCTCGTGTACTTTGGCGACACTGACAGAAGCTAAAACAGAATCATAAACTTTCCGACTAAGGGCATCCGTAGTAACATTCACCGATCCAGGGTGATATTGAATCTCACAATCAAAGTCCTTCAGGAGATCCATCCACCTGCGTTGCCTCATATTCAAATCAGATGGAGAAAAGAGATATTTCAGACTCTTATGGTCCGAATAGATAACAAACTTTTCTCCGTACAAATAATGGCGCCAAATCTTCAAAGCAAACACAATGGCAGCCAATTCGAGATCATGAACAAGATAACGTGTTTCATGAGATTTCAATTGACGAGATGCATAAGCAACCACTTTGCCATGTTGCATCAGAACACAGCCCAAACCTTTACCAGACGCATCTGTACACACCACAAATCCTCCGGTACCTGAGGGAATAGTAAGCACAGGTGTTGTGGTCAATCTCGTCTTCAATTCAAGAAAACTAGCTTCACATTCATCTGACCAAATGAATCGCTGATTCTTCTGTGTCAGTTGAGTAATAGGTTTAGCTATTTTCGAAAATCCCTCGATAAAACGTCGATAATATCCCGCTAAACCCATGAAGCTACGGATCTCAAGAACATTCGTAGGTCTCGGCCAATTCAATACAGCTTCGACCTTCGCAGGATCAACAGATATGCCATGTCTCGAAATGACGTGGCCCAAAAATACCACTTTGTCCATCCAAAATTCACATTTGGACAATTTAGCATAACAAATGACTAGTACGAAGAGTTTGAAGTACCAGTCTCAAATGTTCAACATGCTCCTTTTTCGATTTCGAATACACAAGAATATCATCAATAAAGACGATAACGAATCAGTCAAGATAATCTCGGAAGACACGATTCATTAAGTCCATAAAAATAGCAGGAGCATTCGTGAGACCAAAAGGCATAACCAAGAATTCATAGTGGCCATACCTCATACGAAAAGCAGTTTTGGGCACATCTTCGTCCCGAACACGTGCTTGATGATACCCAGAACGAAGATCAATCTTAGAGTATACAGAAGCACCCTGAAGCTGATCAAATAAGTCATCAATACGAGGAAGTGGGTACTTGTTCTTCACAGTAGCCCGATTCAATTGCCTATAATCAATACCCATTCGCATCGTACCATCTTTCTTTCGAACAAATAAAACTGGAGCTCCCCAAGGTGATACACTCGGTCGAATATATCCCTTATCGAGAAGATCTTGTAATTGTTCTTTCAATTCTTTCAATTCCAATGGTGCCATGCGATAGGCAGCTTTCGAAATAGGCGCAGTCCCCGGCACAAGATCAAAACTAAACTCAACTTCGCGATGAGGAGGAAAATCAGGAATCTCATCAAGAAATACATCCGGGAATTCTTTCGCAACAGGAATCTCAGATAAAGAAGACTCCTTCTTCGAAATATCAATAGCGTAGATAAGATAACCCTCATCTCCGCTAGTCAACAATCGGGACATTTCCAAGGAAGATACCAATGGAATTTTGGCTTGGGAACCCTTGCCATAAAAATTCCACTTGGGTCCATCAATCGGTCGAAATCGAACCACTCCATGACAACAATCCACAGTAGCTCGATTCATCATCAAGATATCCATGCCAACAATACAATCAAAGTCGTGCATTGGGAGGACAATCAAATTCAGAAATACCACATTATCCTCATATATCAATACATAATTATGCACAACTCTTTCAGACAAAATAATCTTCCCTGCTGGCGTGGCTATCGACAAAGTATCATACAACGGGGTACACTCAATATCGTGAGATGCAACAAATGCATGAGATATGAATGAATGAGATGCTCCTGTATCAAATAAAACACGTGCAGGATAATCGCAAAGCGTGCAAATACCTGCAATCACGCCTCCAGGAGCTTCTCTCGCCTGATCCTCAGTCATGGCGTACACTCTCACTTGGGGAGGAACTTGGGCACTCTGACCACCCGGTCCTCGATATCGTGGGACACTCGACTACCGAAAAGATGGAACAGGAACAACAAGTCTCATCATACCAGGGCCACCTCTAAATCCTGGCTGGGGTTGAGCAGAAGTCGTACCCCTGTTCGGACATACTCGAGAGAAATGGCCTTCCTGCCCACATTGATAACAAGTACCAAACATACCTCGATACTGCTCGATAGTATGTTTACCCCCACAATGGCTACAATAGGGTGAAATCACAGGACTCCCTCTCTGTGATCCACTAGAGCTCGAAATAGACGAAGAAACAGAACCAGTCTTCTTGAACTTCTTACCTCTTGGCCTCAAAGTAGGCTGCTGAGCTGACACCGGAGGTGGAGGGGTATACTGTGGACCTCCTCACCTAAGTCCAGCCTCGGCTACCTTGGCTCGTTCAACTGCCTCTGCGTAGCTGGTAGGCAATCCAGAAACAACATAAGTATATAAGACAGGATGTTATCCATTTACAAACCTGTTATATTTTGCCCTCGTATTCCCAGCTACGTGAGGTGCATACTTCAACAGAGTAGAAAATTTCGAAGCATATTCCGCAACAGACATCGTTCCCTGCTGCAGATTATTGAATTCATTCTCCTGAGCAGTATAATAAGAAGGAGGGGAATACTGCTCCAAAAACTGGGCCTTGAAGACATCCCAAGTGACTTCAATCCCGGCCTCTTTCAATCCAATCTCAGCGGCTTCCCACCAAGATTTAGCTCGGTCTTTCAGCTGATACAAAGAAAATTTCAGTCTCCGAGCCTTGGAATACTCAACAATATTAAACAAGTGCTCGATATCCTTCAGCCAAGCCTCAGCTCTTTCAGCACTCTCAGTGCCAAAGAACCTCGGTGGTTTTAAATCCTGGAATCGAGCTATCACTACATCCATGGACAATCCTTCAAATTGCCCAACAATCCTCTCAGTACTGCTACTCGTAGTCTCATTTGTGGGATCCATCTACAAATCAAAAGATGAATATCACAAATCAATAACAATTTCATAATCTCATCATCTCATATCATCAATCTCGTCAGATACTTACTCGAATCAAATCAATTTCATAATCTCATCATCTCATATCATCAATCTCGTCAGATACTTACTCGAATCAAATCAAGTAGGAGCAAGTAATACAAATAAATCAAACACATACGCACAATTCATTTGTGCCTATTCAAGTGTACACAAGACTCAATCGAGCATTCCCAGCTATGCTCTGATAACACTCTGTGTGGGGCCCTTAGCTCCTAATCATTATTACAAAGCACTTCGATTATGTTTAACTAATTACAGTGGAAAACGAGTTTAAAATTCCTTTACAATGAGCCCAAAAATATCTCTTTTATAATTTGAATACTGAAAATAGTATTTAATCTCAAATCATAAAACACGCCCACACGTAATCAAAGCCAATCACATACAAACAACTCATATCTTCGGGACATGCCCCGGTGTATAGATACATATACATATATACTGGGAACAAGACAAAAACATAAAACCTCAGCCTAAGTTGTGGCTCCCTCCAGAAATACCCTCTCCGGTCTCCTGATATCCTGGAGTACCTGCCATTGTCTACGCACAAAGACAACAACAGCCCCCCTTGGGGGTGAGCAAAGCTCCGTATGGAACAACCAATCATATATACCACAAGTATCTAAACAATGATATATGGTATGCAATGCATGTATGCCGTGGAGGTATCAGGTCAAATGCCCATCCACTGAGCACATGTCAGAATCAATCGAATCGCTATCAAATCAATGATCGAGCTGGCACATCGGCCAATATGGGATACTCGTATGATAGCGTCTGCAAAACGCCATCAAATCCCAAATCTCATATCCAATCATATGGGGACACAATTGTCTATGCTTTCGGGTCATATAATACCGGCATAGCGATTGTGTTAACAAACCCCGGAATCCAATCCAATCATATCAAGGTATCCAAGGATCATAACTCAACGTGCATGTCATGTATGGATGTATGCATAAAATGATGTGTGTTAACAAAACATTTATTTTATACATCGATATCTCAATCTCAATGTCATGTATGCCACATCAATCAACAAATAAGGCATATAGACACATAATCTCATTCCAATCAATCAAATCAATCCGACATATATCATATAATACAGATACCTGTCGTATGTTACCCGGTCGCAACATACCTCAATTCTTCATTTCCAGTTGATGTAGCCTGAAGATATTGATATTACACTTTATCTACATCAATAACATACTCATTCCAATCAATAACATACTCCAAAATCATTAATATGAGTTTCAAATATCATTTGAAACTTCAAAAATTCATATCAAATCCAAATCATATCATAATTCAATTCCGACTTCGAATATAAGTTTCTTGTCGGTTATTCTACTACATATCAGAAATTCAACTTCAAATACATGCTATTCCAGCACTTTGATATTTAGAGATGCTGGAACAAGAAGAAAATTACCTCAGTCAGAAGCCCTCAACGCGACGATCACAAATATATAATTTGTTTCGCGTTTAGACATCGTTTCGAAGTCGATTTGGACGGAAGAAAATCGAGTTTCTTTTCTCTTTCTCGAAACCTCTGAATTGCTAATGAAGAAAGAAAGAGAAGAAAAGTTACTCTTATCCTCATCTCTCTCGCGCTCGGGCGGTAGAATTCTCGCGCCCGAGCGCGAGACATTCTACCCCCGGCTAACAATTGCACCGCGCTCGGGCGGTCACAAATTACCGCTCGGGCGCGACATGTTCTGCCTGAACATAAATGTCACATACCATGGCGCTCGGGCGGTCACTTTCTACCGCCCGGGCGCCACACGTTCTGTACATTTATTTGATTTTCGTACTTATTGGCGTCCGGCCTCTCCCCTCGAGCTCTTACAACGTCAATTCATATTCAATATTCATTTCTCAATTCCATTGTCATAATATACATCAAATGTATAATCACATAACAATTTCATACATTATCGATAATCACATAGGATTTACGATAATACGATACACGGTCCTTACACTATCCTTTCTGATAATAGTACACTGAGTGTAGTGATTGCAAAATTCTGACATTACGTTGGAATCAGAAACTGTTAGTGTGGAAAACTTTATCTGATAATTCAGTTGAGCTCTAATCCTCGACATATGTAAACTAAGAATTTCAGAGAGAATGTTTGTTGCCATATACTGACTAATCGAATGAGGAAATTTTATACCATCAGTTTTCCTTTGTTCACTCTGGCTATCAGTGACCCTTGCAATAATAAACTAACAATTTGAATTAAGAGATCAATAGGGCTTTGATTAGCTCTGGAAAACTTATGCACATGAATAGTCAGTTTTTTTCTTGAATTCAGTTCAGCTAGACTCTATAATTTTCTATTAGATCAGGAGTCTTGTTAAGTCACCAAAACATAAAATTTCTTACAATTTTCTCCTTTTTGGTGTTTGAAAAAATAAAGCACTTAATTCATAATATTGAATTCATTAGATAGAAATAATTTACATCTTATTTAACAAACAACTATAAAGCCAAATTTACAGAAACTATTCTCTAGGAAACTATCTTCTATAATAGTCTTTATGGGATCTAGAGTGCTTGCTACTAGGGTCAAATGGATTCTTGTGATGATCAATTGAAACGTTTACTACTTTTAAGTTTTAAAATCCTATTATTTTTTTATAACTTAGATTTCGAAATTCATATTTAAAATAACTTAATATTTCCATAATCCAAAATAATTTATCATTTAAAAGTTTAAAGTGCACAAAATCCTTAACTCTTCAATTAACAAAAATCCTACGTCAACCATCAACATGATCAACACTAACTTCAAAATAAAATATAAATATAACATCTACTCATTTTAAAATTCTAATGAACATTTTTTCAAAAAAAAAATGCAATGGCCGAAACCATGCCTATATAAATTGTGGGGACCCGGACGCTAATTCATTCCTTAATCGTCTTTAGGAATAATTCAAACAATTATAATAAACAAGGTCTAAATTTTTTTTTTTTAAATACGAAGCGGAAACGTAATGTAATTCAATTCAAATTACATATTAAACATAACCATACAAATCTTGTACTATTTACAAGGATTCAACTAGGTTCAATTATATATCAGTGCTGAATCCTAAGTTGCTTCGAAGCCCGGATCTCCACGCTCTCTAGTCCAGCCTCTTTCTCTTCTTGACCTTGATCCTATCCCACCTGTTGCCATGCATACATACAAACAAGACAACAGCCGGATAACTCCGGTGAGAATTACATTCTCAGTATAAATCATGTATACATGCAAAAACAATCTAAAAGCATATAACAGATATTTCTAACATGTATTCAAATCAGAATATAAACCCATATCAAGAATCAATCCTATTCTAAACATGTACCATCATCAGGAACATAATTCATCATGTACCATATTCAGGAATATAATTAACATAACTCAATATAAACTGTCAATTAGACTCATGACTCCACATTTAAGACTAGACTCAATCCTAGTCTAGGGATCCCGATTTCCAGATGTGGGTATTCCCATATCGACCAAAAGTAATAGAAAAGACTCCAGTTCTATCCACATCGATAGGGTATCGATCACCAGTCATAAAAGAAGCTCGGATTCTATCCACATCAGTATAGTATCGATCACCAGTAATAGAAGAAACTCCGATTCTATCCACATCGATATAATATCGATCATCAGTAATAGAAGAAGTTATAATTCTAGCCACATCGATACGGTACCGATCACCAGTAATAGAAGAAGCTACAATTCTATCCACATCAATAGCCAAATATCCGGTGACAGACTTTGGCACTATCGCCAATATACTATCTTGTGACATCGTGCAATGTGCCCGTGGCGATCCCACCACTATCAGGCACTTCTGTCACAAGATTACTCGTCTAATACCTGCTGTCGATAAATCAAGAGAACAAGTACATCAATCAAATCAATACAATAAGGTAAAGTATGTGATTTTGGGAAACTCGAGACAAACCTCACTCGAGTTGTGCAATCCCAACTCAACATTAATTTATACCTTTATCTTCTCGGTCCGACGAAGACGAAGTATCGAAGTCAACTCTGTCCATACCTAATCTGATAATGACAATCGAATAGATACAATATCAGTATATAACTCAGTTCAAAACCTGTTCTGATTAATACTCAAATCAAAACATAATCTGATTAATGCCAATCGACATATGATACCACAATACCATCTCAACCAATACCGAGTCTGATCAATATCAGTTTACGGATGTTTCGACGGCATAACAATACAGTCTCGATAACCTCGTCAATTCCAACACCACAGATATAATACCAGAACTCATAATCAATATCGGTGCAACTCATAATTTCAATAACAATACAAATCTGATATCGAATCTCAATTAATTAATTTCAAAAATCATAACAATTACATAATCAGTCTGTTCTTTAATCTGACTTCAATTATACGATGTCCACTGTATCAAAAACACCATATATGATTCCTATTCAATTCTAACATCATAATTTCAAACCATATCAAAACGTAGTAAAACTTACGTCCAGTTGTAGCCTACGTCGATAGGAACAAAGTACTGAAGTCGGATTTAAAATCGGACGGACGAATTTCTCACAAAAGGCGTAAGGATTTTCTATCACTTTCCCTGACCCTTTTCTCGGTTTTCTTGCCAAATTCTGAAGGGAATTGCATTGTATATATATATATATATACATCAACGATGCATGCTGAAGCCAATTGGATCATTCTTCATAAAACACGTCTCGCGTATATGCGCGACATCAACCGGCGCATATGCGCGAGACCTACTGGTCATCGCACATCACTTCTCGGCAGCTCGTGCATATGCGCGAGGTCCTCTGGATTTCTCTTGCACAGGCTCGCGCATATGCACGACATCTTCCGCGCAGATGCGGGAGGTCTTCTGCCTGGTTGGCGCATGTGCGCGCATCCGGTCGCGCATGTGCGCCGATGCTACTGCCCTCCCACATTAATTTTCACACGTGATCTCAATTCATGTCTAGGTTAGCCCCTCTCTTAATCGTCTCGATTAAAATCAATAATCGTAATTTAACACGATATCAAATCTCGGGCCTTACATAAATCCATAAAATTCGGAACATGCATTTTGTGAAATCATCCCGCAGCTGAATAAATTAACTACAGTTAAAATTTTAAAAAGAGCAACCAACCTAAACAATTTACAGTTTAAAAATAAAAAACGTCAAGCATATTAAAATTTGTCAAAACCCTCAACAAAATAAAATCATCAACCACTTAAAAAGCTATTTAAACGTGTTCCCATAAAATCATATTCTTGCGGAAGAATACAAGTTTCTCGGGTTAACATGCTCCACCAGCTCCGTCCGTTCATTCATCATCACCTACAGTCTCCTCATCGAAAAGCTCACATGCATCATTCACACCTAGTGAGTCTAAAGACTCATCACACCTGTAACGTTATAACAAATACATAAACATAACATGCAAAAGTGAAAAGTATTGTACTCAACATACATTTCCTTATCTTAAAAGCGTAAACGTAAACATATCGTATAACAGCATAACGTGTAACAAATACATAAACATAACATGCAACAGTGAATAGTATTGTACTCAACATACATTTCCTTGTCTTAAAAGCGTAAACGTAAACATATCGTATAACAGCATAACGTGTCAAAACATCTCATCATATCATCATATACTTATACATTTACTTTAATTGAATTCAGTTCATTAGTTGTGACTTTCGTATCAGCTCTATCGTATCAGCTCTATTCGATGGATCCATCTACGTATAACCGTGGTACCCGGTGGATGTCGGACATCAGAGACAATATTACCATCCAATGTGCCTAGGCCCCATCATCATCGTATACATATATCGTCAGTCACAACCAACTCTCATCCTTCAAAAGTATCATCATTTTCATCACTTATCAAAATCATACATATACGTACATTTTTTATTAAAAACAAGCATGCAACATATAATTCATAATTTCCTAAAAAGTCATAAACGTGATATATAAACATTTGAAAACATGCTAAATTGTGATCGGGATGCTGACAGGACTAAAAACTTGACTCAAGTACAAATTGACTATTTTGCCCTAAAAACCCAAAATGACCATTTTACCGGTCACTTTGCACCTAGAAACCCAAAATGAAAATTTTACCTATTGACCTCAAAATTTCGACCCGAACTTACCAAACTCATTAGAACATCCCAAAAAATATTTATAAGCATTTCTTAGATATAAACTCAAGCTCGTATCAAAATTCAATCGATTCGTTTTAAAACATGGACCGGGGTCCCGGTTTTAACCCGAATCAACTCGAAACTTAACTAAATCGCCCCAAACTTAAACCATGCCTCAACCATACCCTACCAGAACTTAAACCACCTAGACCAGCCCACTTAAGACCTTTGAAGAACACCTGAAAGTTGCTATATTTTTCTGCACCAAAGCGAGCCGAACCCTAGTGTACTAAACCCTCGAATTCTCGACCCTAGACCAAACCAACGGGGAACAGACCCGAACCAACTCATCCTAGCCCACTTCTAGACTCTTATGGACAACTCCATGGCCTTGTTCAGCCCTCCTTGGCCGAGCCTACCCTCGCAACTTGAGAAAACATGCTATAAATCATATCTCCCTTGTTTTCATAATAAAATTACGAATTTGATATCGAATCGAAGATAACATAGAGAGCTATAAATCATATATTGAACACATTTCCAGAAAACCAACCTATAAGTCGTAGAATGTGAAATAACAGAGGGTGACGAGTTTTGTGACACATAAATTTCACAGCTTGTGCGATTTTACAATAAAAATCATATCTTACTCGTTTCTTATCATATACGAATTTGCTATTGAATCGAAGATAACATAGAGAGCTATAAATCATATGTTGAACAAATTTCTAGAACACCAACCTATAAGTCATAGAATTCCAAATAACAGATGGTGACGGGTTTTGTGACACATAAATTTCACAGTTTGTGCGGTTTTACGATAAAAATCATATCGCCCTCGTTTCTTATCAGAAAATTACGAATTTGCTATCGAATCGAAGACAACACAGAGTAATATAAATCATATGTTGAACACATTTCCAGAATACCAACCTATAAGTCGCAGAATTATAAATAATAGAGGGTGACAGGTTTTGTGACACATAAATTTTATAGCTTGTGCAGTTTTACGATAAAAATCATATATTCTTCAAGAAGACCGATCGGCCCTCCCCAAAACGCGACTAACTCATGACTCCAGGCCCTTTACACCTTAATTCCCAACGTATATAGCCCCCTAACACCTCAAACCGGCAGCCCCTTACACAAGAAGTCAAGAAAACGTGAATTGCATCAAAGTGTAGGTGTATTTCATGTCAAAACTATGCAAAAACGATACCATATAATAGATCAAAATATTTCTCATACATAAACACACAAACCAACATATGATGATGTGAATGATGAGAAAAACGAGATTTTGGGCGTGCCTTAGTGTTTATATGATAAAAAGTTTGTAGATATGCGCGTGAGACGTGAAATGGAGAGGCGAGAGAGACTTTTCTTTGAAGATTAATTACGGGGGGGGGGGGGGGGGGGGGGGGCGTGACATACTGGAGTTTGCTGCTATTTTTTACGTGGGGGAGGCTGCTGGAAATGGGGTGAGCGGCTGTTGATGGTTAAGGTGTGTTTATGGTTAATAAATCTATGTTTAGGTTAACATAATAACCTATTAATGGGCCCTTGATAATATTTTAAAAGGATTAAAAGGTTTTGGACCCATTAAAAATTAAAACAAACCCAACAACCCCAATAACACTTCTGAAAAATATTTCGATTTGGTACGTTTTTGAAAATATTGCCCAAAACCTCAAAAAGTCATCTGAAACATTAAAAATTGTGTACCGATTAAAAATATAATCCGACGGGTAAAAGTACTCAACCAAGGACCATTTTCAAAAATTCATACTTAAAAACACCACATATTAAATAATTAAAAATAATTATTCAATAAAAATATTTTTCCTGATTATCCCCGGTCTCCGTTACTCGGTCGAGCGCGAAATGCAGCTTAAAACCCTAATGCATGAAACTTTAATAACCCATGAATTAAAACACATATTGATGCAATAAACATACATTTAATGCATTAAAACAATTTAATAAATACATGAGAAATTTGATAACTTGCATTCATGTGTTTTACGTGGACCTTTAAATTTTCGGGACGTTACAATCTATCCCCCTTAATTTGAATTTCGTTCTGAAATTCACTTATCCTTGATAAAAATTTAGACTCTTAATTCTAGTATCCCAATAATCCACGCTTTCGCTGCGCTACTCTAATAAAATAAATGTTAATGAAACGTCTACTATTTTTAGAAATGCGGAAATTTTTTATTTTTATTTTTTAAAAAAACTGACAATTTTGAAAATAAGCATTTGAATATTTTGCATGCATGCAGTTCTATTTAAAATACAATTTAAAAATAATCATAAGTATTTGCCAATAAAATATAACGGAAACATAGACAAGTAAAAATCCTAACGTCCATCAGTGAAATAAATCAGCGTAAATAAAAATACTCATACCTCTCAATCTCATAAAATCATATATGTGCGGAAAACATGCGGTCCTCGGGTCGTGTCGTCCCACCAGGCCTGCCTACTCAGAATTCGACACCTTCAGTCCCCTCGATATCATGCTCATCTGCATCAAACACGCCTAGTGAGTCTAAAAACTCAACAAACCTGTACCGTTAATATAAAAATACATATACATAGCACCCAACAATGAAAAGTACTGTAAATAAAATACGTTTCATGATCTTAAACGTAAATGTATGCATATCATAAAATCATACGTGTCAAAACATTTCATTGTATCATCATCATCTTAATCATTAGCTTTAATTGATTTTTGTTCATTAGTTGTGTCTTCCTTAATCATCATCATTCATCATTTACGATAGATCCATCTACATAGAACTGCGGTATCCCGACGGCCATCGGACATCAATTACAGTATTACCCATCCACTAAGCATAGGCCTCATCATCAGCATTTACATACACATCTTATGCATTTACATGTACATCGTTAGTCACAACTAATTCTCATCCTTTGAAACATCATCATTTTTTTCATCACTTATAAAAAACACGCACGTACGTAAAATTTACTTAAAATCAAGCATGCAACGTATTTTTCATAAATTAATAAAATTCATTTCATGATGAATAAACATTTAAAAGTATGATATATATGTGCTCAGGGCGCTGCCAGGAAAAAAATCTCACCTCGGGTGCAATGACCATTTTTCCCCTGGAAACCCAAAATGATCATTTTAACCCTGGACCTCTAAATTCTACCCGCAGCTTACCAAACTCCTTAAAACATCCTAAAACATATTTATACATATTTTTTATACGTAAAATCGAGCCCGTTTTAAAACTTAATCGATTTGTTTTAAAACTTGGACTGGAGCCCCGGTTTTGACCCGAATCGAACCGAAACTTAGCCAACTTTCTCCCAACTTTTTACCACACTTAATACACACACTAACAGCCTTTAAGTCATCAAACTCAACCTCATAACCTTTGATAGCCCTCAACAAGTTGCTGAAATTTTTCACTTTCCTTTACCTACCAACCCTAGTACACTACTTTCCATTTTTGCGGTCCTAGCCTACAACCGATGGGACCAGCCATGACTCAACCTCACCTAGACCACTCTAAGACCCCTCTGGACCAAACCAACATCAGCTCACTGCCCCATGCATCCCACACAACTCACGCAACTGCTAGCCCCTTACGAAGTGCACCCGAACATCACACAAATACCCAATGCTCAAACGGCTCCTATCCTCGTCCCAGCCGTGTTTGAACCACCCTAGGCCATGGTTCAGACCCTTTATGATCTGTTCCAGGGCTATGGACGCCCCTTGCACAGCCAAGACCCCCAAACCTTCCAATCTACAAGCCCCGACTTCTTCTTCATGTGTTCAAGCCAACACTACGGTCGGTCTTTCCCTAAATCGTGACCCCTACTCGACACCAGCCCTTAATCACGTGAATTCTTGATGTTACCAGCGCTTAGAATCATGACTATAGCAGCCCCTTGCACGAACAAGAACAAAAACGTGAGTCCCATGCACAAGAAATCAAGATTCATATCAAACTTTGCTCAAAAACGTATACATCATGTAGATCAACAAAATTGTAAACAAATACATGATTTTCAGCATATTAATGGAGCGAATGATTAGCAAACAAAAATACAAGCGTGCATTGATGTATTTTAGGCAAGAAGGTCTAAGAAACGAGTGTCAGGGAATCGCCGGAGGAATTTTTCTTGAAAGAAATGGCTATGTCCGAGCACCTAGCTGCTGAAAGGAGGAGAGGGACGGCTACTTCATGCGAGGATGGCTAATGGAAAAATTGAGGTGGCCGGCCACTTACTTAATAATTAGGTTTAGGGTGTAGTTTAGATGATATTTAGTTGTTAATGGGCCCTAAACAAGGTTTAATGGATTTAAAAAAAGGTTTATGAGCCCATTAAGCTTTAAAATAAACCCATCAAGCCCAAACACTCTCCCGAAAAATATTTCTTTTAAGTATGTTTTTGAAAATATTGCTCGAGCCCTAAAAAGTCCCACTTAATCGTTAAAAATATGCCCCGGCGGGTAAAAAAATACCCCCATTTCATGGAAAATACACTTAAAACACCCTATAATAATTCATTTCATGGAAAATACACTTAAAACACCCTATAATAATTCACTAAAATTAATCACTTCATAAAATAAATTTCCTGAAAATTCCTCGATCTCCGATCCTCGTTCGAGCGCGAAATGCATCTAGCAACCCTAATGCATGAACTTTTAAAAATATCGTGAAATGCATCCCTATCATGCAGTAATTATGCACTAAATGCATGAAAATAATAAACACGTAATTAAAATAAAACCCTAGTTTGCATGCATTCAGGTTACGTAAATAAATTTCATAGATCTTACAACTCTCCCTCTTAAAACAAAATTTCGTCCTCGAAATTAAAACATGCCGAATGACTCCGGGCAACGACTCCTTATCTCAGTCTCCGTCTCCCATGTGTCTTCTTCCTTGAAATGATTTAGCCACTTGACTTTGACCATGTGGATCATCTTGTTCCGGGTTTCTTCTCCTGTCTGTCCAGTATCTGAGTGGGTTTCTCCCCGAATGACATGTTTGCGAAGGATTCACCATGTACTTCCGCCGCATAAAGACATGTCACGAAATCCATGGAAATGTGATCCCATTTCCATTCTGGAATAGACAAACTCTGAAGTAAACCTCCGGGCTTCTTTCTCTCAGCCTTCACCTGTTGGCAATTTAAACACTTAGACACAAATTCGGCAATGTCTGACTTCATCTGTTTCCACCAGAACTGTGTCTTCAAGTCGTTGTACATCTTTCTGCCACCAGGGTGAATGCTGAACCGAATACAGTGCGCTTCTGACAAAATCTATTGCTTCAACTCTGCAACATCTGGCACTACAATACGGTTATTCACATACTGGACAAAATCATGTACCTGATATTCAGACTGATGTCCTGATCTGACCATCTGAATTGACTGCTGTATATTCTGATATTTTCTTTGGGCTTCTTTGATTTTCATCATCAAATCTGGCTCAACTTGAATCGTGGCAAGTCTTAATGGTCTACTATCTGTGTCAAACGCTAAATAAACCAGACAAACAACAATCTTCAACTAAATTCGAAACACCTATCGTCGATAAGGATAGGGCACAAACCTTTCGACTCAAGGCATCTGCTGCTGCCTTTGACTTCCCTGGATAGTACTTGATCTCGCAATCAAAATCTTTCAGTAGATCAAGCCATCTACCCTGTCTCATGTTCAACTCTGACTGAGAAAACAGATACTTCAGACTTTTATGGTCAGAGTAGATCTCAAATTTCTCACCATAAAGATAATGACGCCAGATCTTCAGGGCAAATACGATAGCCGACAATTCAAGATCATGAATGGGGTATCGAATCTCGTGTGGCTTCAGCTGTCTAGAGGCATATGCGATCACATGACCTCGCTGCATAATAACACATCCCAGCCCTCTGTGAGATGCATCACAATATACAACGAAATCGCCAGTACCTGAAGGAATCATCCAGACAGGTGCACTTGTCAGCCTCTTCTTCAACTCTAGGAAGCTAGACTCACAATCCGCAGACCATACAAACGGCGCATTTTTCTGTGTCAACTGGGTAATCGGCTTCGCAATACTGGAGAAATCTTTGATGAATCGTCTATAGTACCCTGCTAGACCCATGAAACTGCGTATCTCAGGCACCGAAGTCGGTCTAGGCCAACCGATCACAGCTTCTACTTTACTCGGATCCACAGAAATACCATCTCCAGATATGATATAACCCAAAAAGACAACCTGTCTCAGCCAAAACTCACATTTTGACAGTTTAGCATACAATCTTTCATTTCTCAATGTTTGCAACACCATTCTCAAATGATTAGCATGCTCATCCAAATTCTTTGAATACACCAAAATATCATCAATAAAAACAATCACAAACTCTTCTAAATATCTCTGAAAGACACGGTTCATCAACTCCATGAACACAGCTGGAGCATTCGTTAAACCGAAAGGCATGACAATAAATTCGTAATGTCCATACCTGGTTCGGAATGCTGTCTTTGGTATATCAATACCTCGTACTCACAGCTGGTGATATACAGATCTCAGATCGATCTTGGAATAGATAGATGATCCCTGCAACTGATCAAATAAGTCGTCGATACGAGGCAAAGGATATTTGTTCTTTATCGTTGCCTTGTTCAGCTGCCTGCAATCTATACACAATCTCATAGAACCGTCTTTCTTTCACACAAATAGCACTGGTGCACCCCAAGGAGATACACTGGGTCTGATATGTCCCTTGGCTAGAAGATCTTTTAGTTGTGCTTTCAATTCCTTCAACTCTATAGGTGCCATCCTATACGGAGCTCGAGATATAGGAGCGGTACCTGGAATAAGATCAATACTAAAATCTACCTCTCGAGCTGGAGGTAACCCTGGAATCTCGTCAGGAAATACATTTGCAAACTCCCGTACTACTGGCAAATCTGCCAATGTCGGGCTCGATTTCAGTAAATCTACTGAATAAATAAGGAACCCTTCTGCTCCTTGCTGCAATAATCTACTCATAGTCAGAGCAGATACTAAGGGAATCCGAGATCTGGAACCCTTACCATAGAATTTCCACTCCTCTGTCATTTCAGGTCTGAATCTGACAATCTTGTGAAAACAGTCTACGGTGGCTCTGTACTTAGTCAACATGTCAATCCCGACAATACAATCTGATATGAATCTGGCCGGGCATGACGTTCTATATCTTGCGATTCGAACCTTCAAAGAATTTGGATGCATAGCAATGAAGTTGGAAGATACTTCAATGTTATTTAAGTGTAAAATTATGAAGAGGAAGCCAAAACAAGACTCCTGACCCGAGAGCTCCGCGCTAGGGCGGTAAAAAAAGTCGCGCCCGAGCGCGTACCTCGCGCCCGAAAGGTAAAACATTACCGCCCGAGCGCGAACAGTCCAGAAGACCCCGCGCCCGAGCGGTAGAAATATCGCGCCCGAGCGCGCCTGCTGCGTGAAGAAAATTCATACTTTCCTATTTTAGAGTTTTTACTATCTTGGCAAGTAGATTTCATATCTTTTTGATTTGGTATCAATATATAGACGAATTTTATTGATTGAAAACAACTTTTGTTCATTATTGATTGAGTTTATAAAAACTTTCTTTGAGAATTCTCTCAAAAACAAGCTTAAGTTTCGTTATAACTTTTGCGTTGTATCAAATCAAACTTATCAAAAGATTTATCTTTTGTGGCGTTTGTCAATCGAATATCACGAGGGTTGCCAAGGACGGGTTCTTTGGAGGTTCTCTTGAACGAGATTGTTTCTATCGTTGATGAATTGTTGCTAGACCGTGTGATCTAGAGGCGATTTTCACACCTATCAATTACTTGTTTCAAAGATCGGGAAAAATTAAAGATCTCGTGGGCGGGATCGCATCATTTGGTATCAGAGCTTAGGTTCATTGAAATTCAAGCAAGTTATCTTGTTATTAAATTTGCAGATCTCTATTATTTCTTCGTTTGTTTTCAGATCTGTTTTGGTCTATCGTTCTTCGTAGATTTTTTCGTGAATCTGTGATTCTCGAAATTTGTTGGTGTCTTTTTTTTTTTGGGATTTTCGAGTAGTACTCAGCAAAAAAAAAATAAAAAAAATAAAAAGGTCGCGATTTACTGTTCATTGCCGGAATTACTATTCATCTGCCGGAATTACTGTTCACGCGAATCGGATTTCGGAATTACTGTTAATCGGAATTTACTGTTCATATTCGGATTTACTGCTCATTCGCCGGAATTACTATTCATCTGCCGGAATTACTGTCCACGCGTATCGGATTGACTATTCACGATACTGTTCAACAACCGGATTTACTGTTCATCGTATTAGGTTTTACTGTTCATTTGCCGGATTTACTGTTTATGGCACTATTCATCGCCGGGATACTGTTCATCGGCACGAAAATTACTGTTTATTGCCGAATTTACTGTTCACGGTACTATTCATCCGCCGAGATACTGTTCATCGTTTCCGAAATTACTGTTCAACCGTCGAATTAATTATTCACGAAACTGTTCAATCCGGAATTACTGTTCATCCGCCGGAGTTACTGTTCACTCGAAAAAAAAAATTCGGAAAAAAAAAAACAATTTTGAATCGGGTGTTTGTTGGAATTTTAACGCTTATATTTAGCGTTAAGTTTGTCCTTGTCATTTAGTCGCATTCTAGTCAATTTCCAGAGTTGCTTGTTCTTGTGTGGTCTAAGTGAGTCGAATTTCAAGCGTCACAGGATTGATCTCATAAGTTTGATACGTGGAAGCCACGAGACTTAAGCGCCCCCTTGAGAATTCTCACTTGAGTGAACATATTTGAGTGGAGTGAATTTTCATTGGAGTGATTTGTGAGGTTTTGTGGTGAGGGAAAAAGACGAGTGGGAGTGAATTTTCATTGAAGTGACTAGTGAGAATTTGTGGTGAGGAAACTTTATTCTTTTATTGTTTTATACTAAAATTTTATTGCAGGTATAATGGTTGATGATCTTCAATTTAAAACAATGTTAAGGGGGATTGATAGAATATGGGAGGAGGAGCTTAAGCCTTTACATGAAAGGTTGGATAGGCTTGAGGGTAGTGCTAATGAGAAGAGACGAGGTAGTAGATTTGGTGGGGATAGAGCATCGCATTTGGATCGTGATGATAGGAGGTGCGAATCGAGTGGTAGGCAGGGAATTGACTCGTGGAAGGAGTTCTTGACATCCGCACGAAGGTCGAGTGGAGAGAAGAAGGTCATAACTAGACCGAAGTTGGTTTTGAAGCATGAATATCAAGGTACATTTAAAAACTCAAATTCTCGTACTTATGATATTATATGTTGTTGGTGTTTAGAAGTTGGGCATGATATCACCCAATGTCCACGTGAGGAGGTGACGGTAGTTAAATCGCCAGTTGAGCTTAAATCTCAAATGGAGGTTGATGTTGCGGTTGGGCTTGAATCTCAAGTGGAGGTTGTGGTTGATAAAGTTGTTGATGACATTATTCCACTAGTTGGTGAGTTGAATGTTGTTGAACCTAAAGTGGAGGTTGAGAGAATTGAGAAGGTTGGTACCCCACTGATTTCTGACTTGAGCATAGAATGTTGTGCAGTGGAGGGTAAATCCTTAGATGGTGAATTTTCTTCTAATGTGTGTGCTATGGAGGAGAAAGAAGAAAGTTGTAATAATTTGTTGCGCACATGTTATGATTCATCATGTACCTTTCTTGATCAACCTATTTCAATTGTAATTACTGATGATCAACTGCAATTTAATTGTGAGAATGAAAAAGAATTTAAAATGGCCGAAAGAATGAGTGATAAAAGGAGTGAGACGACCATAGAAAGAAAAGAAAAAGAAAATGCAAAAGAGGCCAAAAGAAGAGAAAAAGAAAATAAATTAAAGGCCCAAAAGAGTGAATATGAGCGTGATTTAATTTTTTCTAAATCTCCCCAAGTACCTTTGTACAAAGATGAGATTTATATATCTAGTGATGATATAGCCGGTTCAATCCCGAGCGGTATTTATTCTTCTTTGCAGGACTTGGGCGCCCTCATGATGAGGAGAAGAGCAAGTGTTGATGATTTTGGAAAGCCATGGGATGATTTATATGACTTCGAGAGCAATCAAGGTGAGGTAAAGTTAGTTGCCAACGCAAAAACCATGAGGTATGACTTCCGTCCTTATCTTACTTCTTTGATGTACCGTTTTCAAGAACTTGGAAAGCATGTTGAAAATGTGGTGGTTAAGGGGTCGGATGTAAATTTACCCTTATTCCTTGATTGTTATGAATTTGAGACCATGGATGAATTGCATGTACCTACTATGAATTTTGATGTCTCACTATTTACTAAGTTGATGGGGTTTTTTTGCTACAATGGTTTATATACATTAGACTTAGATTTTTTTGATGAGATGAGATATTGCATTGATAGTACATGGGACGTGTCTTATTTCCATGATTTATAATTGAGTGGTGATGGTTGTGAAGATTACATGGGTAGTACATTTAGTGTGTTCTATTTGCATGATGTATGTTGGTTTGATGATGGTTTTGAGAGGTGCAAAGATGAATATGATTATTTCTTTGTTCATGATGAATATCTGTTTAAAGAGAATAAATTTTTCATCCTACACCCCTCGCATGAGTTGTTGTTTGATATTGAGGTGCATGACAATTGTTTGATTAGTAGTGTAGAACCAGTAAGTCAGTAGACGTATAAGCCATGCATAATTCTAGATTTTTAAATTTAATTGACTTCATTGCATGATTATTTTAAATGCATTTATTTGAAGTTAATTATTCATTATTTCAGTTCAGTAGTTTGATTTTTAGCATTTCAGTTATTTCAGTGAGGCCGGACTGGAGTTGGAGTTTTGAGATAGAATTTAAGATTTGAGAAATATTTCCAGAAGTTAATTTAGCTAGCAAGTAAGTTCATTTAAGTTAAAAAAGAAGTTTAAGGAATTATTTAAGTTAGTTGAGGATTTTAATTTAAATTATTGGAGGTGATTAAGAAATGAGCTCATTTAAGTTACTTAATTAAGGGGTTAGTTCACTAAATTAATTAAAGGATTAGTAAGGCTTTTAAGGGTTATTAAATTACTAGATAATCAATTTTCCCCCTACCATTTATCATGCATTTTCGGCCACACCCCTAGAAGAACAAACTAGGACTTGCCAACTCACCTTTGACCCATTCTTGGTTGATTAGCATGCTAATTCTTTTAGCTATTTTTCCACCTTAATTAATTAATACTAGACCACTATCCTAACCCTTGTTTGGCATGATAAAATCGGCCACTATAGTCTAGAACCACCCAAGAGATCATTTGATAGCAATTCAAAATTCAAAATTCAAATGCATGAAGACTTGGTCTTGATATGATCCTATTTTTGTGCACCCTTCTCCTCACCTTCATAACCATCACTCCCCCATCCACCTCCACCGAAAATAAGACCCCTTTTCAGTAGAAAAAATGTGAATAACAGCTAGGGAGAAAGGGAGAAAAATCGAGAGCCAAGAAAGGTAGAGAAGCAAGCCACTCCGTCTCCTCCGCGCCGTCTCGTCTCTTCTTTTCGTTTTCTTTCGAAACGAAACCAGGCATGTCTAGATTTCTTTCAAACCTCAATCAAGTCATATTATCATTTATTTTTCAGTACATGATCATGTTTTAGCAAGCAAAAACCGAGATACATGTCAAAATATTTTGGAACACACATGCAGAATTTCGGCTCTTCATGGCAAGCTTCACGTTTTTCTGAGTTTTGATGGTTTCAGGTATTGGATCGACTCCAGGCTCCCAAGGCGACTTGTATACATGTAGTAGGATGCATTAGGACCAGGTTGGTCCATTCAAACCAGCCCCATACTTGCAAGAAAACCGAAATGACAGCAAGTTCCCCATAAGTGCAGAAATGTGATTCGAAATTTCAGTTTTGTGTCAAGGGTTGTGGATCTGATCCTGGCTGCCCCAAGGGCCTTTAGCCATGGTTGGATCACTTCCCTAGCATGTCTAAGACGTGACTAAGTTGCCCTTTTGGTGGCTTGGTCCATGGCTCATCGGTTTTTAAATAATCAACAAGAACAGCCCCTTTCCCCATTCGGCCCTTCCATTTTTCAGCATTTGGTTTCGTTTCTTTTGTGGCTTGGTGTGGATCTTGGTTGGCCTATGGCCCTTAGCCACGGTTCATATCATGCTCCTAGATGTCTAGATCGTGCCATGGTCAATCAAATGGCCACTGGAACGACGCAAGACATCGATCAAGCATAAACACTACACACGCACGCATGAGGGCCCTCGGTGAGAACTTTCGGGTGGTTGCTGGAATGAGGTGAATTGTGGCTGGCCTAGGGCCCTTAGCCATGGTTCAAATCATTCCTTGGGACGTTGTGGAGAGGCTTTGGTCGGTGGTTCAAGCCCCAATGGCCAAAAGTCTCGCAAACGACGCGATGCAAGCTAGGTCGCAGCTGCTGGAAATTATAGCAAGTTGCTGTGTCGGTTCAGAGGCTCGTTCGAGTTCTTGGTTGGCTTTTAGCCCATGGCCTTGAACTGGACAGTGCCTTATTGAGTTAGGAAGGTCATGTTTTCGACCGTTCGTCATTTGGATCATTTTTGAGGTCGTACGAGAATTTACGGTGCAATGTGCCAAATTGACTCTCGAAAGAGCGTTTCGTGTTTTGGCCTCCATTCCACCTAGATTTCGACCCTATCATTTTAGGAGCATTATTTTATGATTTTTCAGCGTATTTTAATCATGACTATACGTCAGTTCAGTGTCGGTTCAGGTTGGCTCGGAGTCATGATTAAATGCGAAGTCATTAGGCGTCATAGTCGCATCTTTTGAACGTAAATTGCATAGTTGGTCATGTTTAAGCTATTGCATATCTTTCATAGCACAGTTAGGTTGCAGCGAGCCTGGGGACGATCCAATCCAATCCAGTTGGTAAAATTACAGGAATTTTCATTATGCCAGTTAATTATTTTACGTGCATTAAATAGAAAATGATTATTTTTGAGATTTATGTGATATGGCTTGTGGTTCATTCACTATGTGGGAGTGTTATTTTATACGGTCGCCAGTGACCGATCAGTTCAGTATGGTACCACCCGGTCGCCAGTGACCGGCCAGCTCAGTTCAGTTTCAGCCTCCCCGGTAGCCAGTTACCGATCAGTTCAGCTTAGTGCAGTGGCCACAGGCGTAAAACATAATCTCAACAGAAAATTTTACCAGATATTTCAGTACAGGCTCCAAGGAGAAAATATTTTTATAGTGATTTCCAGTTCAGTTATGCACGTATTATAATTGCTCAGTACAGATTATTTTCAGTATGCCTCAGGACAGGATATGTTAACTCATGCATATTTTAAATTCAGATTTTTACTCGTTACCTGCGATTTATGCATGCTGAGTCTTTAGGCTCACTAGACTTGATTGTTGTAGGTACTGATGAGGCCAGGGCCGAGGGCGGAGACCAGTGAGCCAGCTTGGGTCGGCAGTAGTGGCACCCGAGGACCTCAGAGCAGCAGTTGTTATTTTCTTCGCAAATAATTTTTATCAGTTGTTGGATATTTTTAAATCGTTGTTGTTGGCAAAACTTTGATTTTCTTCCGCTGCAATATTTTGAAATATTGAACTTGATTCACCAGTGATTTTATGAATGAGGCCATTTAAGTTCTTTTAAAAAGAAAATTTTTAATTTTCCGCAAATTTCCAAGAAAGGAGTTTTAGGCCCTTCACAGTTGGTATCAGAGCGGTGGTTCTGTATAGGGTTTCACTACTACTGACCGCGAGAAGCTCACGAAGCCACGCCTTTGGTCTGTAAGTTTTTCAGTTCAGCATTTTGTTCAGCATTTCAGTTATAGCATGAATTATTTTGTCAGCATGCTTCCAGATTTTCAGTACTTCAGTGTCCATTTAAAATAAATTATGGAATTATGCATGTTAGTTACGTATGGGTTATGTTGGAACAGTATGCCCCCTAGACGCATTTTAGAGCGCAACAGAGAGGTGGAGCCTCGCCGAGAGGACAGAGAGGAGCATAGACCGGAGGGAGACCTACCACCTCCTCCACCGCCCCCACCGGACATGAGTGCCCAGATGTTAGCTGGGATGGCACAGTTCTTCGCACAGTTTGCGGGGGGCAATGCCGCAGCCGTAGCCGCAGCCGCAGCCAGGCCGACAGGGCCCGAGGCAGTGTATGAGCGATTCATGAAGATGCGCCCGAAGGAATTCTCTGGGACATCTGACCCCATGGTTGCCGAGGGATGGATCAAATCCCTCGAGGTTATCTTCGATTTTATGGAGCTGGGGGACGCAGACCGAGTCCGATGTGCCACCTACCTGTTCACTGGAGACGCCCGCTTATGGTGGGAAGGAGCTTCGGTAGCCCTGACATTGGCTACACTTTCTTGGACCCGCTTTACGGAGGTTTTCTACTCCAAGTATTTTGCTGAGAAGGTTCGCACCAGGCTGACCACCGAGTTCATGAGCCTGAGACAGGGGGATATGTCGGTTACGGAGTTTATCCGTAAGTTCGAGAGGGGCTGTCACTTTGTGCCCCTGATAGCGAATGATGCCAGAGCCAAGCTGATGCACTTCCTGGTGGGTTTACGGCCGATCTTGCGCCGGGATGTTAGGGTATCTGACCCTGCTACTTATGAGGTTTCCGTCTCCAAGGCCTTAGCCGCAGAGCAGGATCTGCGGGATATCGAGAGGGATCGCCAGGGCAAGCGCCCAGTCCAGGCACCGCACCGCCCTCCTCCTCTTCAGCATCAGCAGCAGAATAAGAGGCCTTTTCATGGACCGCCCAGGAACAGAGGCCAGCAGCAGCAGCAGCGGGGACGCCCAGCCCCGAGGACTCAGGAGCACCCAGTCTGTCCCAGGTGCTCACGTCGCCATCCTGGAGCATGTATGGCTGGCTCAGGAAAGTGTTTTAAGTGTGGCAGTCCAGACCACATGTTGCTGCAGTGCCCTCAGAGGAATCTGCCTATCCAAGGCAGAGTTTTTGCTCTCCATGCCGCGGAAGCCAACCCGGAGACTATGTTGTTGACAGGTACCTTTAAACTTTAAGTTATTCTTCGAATTTCAGCATTTTGGGAATCGGGATTTAGATTTTGAACTTAGAACTGTTATAGGATTGCATGCTCTACTCAGATTTATTTCGGGGAAATTAAGCTAGAGGAACCTTGACCTTTGCATGTCTATAAGTTTAGACCTTGTAGTGGGATTCAACTTAGAGCTCCGCTCTTTCAGGGAGAATTTTTATATCTGGTTCCGCTACCAAGGCCTTGATAGATTCAGGGGCCACTCACTCGTTTATTTCGGAGATCTTTGCAAACTTTCTCAAGATCCAGACCATTGGGCTAGATACAGCCTTTTCAGTAGTGTTGCCGTCAGGCGAGGAGATGGCAGCTACCAATGTTATCCGAGATATAGACCTTGAGCTGCATGGTAATCTTGTTTATGCGGATCTGATTGTGCTACCGATGCCGGAATTTGACATCATCCTAGGGATGGACTGGCTATTGAGGAACAGAGTGTTGATAGACTTCCAGCGGAGATCCGTTCTTGTCCGACCGCCTGGAATGGAGCAGTTCTTATTTGAGCCGGACATGTACTTTCCTTTACCGCGCATTATTCCTTATGTTCAGGCTAGGAAGCTCATGCATAGAGGGTGTCGGGTATTTCTAGCAACCCTTTTATCTGTCCCCGAGGAACCCAGCCAGTCAGCCTCAGATGTTCCGATAGTTAGAGATTTCTTAGACGTTTTTCCCGAAGACGTCTCTGGTATGCCACCAGAGAGAGAGGTGGAGTTTTCCATTGAGCTTATGCCAGGTACGGCTCCGATATCCAAAGCGCCGTACCGACTAGCACCGACAGAGATGGCAGAGCTTAAGAAGCAGATTCAGGAACTTCTCGACAAGGAGTTCATTCGCCCGAGCTTTTCTCCATGGGGCGCGCCAGTCTTATCCGTGAAAAAGAAAGATGGCACGATGAGGCTTTGCATTGACTACCGGGAGTTGAACAGGGTTACAGTGAAGAATAAATACCCACTGCCGAGGATTGAGGATCTGTTTGACCAGTTGCAGGGAGCTTCGATTTTCTCCAAGATAGATCTGCGTTCCGGTTATCACCAGTTGAGGGTGAGAGATGCTGATGTCTCGAAGACAGCTTTCAGGACTCGTTATGGCCACTACGAGTTCCTAGTGATGCCGTTCGGTCTGACGAATGCGCCAGCGATCTTCATGGATCTAATGAATCGCGTATTTCAGCCGTACCTCGACCAGTTTGTGATAGTGTTCATAGATGACATTCTCGTCTACTCCAAGAGTCGGGAGGAGCACAGCAGGCATCTGACCACAGTGTTGCAGACATTGCAGAAACATAAACTATTCGCAAAGTTCAGTAAGTGCGAATTCTGGTTAGAGAAGGTGGCGTTCTTGGGCCACATTGTTTCTAGCAGTGGCATTGAGGTAGACCCGGCGAAAGTTGTAGCAGTCAGAGATTGGGTTGTGCCTCAGAATGCATCCGAGATCCGCAGTTTCCTTGGGCTAGCAGGATATTACAGAAAATTCATCCAAGGATTTTCCTCTATTGCCGTTCCACTCACAGCACTGACAAAGAAAAATGTGAAGTTTGTGTGGAGCGAGGAGTGTCAGAAGAGCTTCGATACTTTGAAGCAAGCTCTTATCTCAGCACCTGTTTTGGCTGTACCGTCAGGATCTGGTGAGTTTGTCCTTTATACCGATGCTTCGAAGCTTGGTTTAGGTGCAGTTTTGATGCAGCATGGGAGAGTGATAGCGTATGCTTCTCGACAGCTGAAAATTCATGAGAAGAATTACCCTACCCATGATCTGGAGTTAGCGGCCGTAGTTTTTGCTTTGAAGATTTGGAGGCACTATCTGTATGGAGAGAAGTGCCAGATCTTTACCGACCACAAAAGCCTCAAGTATTTCTTTACGCAGAAGGAGCTGAACATGCGTCAGAGACGTTGGTTGGAGCTTGTGAAAGACTACGATTGTGACATTAGCTACCACCCGGGTAAAGCTAATGTAGTTGCGGATGCTTTGAGCAGGAAAGTCGCAGTGATGGCTCATTTGACGATGCAGAAACCTCTTCAGATTGAGATGCAGAGGTTTGATCTTGAGACTTATCCTCGAGGTAGAGTTCCTCGTTTATCTACCTTGACTATCCAGTCCTCTCTTATTGACCGTATTCGCAGCGGTCAGGCAGCAGATGAGCAGTTGGCACAGTGGAAGAAGAGAGATGAAGCCAAGGGCAGTGTTTTGTATACAGTCAACGACGGTATTGTGAGATACCGAGATAGGATATGGGTTCCTAGCAGTGATTCTATCCGAGCAGACATCTTATCAGAGGCCCAAACGTCCCCGTACTCCATTCACCCTGGGAGTACGAAGATGTACAAAGATCTGCAGCTATTGTATTGGTGGCCAGGAATGAAGAAGGACATCAGGCGTTTTGTATCCGAGTGCCTGACTTGCCAGTTAGTGAAGGCCGAGCATCAGAGACCAGCAGGTTTGCTCAAGCCTCTTCCTATTCCTGAGTGGAAGTGGGAGAACATTACCATGGACTTTGTGACCGGATTGCCGAGGTTAGCCAGAGGATCGAATGCTATCTGGGTGATTGTAGATCGTCTTACCAAATCAGCGCACTTCTTGCCTATTAAGACGACTTTCACCATGGTTCAGTATGCAGAGCTGTATATCCGAGAGATAGTCCGACTACATGGTGTTCCAGTTTCTATCGTATCCGACAGAGATCCCAGATTCACTTCCTCGTTTTGGAAGAGTTTGCATTCGACTATGGGTACGAAGTTGCTGTTTAGCACAGCTTTCCATCCGCAGACAGATGGACAGTCGGAGCGAGTTATTCAGATCTTAGAGGATCTTCTCCGTGCTTGCGTCATTGATTTCTCTGGGAGTTGGGAGTCGAACTTACCATTGGTAGAGTTCACCTATAACAACAGTTTCCAGTCGTCTATAGGTATGGCTCCGTATGAAGCGCTGTATGGTCGCAAGTGTAGATCTCCTGTTCATTGGGATGAAGTAGGAGAGAGAGCAGAGTTGGGTCCAGAGATTGTTCAGCAGGCAGCAGATGTAGTAGTCAAGATCCGTGATAGGATGAGGACTGCTCAGAGCCGACAGAAGAGTTATGCCGATCAGCGGAGGACAGAGTTAGAGTTTGCAGTGGGCGATCATGTCTTCGTGAAAGTGGCACCTATGAAGGGTGTCATGAGATTTGGCAAGAAAGGGAAGCTCAGTCCGAGATTCATTGGACCGTTTGAGATCCTCGACAGAGTTGGGACGCTAGCGTATCGTGTGGCTCTTCCGCCAAATCTGGCCGGAGTACACAATGTCTTTCACGTCTCCATGCTGAGGAAGTATATGGCAAATCCTTTGCATGTGCTGAATTTCGAGCCGTTGCAGCTTACTCCGAACTTATCTTATGAGGAGAGACCCGTGCAGATCCTAGACAGACAGGAGAAGAAACTTCGGAACAAGTTGGTTAAGCGAGTCAAAGTCAAATGGCTCAACCATTCAGAGGAGGAAGCTACGTGGGAGTCTGAGCCGGAGATGAGAAGTCGATACCCCGAGTTATTCGGTGAGTTCTAATTTCGAGGACGAAATTTATTTAAGGGGGGAAGGATTGTAGAACCCGTAAGTCAGTAGACGTATAAGCCATGCATAATTCTAGATTTTTAAATTTAATTGACTTCATTGCATGATTATTTTAAATGCATTTATTTGAAGTTAATTATTCATTATTTCAGTTCAGTAGTTTGATTTTTAGCATTTCAGTTATTTCAGTGAGGCCGGACTGGAGTTGGAGTTTTGAGATAGAATTTAAGATTTGAGAAATATTTCCAGAAGTTAATTTAGCTAGCAAGTAAGTTCATTTAAGTTAAAAAAGAAGTTTAAGGAATTATTTAAGTTAGTTGAGGATTTTAATTTAAATTATTGGAGGTGATTAAGAAATGAGCTCATTTAAGTTACTTAATTAAGGGGTTAGTTCACTAAATTAATTAAAGGATTAGTAAGGCTTTTAAGGGTTATTAAATTACTAGATAATCAATTTTCCCCCTACCATTTATCATGCATTTTCGGCCACACCCCTAGAAGAACAAACTAGGACTTGCCAACTCACCTTTGACCCATTCTTGGTTGATTAGCATGCTAATTCTTTTAGCTATTTTTCCACCTTAATTAATTAATACTAGACCACTATCCTAACCCTTGTTTGGCATGATAAAATCGGCCACTATAGTCTAGAACCACCCAAGAGATCATTTGATAGCAATTCAAAATTCAAAATTCAAATGCATGAAGACTTGGTCTTGATATGATCTTATTTTTGTGCACCCTTCTCCTCACCTTCATAACCATCACTCCCCCTCCACCTCCACCGAAAATAAGACCCCTTTTCAGTAGAAAAAACGTGAATAACAGCTAGGGAGAAAGGGAGAAAAATCGAGAGCCAAGAAAGGTAGAGAAGCAAGCCACTCCGTCTCCTCCGCGCCGTCTCGTCTCTTCTTTTCGTTTTCTTTTGAAACGAAACCAGGCATGTCTAGATTTCTTTCAAACCTCAATCAAGTCATATTATCATTTATTTTTCAGTACATGATCATGTTTTAGCAAGCAAAAACCGGGATACATGTCAAAATATTTTGGAACACACATGCAGAATTTCGGCTCTTCATGGCAAGCTTCACGTTTTTCTGAGTTTTGATGGTTTCAGGTATTGGATCGACTCCAGGCTCCCAAGGCGACTTGTATACATGTAGTAGGATGCATTAGGACCATGTTGGTCCATTCAAACCAGCCCCATACTTGCAGGAAAACCGAAATGACAGCAAGTTCCCCATAAGTGCAGAAATGTGATTCGAAATTTCAGTTTTGTGTCAAGGGTTGTGGATCTGATCCTGGCTGCCCCAAGGGCCTTTAGCCATGGTTGGATCACTTCCCTAGCATGTCTAAGACGTGACTAAGTCGCCCTTTTGGTGGCTTGGTCCATGGCTCATCGGTTTTTAAATAATCAACAAGAACAGCCCCTTTCCCCATTCGGCCCTTCCATTTTTCAGCATTTGGTTTCGTTTCTTTTGTGGCTTGGTGTGGATCTTGGTTGGCCTATGGCCCTTAGACACGGTTCATATCATGCTCCTAGATGTCTAGATCGTGCCATGGTCAATCAAATGGCCACTGGAACGACGCAAGACATCGATCAAGCATAAACACTACACACGCACGCATGAGGGCCCTCGGTGAGAACTTTCGGGTGGTTGCTGGAATGAGGTGAATTGTGGCTGGCCTAGGGCCCTTAGCCATGGTTCAAATCATTCCTTGGGACGTTGTGGAGAGGCTTTGGTCGGTGGTTCAAGCCCCAATGGCCAAAAGTCTCGCAAACGACGCGATGCAAGCTAGGTCGCAGCTGCTGGAAATTACAGCAAGTTGCTGTGTCTGTTCAGAGGCTCGTTCGAGTTCTTGGTTGGCTTTTAGCCCATGGTCTTGGACTGGAAAGTGCCTTATTGAGTTAGGAAGGTCATGTTTTTGACCGTTCGTCATTTGGATCATTTTTGAGGTCGTACGAGAATTTACGGTGCAATGTGCCAAATTGACTCTCGAAAGAGCGTTTCGTGTTTTGGCCTCCATTCCACCTAGATTTCGACCCTATCATTTTAGGAGCATTATTTTATGATTTTTCAGCGTATTTTAATCATGACTATACGTCAGTTCAGTGTCGGTTCAGGTTGGCTCGGAGTCATGATTAAATGCGAAGTCATTAGGCGTCATAGTCGCATCTTTTGAACGTAAATTGCATAGTTGGTCATGTTTAAGCTATTGCATATCTTTCATAGCACAGTTAGGTTGCAGCGAGCCTGGGGACGATCCAATCCAATCCAGTTGGTAAAATTACAGGAATTTTCATTATGCCAGTTAATTATTTTACGTGCATTAAATAGAAAATGATTATTTTTGAGATTTATGTGATATGGCTTGTGGTTCATTCACTATGTGGGAGTGTTATTTTATACGGTCGCCAGTGACCGATCAGTTCAGTATGGTACCACCCGGTCGCCAGTGACCGGCCAGCTCAGTTCAGTTTCAGCCTCCCCGGTAGCCAGTTACCGATCAGTTCAGCTTAGTGCAGTGGCCACAGGCGTAAAACATAATCTCAACAGAAAATTTTACCAGATATTTCAGTACAGGCTCCAAGGAGCAAATATTTTTATAGTGATTTCCAGTTCAGTTATGCACGTATTATAATTGCTCAGTACAGATTATTTTCAGTATGCCTCAGGACAGGATATGTTAACTCATGCATATTTTAAATTCAGATTTTTACTCGTTACCTGCGATTTATGCATGCTGAGTCTTTAGGCTCACTATACTTGATTGTTGTAGGTACTGATGAGGCCAGGGCCGAGGGCGGGGACCAGTGAGCCAGCTTGGGTCGGCAGTAGTGGCACCCGAGGACCTCAGAGCAGCAGTTGTTATTTTCTTCGCAAATAATTTTTATCAGTTGTTGGATATTTTTAAATCGTTGTTGTTGGCAAAACTTTGATTTTCTTCCGCTGCAATATTTTGAAATATTGAACTTGATTCACCAGTGATTTTATGAATGAGGCCATTTAAGTTCTTTTAAAAAGAAAATTTTTAATTTTCCGCAAATTTCCAAGAAAGGAGTTTTAGGCCCTTCACAGGTAGTCAGGAAGTAACTAGAGCCATTGATAGGATGCATGAGTTTTTACTATGGTTGCATATGAGGAGGCATATTGAGTGGAAGTGTGTAACATGCATCGCATATAAGAATTTTTATGATCCTAATGAATACAATTTCAAGGAGGATAAATTGTTTATTCATTCATTGCATGAATTATCTGATGGTGGGGCGTATTGTAGTGGCTTGATAATTGACATATTACATGACTACATGTGTTGGTTGCATATGAAGAGGTATGTTAAATGGTATAGTGAAGAGTGCATTGCCTATAGGGAGAGAGCACCTGAGCTTGATTTCAATGATTTGCTTGAAGTATTTCTTATTCCTAGTGAGCTATGGTCGTACACGTGTATGGATATTATGTTGGTGTTGACTAGGTCTAAGAAGGGGAGAAATCTGATATTGGTGATACTTAATGATATCTTTTTGTTATTATTTGGTGTCATTTATTATTTGGTATGTGGCGAAGTTAAGGAGTTTAGAGGAAAGGCAGCGGTGATGTTGGGGTTTCCAGTGCGGATGGAGCAGGAAAATGATAGCACCTACAAACTTAAATTGAAAGGTAAGCATGTTCATAATTTAATTCTTTTTATTACTAACTTGCTTCGTTGTTGCGTAGGTAGCCAACATTTGAGGACAAATCTTTTTGAAGAAGGGGAGTATGATATGAATCTGGCCGGGCATGACGTGCTATATCTGGCGATTCGAACCTTCAAAGAATTTGGATGCATAACAATGAAGTTGGAAGATACTTCAATGTTATTCAAGTGTAAAATTATGAAGAGGAAGCCAAAACAAGACTCCTGACCCGAGAGCTCCGCGCTAGGGCGGTAAAAAAAGTCGCGCCCGAGCGCGTACCTCGCGCCCGGGCGGTAAAACATTACGATGCCCGAGCGCGCTTACTGCGTGAAGAAAATTCATACTTTCCTATTTTAGAGTTTTTATTATCTTGGCAAGTAGATTTCATATCTTTTTGATTTGGTATCAATATATAGACGAATTTTATTGATTGAAAACAACTTTTGTTCATTATTGATTGAGTTTATAAAAACTTTCTTTGAGAATTCTCTCAAAAACAAGCTTAAGTTTCGTTATAACTTTTGCGTTGTATCAAATCAAACTTATCAAAAGATTTATCTTTTGTGGCGTTTGTCAATCGAATATCACGAGGGTTGCCAAGGACGGGTTCTTTGGAGGTTCTCTTGAACGAGATTGTTTCTATCGTTGATGAATTGTTGCTAGACCGCGTGATCTAGAGGCGATTTTCACACCTATCAATTACTTGTTTCAAAGATCGGGAAAAATTAAAGATCTCGTGGGCGGGATCGCATCACAATCAAAATCAGATAAACCAAGTACAACACATTCTAAATCGATCTCATGCCCTTCAAACTGTAGTACACAATGTCTAACTGAAGTCACATATATCAGACCACTTCCCAACGGAGAAGAAATAGACACTACAGTAGACAATGACTCTACAGGCAATGCATGTGTCAATGCAAAACGTTCTGATATGAATGTATGTGATGCACCTGTATCTATCAATACATATGCAGGATAACTGCAAAGAAAACAGTTACCTGCAATCACATCGTCTGGTGCATCTTGGGCTTGCTCCTCGGTCAGTGCAAACACCCTAGCTTGTTGTCTGGGAGGTTGGCTCACTGTCTGGCCACCTCTAGCTCTAGGTTGGGACTGTGTAGGCGTGGGCTGGAAAGAATGGACAGACGAACCTTGCCTCTCAGGCTGAGTCACTGATGCTGATGACCTTGCACTCTGAAATCTCTGTGCACCTCTCTGGGGACAGACCCTGGCGAAATGTCCCTGTTACTTACATATGTTACATCTGCCCATCACTCCCTGACACTGCTCTGTGGCATGTCGGCCTCCACAAGTAGTACAATATACACCTGTCACATCTGTACTCTGGCCAGGACCTCTCTGTCTTGACCCACTGGAGCTCGACGAACTGCTTCCTGCTCTCTTAAACTGCTTACCCTTGGCTTTCAAAGAATCTTTCTTTCCACTACTACTGCTTCCACTATCAAATCGAGGAGGAGGTGGTGGAAACTGTGTGGCGAACGGTGACGGTCTCTGACCCTGAACACTATAGGAAGCTCCTCGCTGCCTAATCAAGCCAGCCTCTGCTCCCTTCGCTCGATTCAGTGCCTCAGAAAAAGTGTTGGGTCGCCCATTGTTCACTAAAGTGAAGATATCCGGATTCAAACCATTTATGAACTGATCGGCCACTGCCTCATCATTCCCTGCTACGTGAGGTGCAAATCGAAGTAAGGACGAGAATTTGGCAACATACTCCTCTATGTTCCATTGCCCCTGTCTCAAGTTGGCGAATTCGGCCCCTTTATCTTTTCGATACGACACTGGAAAGAAACGTTGATAAAATTCATCTTTAAAGACTTTCCAAGTAATATCAATACCTCGATGTTCTAAGGCTCGTTTCGCCGTTAGCCACCAACTCTTGGCCACTTCTTGCAATTGATGCCCAACCAGCTTCACTCTACGTTCATCTGTATAGGCAAGTGATTCAAATAACATCTCTATATCATCCAACCAACTTTCGCAATCCGCTGCATTCTCAGTGCCTTTCAAAGTCGGAGGTCGGAATGACTGAAACCGTTTCAACAGAGTCTCCATCGGGGTAGCGGTTACGTCCATCTGGGTACCTGACGTACTCCCCTGTTCTAGCACTTGTCTTGCAGCTGGTTGCGGTATCCTTCTAGGCGGCATATCTGATTATCAAACAGATTAGGATACAATCTATACAATCTGTCTCAGCCTTCTTCTGATCATATACCTCTGATCCAGAATTGGTTCTGATTCAGTCTTGACAATTATATGCTGTAAATCAACTCAGATACAATACAATATATAATATGGAAAGCAATAAATCATGCTAGCACATCAAAAGCAAGGAAGAAGACTCGATCTACTCCCGCTCATTCTATTCTATCTCAGTCTACAGAACCTACGGCTCTGATACCACCTGTTGTGGGGACCCGGGCTCTAACTCAATTCCTTTCGGGATTAATCGGATCCTTGTTCAAAATACGGGTCAAAATTTTGCTTTTAACATTAAATCAAATGTTTATAACTCAAGCACAAGATAATTCTATATTCATTTCATTACAACAAACATAATATACATGCTTCGTTTTATTCATATTCTACAAACCAGTAATTAAATACAGTGCATATCAAAAGTACAACTACTAGTTCGTCTGCTACGCCCGTGATCACCACGCTATGTCCATCTCTCATCTCTGTCGCGACCCTGATCCTGCCCCACCTGTTGTTATGCACACATACAGACATAACAACAGCCGGAAACTCCGGTGAGAACAAATCCCAGTATAAAACATGTATGCATGCAGATACATAATCATAAATCATGCATGAAAGCAATAACCATGGCTCCATAGTCTATGAAACCGATCTATCTAAACATGCAACTCAAATCAAATCATGTCTTGACTCGAATCAACTCTACTCTAGGGATCCCGGTGTGAATAAGACGTCACTGTCTGTCACCTACCCTCCCAATCGGGGTAACTGTACGTCTTATTCCTAGACTTCGGTCATGTCTGTATCGAATGTCTGCAATCGGAGGACTATGCGTCGATACACCGAACGTCTAGAAGCTTGGCAAATCTGCCAATGACTCTCCTATCTCAAATGCATGAATATAAATCTATAAATGCATAATCATATCAAAAGATTTGAATACAATCCATAAACAAATCATAATCATGTCAAAAGACAAGCAACTAATCTAGTATGTGGTTTTGTTGGGAAACTCAAATTGAATCTTATTTGAGTCGTGTCTTCCCCAAACAAAACATGCATTATACCTTTCGTCGTACAATGTCTGTCGATGTCGAAGTCTCGATGACGAATCTGTCACTATCAAATCTGAAATGACCATGTTGAGATGCACAATATCAAATCACAACTCAACTAATACTAGTACGGTTCAATATCAAATCTTGATACAATTCGACGGTATAATGGCATAGTTTCTTGATACCGATCAATTCAAATCTTAACATATATATCCTCAACTCATAGTCAATACCATTCCATTTCAAACTCTGAAAATCTGCATAATCTCATGCACATGTAAGCTGGAATTCCATACAAATGGCATACGACATCCAATAACCGACCCGTTTACGATTCTACGACATCTATAATCTCAAAAAAATATAATCACAAACATATCTGAATTTCCTCCACATGTTAACTTCAAAACATGCTGAAAAGATATAGAAAGTATACCCTTTTGGAGCCCTTGTCAAGAGGAACAAGAATCTCAACTTGAATTAAAGTTTGGATATGTAATTCTTTTAAAATCACAACCTTAAAGCATAAGGAGTTGAAGCTTCTCCCCACTCTCTCACGTTTTCAGCTGATGGAAAATGGTGAAAGTGAAGACTCAGCACAATTATATATATATATATGCCATGTGTCTTCATGGAATTCAAAGGTGGATTTCTCGCATGCAGCACTGCGGGTGCGGTCACTCTTCACCTGCGGGTGCGCTGTGCCCACGGCATGCCTTTCATTTTCTGAAATTCGACGACCGCGGATGCGGTACATATAAGACCGCGGGTGCGGTTACGTTTGCACCGCGAGTGCGGTGTCATTTCTGTAAATACTTTCCAACTCTCTGTCCATCAACCGCGGGTGCACTCCTTCTTGGACCGCGGGTGCGGTGATCCTACTGTAACATGACCAATTTTCTGTCCATGCACCGCGGGTGCCGTGCTTCTCTAGGCGCGGGTGCGGTCCCTTTCTTCAAGCAACACTTCATCTTTTCATTTTATCCACATACAATCTAAGGTATTACACCTGGTTTCCGAGTCCTAGCATGGTTAGGACTCTTCCCCTAACTCACACATGACCCTAGCCTAGCCTGGTCCAGCCCCAGCCAAGCCAAGCCACAAGCACCCATCAACCGAGCCCTCAAGACACACATATTCGTAAATGGGTTTCCAGCTTCTGTTAATTTTTGTGCAGCTTATTGTGCATGTTTATATGCCTTAAAAATTGTATAAAACAACCCTTAATCCATACCCTAATCATGGCAGCCCCTTAGACAATAAAAATACATGATTTTGGTAAACAAAAACTCAAGTTTAGAACCCATGTGCATGCAATTTCGAAAATAATTATCATGGCCCTTGATTTTTCATTCAAAACATGCAATAAATCATAATTATTGTGTGGTGATGTTTGAAGGAAAGAATAGGCGTGCCTTTGCGTATTTAACGCACGATTTTACGTTGACAAATCGAAGAACGGCGGAGAGAAGACGATGGCTTGAAATCCTTTGCAACTTTTGAACTTTCCTTGAAAATATGATGTGGGTGCCGTGTAAATTTGAAAGAAAAGAAAGAGTTTGAGTTGGGAAGGGAGTTGGACGTGTAGTTGTGGAAATAATGGAGAAAAAATTGCACTTTAAATAGATAAATAAAACACTAAACAAGCTTAGGTACATTAGGTAGTTAATTATGCCCATTAGTGCTTAATTAAAATATTTAAAAGATTTAAAAATAATTTTGATTAATAAACTTTGTGAATTTATTAGCCGGGTTGTCAAAACGTTCGTATTTTTGTTGAAAAACTAACACCGATAAAATTTACTTCCCGGAGTATAAAATCAACTCAAAACCCTTATTTTCAAAAATAATAAAAAGCATCACCCTTATTTTAAATAATTAAAAACAATTATCCAATAAAAACATTTTCAATTTTTCCGCCCTCGGTCTCCGTTCCTCGATCGCACATCGAATAACCTTTAAAATACATTTTAATGCAATCATGTATAAAATATAATTTAAACATACAAATACGCACAACATAATTAATTTAATGCAATTAAAACAATTAATTAAAATACAAGAGAATTTAATAAATCGTATGCATGTGGTTCGCGTTGACCTTTAAATTTTCGGAGCTTTACAATCTTCCCCCCTTAAATTGAATTTTGTCCTCGAAATTCGCTTATCCTTAATAACCCAAAGTTTAGACTTAGTTCTAGTATCCCAAAAATCCACGCTTGCGCTGCGCTACTATGATAAAACTTAAATTCTAGATGTCCTTACGTCTCCTTGATCCCAATTAAATTTTCATTCTAATTTCTTGTAACGCCCTCGACTGATTTTATGAAATAACACAGCGGAAAATTAAAAATTTACTTAGAGGAAAGAAGGATTTTAAAATTTTCTTGACATAAAATATTTACAATCAAAAGTATATACATGATCAATCAAGTGTTGCATCAAAATACAAAATATCATTTTTGATCATGTCAAAATGCTAGCAAAATATCTTCTTCCTTCCATCTTCTGTACATATGACCTCGGCTCCAATCAACGTCCTGGCTCGTCGCTCTTATCTGCATCACATGAAATAACTGGAATGAGTATAAAACTCAGCAAGTGAAACTCTTACATAACAATCTGTACATATCATACTCTGTAAAACATGACTTTGAAATCATTAAATACCATCTAACTCTTTAAACATGAATAATATAGTAGAACATGAACATAACGATGGTATTTCTCTTTTCTCTGGTGGATTGATATTTCAATAGTATCTCTGTCTCTATACCTATATCCCATCGATGTAAATCGATTACTCTGTTGGGATATAAGCCTATGGTCGTTGATCAACTAATTGCATGCAATCTCTGGTCTTTCCTTTTTACATAATTGAGACATAAAAAGGTCTCTAGTATACAACAAAGTGTATCCATACATAACATGAATCAAATGGAAGGGAATACCATATTAAAACCATTGAAATACAATAAATATATACTTCATGTGAGCACAAAATATGAATTCCACTTACAACCAATGGAAACCTTGATTCTAATCTCTTGGTACAAATCCTACAACAATAAACCATGTATTGAATCATCAACAACTTAATAATCACAAATCCATACTATAAAATCCATAAAATCAACACAATCAAACATTCCATGATTTTCCCCAACACCATAATCCAAGAAATAACTAAAGCCCCAAGAGTACCTTAGCTCCTTGAACCCAAAATGATCTTGTTCTCACTTCAAATACCCAACAAGAAGCTTGAATCAAAGAAATAAAAGAAAGGAATGAGAACCCTAGCTTCCCTTGAGCTGAAGAACCGAGAAGTTGGAGAAAAGAATGAGAGAAATGAGGGAAACTCTTGTATTATATCACTTAAATCTCAAAAACACGACTTCACTGTTCACGCACCGCGGGTGCGCTACTCCTCTTACCGAGGGTGCGCTAGGCTTACTGAACCACTTTCGAAAATCCAAAGGAACGACCGCAGGTGCGCTGCTTATTGGACTGCGGGTGCGCTGGAGGTTCTGCCAAAACACCGCGGGTGCACTGCATAATGGACCGCGGGTGCACTCTCCTCTGTAGCCAACAATATACTCTTAGCAACTAAAATCGAATCGCAACGTCGCTTCTTCTCATAATTTGGCAACACTATCAACATGAATGTTGCACCACTATGTCTTATCTAACCACTACAATTGGCCTCATACCAATTGGCTCAACATGCAATTTATCATGAATTAAATCGTAACGACGCTACACTATGACTACACACCATCTATATTCCACAATACTAGAAATCATAAATCCAAATTCTTAACATCAAAACTATACTTAGACTTGACCAAATAATCCATCAACATAAGAAATCTTAAACCGTATCGTTCACCAAGCTTGGAAATTACATTCCTTATTTTCAAATCGCGACTTAAAAAGACCCATAATGACTTAGTGATATACTATTATAACATCGAATTTCAATTTTTCTTACAATTTCCAATATTTAAAGATGGATGACCATACTTATCGTATATTATTTTCCTTATTTTATACCCAAAAATTTCATCAACTTATCAAATTTCAATCTTAAAATCCCAAATGCATCCGCCAACGCTTAGATTTTCAAGCCTAATATCGATTCATCCTTAAAACCCCTTGATTAACATTTCTTATAACACTATAACCAAGATATCCCAAGGTTCCAAATTTTCTTAAAAGTCTAAATCATCGAAAATTCTTATCATTTAACCAAATCCATTCTCACTTATTGCTAAATTAGTCCCCAAATTCCTTAAAAATTGCAAAATCAATTCTTAATTTCCTCAAAAATCATCCTAATTGGTCCTTAATTTTAAAAATCCTACTGTTAACCCATAATTTCTCGGTATTCTTAATTTTCTTCTACATTTTCCCAGGACATAATTTTGATAATTTAAACTTATTCACCCAAAAATCAATTCCTATAACCAATATTACATTTCATCAAACTTAATATCCCAATTTATACATTTTCTTACTCCCAAGTCCTTGCAAATCCTCGAATCATTATTTCTTATGAGTAATTCCCAATAATTAATTCAACTAGTAACCATGTATCATTAGTATTTTCTTAGAAAAATCTACGTGTCCAAAAAGCATTCATAATATTTATGATTAACTTATAACCCAAAAATAGAACGTCGATAAAAAAAACACAAAAATCAACATAGTCCAATACCACCACGAAACCAACATACGTTGAAATAAAATAATTTCTTATTTCATATCGTATCACGTATAAAAATTCCAAAGCACATAAATCATATATTATCATAAAGCTATTAAACATGTGACCTAAACATATAACCCATATAATTTGCAGGTGACATCATAAAATCATATAAAGCATGTAAACTTACAAGTTGAGGCTTGACTACCGATCTTTCCGGCGCTGATGGTGGCACAACCCTTTACAGAACCATTGCTCTGATACCAACTGAAACGTCTGCTTATTCCTTTTCTTAAAAAGTACTAGAAATTTTTTTTAAACCTCATTTAGCATCGATCGAATTGCATACACAAGCATCAAATATTTTTGACATCATTTTAAAATAAATAAACAAACTAACATTTGAAAAGTATAGCCCATACTATAACCTCTCAAAAACCACTCATAAATAAAACATCGTAAAAATATGTATAACATAACTTAAAATCATAAATCATAAGTGCGGAAAACTAGCGTCGGTCCTCGGGTTATGTGCACCTTCAGTCCAGCAAAGTCAACCATCAAGAACTCCATAAACATTCTTATCATAATCACCTGCATCAATCACACCTAGTGAGTCTAAAGACTCAACACGTCATATCCTTGAAAACAAATAATACGTATACAGATCACATATAACAGTGAAAAATACTTGTACTTAAAATAATATTTTCAGGAAGATGCATAAACTTAAAACATAAAATTTTCGTAAACATTTTCATGATGCATAAAACTTTAAATAAAAACGTTTTCATAATCTTATGCATAAACATTTTCATACACATTTTCATATAAACCTAAACATATCCATATTCGTATCCATATTCATATCAGCATATTCATATCAACATATTCATATCATCATATTCATATTCATATCATCAACAACATATCGTATTTCTGTTTCCTTTCGTTGAATTCAGATCGTTAATTGTGACTTTCGTGTTCATCTACGTCTACGTCTACGTGTTGGGCGATGGATCCATCTACATGTAACCACAGTACTGGGCAGCGGGGGACACCAGCAACCCTATCACCGGTTAACTGGGCCCTGGCCTTACGTATTAACATGTCATCGTATGCATCTACATATCCGTATCCAAGGAAACACGATCGTCGGGCTCCCACTGGGACCATAGCCCTCACAATATCTCCAACATATCATCGTACTAATCACAATTACTTCACTTTGTTCAACGTTTCATATTCTCATCACTTAATAAAAATCATGCATTTAATATCATTTTTCTTTAAAAACAAGCAAGCAATCTATCTTTTAACGTTATCGTTTCCTCGTAAAAATCCATAAATATTTTTAAAAGAAACCCTTCAACATATAAAAATCCACAAATCCTTTAAATAAAACATTTCAACATCATAAACATTTAAAGTATTCATTTAAATCATAAACATTTAAAATAGACATTTTAACATATTAAATCATAACCTTATAAAACAACATTTTTGACATAATAAATCGTAAATATTTAAAATCCATGTCATAAAAATTCATACACATTTGAAATAATCATATTAGCATATAAAACAGCAATCAGGACACTGCCATGACGTTTACTAATTTCTAGGTATAAAATGATCGTTTTACCCCTGGACGCAAAATTTCACATTTTTGACATTTTCTTAATTTCATTGACTCTAACATGTCTCAAATAATTATTTAAGCTTACATGAATTTTCTCATATTTTTATTTGGCATAAATCAAGGACTTTTAATTTATTCTTTAGATGTGACGTATTAATGCGTTTTAATCCCGAATTAAACCAAACCTCAATATAAAATTCTCAAATTAAAAAATTAGACTTTTAATAATTATTTAAGTTTAAACTTAATTTTCAATAATTTTATTCCGCATAAAACTAGGTGTTTCAATTAATTCGTTAATTAACGTTTCAGTGCGGCGATAAAATCTCGGATAAATCCAAAACTCGTTATTTTGATCCCAAATTTTAAACATAGCATTTTTATTATTTATTCTACCTTTCAAGTCATGAGCCAGCCCCGTGGACCCATGGATCTATTTTTCCTACTTTAATTTTCATTTTTGACACACTAACAAACCCGCCGAGCTATCTCCCAATTTACTCGAGCCACGCCCGAGCCACTTTGAGCCAAAACCTAGCCAACCCACCTAGGTACCCTACAGACCAAACCCAGCCCGTAAAACCAGCCCTGGCCCGCTCGAAACTTGCTGGAACATGACCCCAAAATCTATGCTTGTGTGTGGGTGAGCCTTCCCTTGGGCAATAGGACTGCTTCTCCCACTAGGACACTACCAGCTGCTAACCACTCGCCCATCCTGATCCTAACCACCCTGGACCATGCCCAGACCAAGCTCAGACCAAACCCAAGCTCCAAAACCGAAGCTCCACCAGCAGCAGCATGAATGGCCGAGAAACCCACCTAGCATGGACTCCACGTTTCTGTTTATAGGACCTAGCCAACCCAACCAGGCCCTAAACCAACCCCTCTAGCACCCTTCTAGGACCCTAAGGACCTAACCTAGCCCAGCCAAGCCCCCTGGTCGAGCCCCCTTGTAAGGCTCGAGATTTATTAGTCTTCATTTATGTGATATTCGGAAGATATGAGTATGCATGACATGTAATGAGAGGCACTGAGTGAGATTATGAAGTGTTGCATTAAATATAGACCGCACTCGCGGTAAGGAAAGGACCGCACCCGCGGTTATGGTTCATGAAATATGGAAGAGTTACAGTAGCATGAGCGCACCCGCGCCTAGAGAAGCACCGCACCCGCGGTGCATGGACAGAAAGTTGAATAGAATTACAGTAGCAACACCGCACCCGCGGTTCCAGAGGCAGCGCACCCGCGGTGCAGCTACAGTGAGGGCAGCGCACCCGCGTTACAGAACTGAGCGCACCCACGGTCGAAGCTTTCGGAAGAGTTGATGTATATCATTACACTGAGCGCACCCGCGGTGCGACTTGCAGCATGAAAAATAATCCACGTTTCCTAGTGTTGCATGTAGTATATATATACACAATCGATTCATTCTTCACAATTCAGAGAGGAATCAAGAAAAGGCTCCGAGGAAGGATTTCAATTTGTGATTGAAGATTTTGGAGATCCATCCGTCCGATTGTGAATCCGACTTCAATACTGTGTTCCTATCGACGCAGGCTACAACTGGACGTAAGTTTCGTTACGTTTAGACATGATTTAAAGTTATGATATTGTCAGAATTGAATATGAATCAGATATGATGTTTCTGCTACAGTAGACATTGTATAACTGAAGTCAGATTAAAGAATAGACTGTTTATGAAATTGTTATGAATTTCAGAGTTGATTTAGTTGAGATTCTATATCAGAGTTGTGTTATTATTCAGATTGTGAGTTGTACTGAATTCTGGTATTATATCTGTGATGTTGAGATAGACGGGGTTATCGTGACTGTATTGCTATGCCGTCGAAACATCAGTAGATTGATATTGATCAGATTCAGTAATGATTTCGATTGTATCGTGATATTATTGATATGAATTAGATTGTACCTTGTTCAGATATGGATCAGACTATATACTGATTTGAGTATTGATCAGAACAAGTTCTGAACTGAGTTATATACTGATACTGTATTTATATGATTGTCATTATCAGATGTGGATATGGAAAGATTGGAATACAAGACTTCGTATTCGTCAGACCGGGAAGACAAAGGTATAATTCATGTGACTTTGGGGAGATACAACTCAAATGAGATTCAATTTGAGTTCCCAACAAAATCACATACTAGAATTGTTGTTTACCTTTTGATATGATTGATTTGTTTATGGAATTATATTCAAATCTCTTGATATGACAATGCCTTGTTTATAGGTTAATATTCAAGCATTTGACATAAGAGAGTCATTGGCAGACTTGCTAAACTAGATGTTTGGTGGTATCGACGCTTCGGATCAGATTCACTCTGATTGTAGACATTCGATACAGACATGACCGAAGTCTAGGAATAGGACGTACAGTTACCCTGATTGGGAGGGTAGGTGACAGACAGTGACGTCTTATTCACACCGGGATCCCTAGAGTTAGAGTCGAGTCGAGTCAAGATATGAATTGAATTGAGTGGCATGCTTATTTTATTTTGAATTCAGAGATTATGGAATCCATTGTTACTGCATGCTTATTTGATTTGGTTTCCTAGAATATGAAACCTATTGTTATGAATTTTATGCATGATAATATGCTTTATGATTTATATTGTGTATATGCATGTATACATGTTTTATACTGGGATTTATTTATCACCGGAATATCCGTCTGTTGTCTTGTTTTGTATGTGTGCATGACAACAGGTGGGACAAGATCGGGGTCAAGAAGATGATGAGAGATCGAGATTAGAGTGGTGATTCCGGACTTGGATGTAGACTTGGTTTAATACTTGAAATTTAGTAGTTAAACTGTAGACTAGTTTGAACTAGAAGCATGTTGTACAAGATTTGTATTATTATACTGGTTTGTATAATAGATTGATTCCGTTACCTTCCGCATTTTAAAGAAAAAAATTTTTAGACCCTGTTTATCTTAATTGATAATTAAATCCCAAAGATGATTAAGAAGATGATTAGCGTCCGGGTCCCCACAACAGGTGGTATCAGAACGATAGATCCTTTAGACTGAGATAGAAGAGAATGAGCGGGGTAGAGTGAGTTTTCTTTCCTTGCATGTGATTGCTAGCATGAGATTTATTTTAATGTTGATTTACATTATGTATGCTAGCATGATACTATGATTTACTGCTTTGAAATACATGTTTACCTGATTATCTGATTTGAATTGGTAATATGTATTATTGAGTATGAATCAGATTTGATTCTTGATCAGCAGTAAGATGATCAGAGAAAGATTGGAACAGATTTGTAGTATTTGAGTACTAATGTTTTGATAAGCAGATATACCTCCACGGAGAATTCCAGAAAGGGGTAGTACTTCGACTGAACAGATAGATGTATCAGAAACTCAGATGGAAATACAGTTGTAAGAATTTCAGTTATTTCAGCCGCCGATTCTGAGTGGTATCGAGACGTCTAAGATTGTGAGCACTGGTTTGATGACATAGAAATACTGTTTGATTTACTTGATTATTCAGATGAGCAGAGAATTAAACTGATATTCCACCAGTTACGAGAAGCTGCCAGAAGTTGGTGGATTACAAGTAAAAGAATGTTAGAACAGAGAGGTACAGTGATTTCGTGGGAAATATTCAGAACTGAATTTTATCGAAAATTTTTCTCAGTTTCGTACCGGGAGGACAAGAAATCAGAGTTTGAACTCGGAGATAGTTGCATTGATGAATATGCAGCGACCTTACCATTTTGTTGATGCCTTGAGTAGAGCGAAAAGAGCGGAGGCGAGTCTGATTAGACAACTAAAAAGGGTGTGTGCGATGCAACCCCAGATACAGAAATCCCCTCTCCGATTTGATCGCGGCAGTACGAGTGGAAAGCAAGATTTGCTGAAAGCTCGAAAGAAGCCATTCAAGAAGTTAGGGAGCGGACTGAGTGGTTCGTCTAGCTCCAGTGGTTCCAGCCCGAGTTGTACTGGAGTATATTGCAGAACTTGCGGAGGGAGACATTCCACAGAGCAATGCCAGGGAGTGACTGGTAGTTGCCATATTTGTAGACAGCCGGGACACCTTGCTATAGTTTGTCCTCAGAGAAGTCCCCGAAGATTTTAGGGAGCAGAAGACCGAAGAACGGACCCAGGGCACACTTGATGATATAGTGATAGGTAATGTTCTTTTATGACGATATTGCATATGTATTGATATATACTTATGCATTCCATATGATTATCTTTGACTGAATGACATTGAGATATGCCCTATCTGTTGTGTTTGGTTGTACTGTAGTATTTATTCTTTATCTTTTCGGGGAAATGTTGACATCAGATATTTCTGTGAAATAGCGTATACTACAGTAAGAGGAGAATGAGATCGAGTTAGATTATGATGTACTTGTGTTTTCCGATTTGATTTCATTATTGATATTAATATGCTGAACAAGTACAGAACTGTTATAGATTTCTTTCAGGAAAATATAAGATTCAGACCAGATAAGGCTGATAAGTAGAAATTCTAAGGTAAGGATTCTAGATTCAGAATTCCTTTGATATTTAGATTGTCTATGACTCGATTATTACAGAAAGGAGTAGATGACATCCTTATGTATTCAGTAGACGCACTGAAATCGAGTCTAGCATTGGCAGATTTGCCAATGAGGTACGAGTTGGCTGATATTTGCCCAGATAAGATTTCAGATTTGCTTTATATCAGAAAGATAGATTTCAGAATTGAATTGAGACCAGATACTGTTTATTATTTTAGAATTCAGTACAGAATGATATTAAATGTCCAGAATGACACTAAATGAATTGAAAGAATTAAAAGATCAGTAGAAGAGTATGGGCCAGGAGTTACATTTGATTTAGAGTTTCTCGGTGGCATAATTCAGTATGTTCAGAGATATTCTGATGATTTTATGCTCGTTGTATCTATGATATTTTGATATATTTGCAGCATCTGATTGATTGAATCGAGTATCTGAAGATTGTATTGAATATTCTGAGAACTGTGATTATTGTATACAGAAATTATTCAGATATGAATCTTGCATGAAACAGATTGTATTCAGAATATGCGATATCTGAAGTTAGTATACCGATTGATTTTGACACAGTTGAGATCAGAATCAGTGACTGAGAATGATACCGATATCAGACATATCAGAAATATCAGAAATTTCAGAAATGTCAGAAATGTATGTTTGGTCTGAATTGACAGATTTTCGTATACGATTTTTATTTTGTGTCTGCCCGAGTATTGTTATAGTTCTACAGCCGTATTTGATACAGATCAATGTGAACCGTTGAGATTATATACAGTTCAATCCGAATCAGAGTTAAATTCGAGAATTTCAGTAGATCAGAAATATAATCAGAATGTCCAGAACTTAATTTCGATAATCAGAACAGAGCATCGATCAGAGTGACAGATATGTGATTTTACGGTATGAGAATGATTATCTTGGGATGTCAAATGTTTCAGAATTGTACAACAAAATTTGATATCGATAACCAGAACCGAATACCAGGTAGGTATTTTTCTTTAATTTATATTATTAACTTATTGTTTATACCAAATAGTTCGAATTGGAAATGACAGATAGGGTCAGAAGCGCACAGAAATGGATTCAGTAGTCGTTCAGATAACAGAAAGTATATGATATTCGAACAGATAGTTTTGATATAGACAGATTAAATCAGTTATGGCAGAATTTATGCTGAAATGTTGGCAGAATTGTACTGAAATGTCTGAACCGCCAATAAATGAAGATAGAAAGATAAAGATCAGAAGAATTATTACAGAATTGGTATATTTCTGACTAGACATGGGGGGTATAATTCGATGAATTTCGTAATGAGATCACTATAATACCTTCCAGATTATGATATGATATGATTGTGATGGATAGATTGTTCAATCTATATCTATTAGTTTGTACAAGATGACGTACAAACATGACCAGATGACAAAGATCGATGTCAAAGAAATGGTCAGATTGATCAGAATGCAGAACTAGACTATATCAGATTGTGATTTTGATTGAGTTTGTGATTATGGCAGAACGTACCATGAACTCATTCATATATTATCCACCGACTGACAGATAGCCAGAGTGTACTATCCGGATATTGAGAGATACCCAGGGAGTGGCAGTGCATGATGCTAGCACCAGTTAATATGACATATTGTCATCCTATGAATTATAGTATGATAATAGCCATCAGAAGAGTAATGAGATAGTTACAGACGATATATTGTACAGTGAGTACTGCAGATTTCGTTGGTATAAGAATAATATCTCGAAGATACCTGAGATAGGAGTTGATACGGTCAGAGATATGACAAAGAAAATGTAGCTAATTCAGAAGAGAATGAATATAGCTCAAACCAGACAGACTTAATACGCCAACGTCGGATGATGACGATTGGTATTTGGGGCCGAAGATTTAGTATATCCTTAACTGGGATAAACAGAGTTGATAACAGCTAATGATATTAATTTGGTATGAACTGTTGATTGGTATATACGGATATTGTATAGCCAGTATTTTGCGATTGATGCAATTAAAATGATTTCGAGTGGTATTATGATTTTATGCTTCTTGAATGACTACTCCGGTCTGGAATCAGAGATCCGTGAAAGGAAGAAAATTTAGAAAGAAGAATATTCTACTGTTGCATATACAGTAAAGTCGACGGAGCATTAGAAATATTCCTTGAAAGACAGAATCTGACATGAGATTAAGATTTCAGAATGGATTCATTGACATGAGTTTTGATTTAAACTCTGTATACATTTCTTCTGATATATCTGAATTGATTACTTGTGATTTCAAGGACGAAATCATTTCTTAGAGGGGGAGAAATGTAAGGCTCGAGATTTATTAGTCTTCATTGATGTGATATTCGGAAGATATGAGTATGCATGACATGTAATGAGAGGCACTGAGTGAGATTATGAAGTGGTGCATGAAATATAGACCGCACCCACGGTAAGGAAAGGACCGCACCCGCGGTTATGGTTCATGAAATATGGAAGAGTTACAGTAGCATGAGCGCACCCGTGCCTAGAGAAGCACCGCACCCGCGGTGCATGGACAGAAAGTTGAATAGAATTACAGTAGCAACACCGCACCCGCGGTTCCAGAGGCAGCGCACCCGCGGTGCTGCTACAGTGAGGGCAGCGCACCCGCGTTACAGGACTGAGCGCACCCGCGTTACAGGACTGAGCGCACCCGCGGTCGAAGCTTTCGGAAGAGTTGATGTATATCATTACACTGAGCGCACCCGCGGTGTGACGTGCAGCATGAAAAATAAGCCACGTTTCCTAGTGTTGCATGCAGTATATATATATATACACAATCGATTCATTCTTCACAATTCAGAGAGGAATCAAGAAAAGGCTCCGAGGAAGGATTTCAATTTGTGATTGAAGATTTTGGAGATCCATCCGTCCGATTGTGAATCCGACTTCAATACTGTGTTCTTATCGACGCAGGCTACAACTGGACGTAAGTTTCATTACGTTTAGACATGATTTGAAGTTATGATATTGTCAGAATTGAATATGAATCAGATATGATGTTTCTGCTACAGTAGACATTGTATAACTGAAGTCAGATTAAAGAATAGACTGTTTATGAAATTGTTATGAATTTCAGAGTTGATTTAGTTGAGATTCTATATCAGAGTTGTGTTATTATTCGGATTGTGAGTTGTACTGAATTCTGGTATTATATCTGTGATGTTGAGATAGACGGGGTTATCGTGACTGTATTGCTATGACGTCGAAACATCAGTAGATTGATATTGATCAGATTCAGTAATGATTTCGATTGTATCGTGATATTATTGATATGAATTAGATTGTACCTTGTTCAGATATGGATCAGACTATATACCGATTTGAGTATTGATCAGAACAAGTTCTGAACTGAGTTATATACTGATACTGTGGGGGACCCGGGCTCTAACTCAATTCTTTTTGAGATTAATTGGATTTTTATTCAAAATGTGGGTCAAATTTTTTCTTTTAACATTAAATCAAATGTTTATAACTCAAGCACAAGATAATTCTATATTCATTTCATTACAACAAACATAATATACATGCCTCGTTTTATTCATATTCTACAAACCAGTAATTAATTATAGTACATATCAACAGTACAACTACTAGTTCATCTGCTACGCCCGTGATCACCACGCTATGTCCATCTCTCATCTTTGTCACGACCCTGAACCTGCCCCACCTGTTGTTATGCACACATACAGACATAACAACAGCCGTAAACTCCGGTGAGAACAAATCCCAGTATAAAACATGTATGCATGCTGATACATAATCATAAATCATGCATGAAAGCAATAACCATGGCTCCATAGTCTATGAAACCGATCTATCTAAACATGCAACTCAAATCAAATCATGTCTTGACTCGAATCGACTCTACTCTAGGGATCCCGGTGTGAATAAGACGTCACTGTCTGTCACCTACCCTCCCAATCGGGGTAACTGTATGTCTTATTCCTAGACTTCGGTCAAGTCTGTATCGAATGTCTACAATCGGAGTGAATCTGCTCCTATGCGTCGATACCACCGAACATCTAGTTTGGCAAGTCTGCCAATGACTCTCCTATCTCAAATGCATGAATATAAATCTATAAATGCATAATCATCTCAAAAGATTTGAATACAATCCATAAACAAATCATAATCATGTCAAAAGACAAGCAACTAATCTAGTATGTGGTTTTGTTTGGAAACTCAAATTGAATCTTATTTGAGTCGTGTCTTCCCCAAACAAAACATGCATTATACATTTCGTCGTACAATGTCTGTCGATGTCGAAGTCTCGATGACGAATCTGTCACTATCAAATCTGAAATGACCATGTTGAGATGCACAATATCAAATCACAACTCAACTAATACTAGTACGGTTCAATATCAAATCTTGATACAATTCGACGGTATAATGGCATAGTTTCTGGATACCGATCAATTCAAATCTTAACATATATATCCTCAACTCATAGTCAATACCATTCCCATTTCAAACTCTGAAAATCTGCATAATCTCATGCACATGTAAGCTGGAATTCCATACAAATGGCATACGACATCCAATAACCGATCCGTTTACGATTCTACGACATCTATAATCTCAAAAACATATAATCACAAACATATATGAATTTCCTCCACATGTTAACTTCAAAACATGCTGAAAAGATATAGAAAGTATACCCTTTTGGAGCCCTTGTCAAGAGGAACAAGAATCTCAACTTGAATTAAAGTTTGGATATGTAATTCTTTTAAAATCACAACCTTAAAGCATAAGGAGTTGAAGCTTCTCCCCACTCTCTCACGTTTTCAGCTGATGGAAAATGGTGAAAGTGAAGACTCAGCACAATTATATATATATATATGCCATGTGTCTTCATGGAATTCAAAGGTGGATTTCTCTCATGCAGCACCGCGGGTGCGGTCACTCTTCACCGCGGGTGCGCTGTGCCCACGGCATGCCTTTCATTTTCTGAAATTCGACGACCGCGGATGCGGTACATATAAAACCGCGGGTGCGGTGACATTACCGCGGGTGCGGTTACATTTGCACCGCGGGTGCGGTGTCATTTCTGTAAATACTTTCCAACTCTCTGTCCATCAACCGCGGGTGCACTCCTTCTTGGACCGTGGGTGCGGTGATCCTACTGTAACATGACCAATTTTCTGTCCATGCATCGCGGGTGCGGTGCTTCTCTAGGCGCGGGTGCGGTCCCTTTCTTCAAGCAACACTTCATCTTTTCATTTTATCCACATACAATTTAGGGCATTACATTTCTCCCCATCTTAGATATTAGTTCGTCCTCGAACGTGAAATCAATTAATCAAAGTATGTAAAAACAGCAGTAATATCAAAAGCTGAATAATTACTCACATCATGAGAATAACTCGGGATATTTCTGTCTCATATCTGCTTCTGTCTCCCAAGTCGCTTCCTCGATGCCATGACGACTCCACTGGACTTTCACTAGGGGAATAGTCTTCGTTCTGAGCTGTTTCTCTTTCCGATCAAGAATCTGTATCGGTTGTTCGACATAACTCAACGTCTGATCTAGCTCAGCTTCGTCAGGCTGAATGACATGAGAATAATCTGGCATGTATCTACGCATCATCGATACATGAAAAACATCATGTATCCCGGATAGAGACGGAGGAAGAGCCAATCAATATGCTCGATCGCCAATCTTTTCAAGAATCTCGTATGGACCGATGTATCTAGGAGACAATTTCCCGCGTTTGCCAAATCTGACAACGCCTCTGAAAGGAGAAATCTTCAAGAATACTCTGTCTCCCTGTTCAAATACTAACGGTCTACGTCGGATATTGGCATACTTGGCCTGTCTATCCTGTGCCGTCTTCATTCTTTTCTGAATGATCTTCACCTTCTCAGTCATATCACGAATCATATCAGGCCCAAGTTCTGGTATTTCAGATATATCATCCCAATATAGAGGAGATCTGCACTTCTTGCCATATAACGCCTCAAACAGTGCCATCTCTATGCTCGTTTGATAGCTGTTGTTGTACGAGAATTCACACAACGGTAGTGAATCTTGCCAACTAGTGCCAAAGTCTAGCACTACAGCTCTCAACATATCCTCTAAAGTCTGGATAGTCCGCTCTGACTGTCCATCTGTCTGGGGATGATAAGCAGTACTTAGGTGCAATGTCGTACCTAAAGCCTGCTGCAGACTGTGCCAAAAGTGTGAAGTGAATCATGGATCACGATCTGATACGATAGACTTCGGCACACCATGTAATCTGACTACCTCCATGATATATATCTCAGCCATCTGATCATGTCTGTACGTCATTTTGTACGGAATAAAACACGCTGATTTGGTTAATCTGTCAATAATGACCCAAATCGCGTCACAGCCTCGGGATGATCGAGGTAACTTCCTCACGAAATCCATGGAAATGTGATCCCATTTCCATTCTGGAATAGACAAACTCTGAAGTAAACCTCCGGGCTTCTTTCTCTCAGCCTTCACCTGTTGGCAATTTAAACACTTAGACACAAATTCGGCAATGTCTGACTTCATCTGTTTCCACCAGAACTGTGTCTTCAAGTCGTTGTACATCTTTCTGCCACCAGGGTGAATGCTGAACCGACTACAGTGCGCTTCTGACAAAATCTGTTGCTTCAACTCTGCAACATCTGGCACTACAAGACGGTTATTCACATACAGAACAAAATCATGTACCTGGTATTCTGACTGATGTCCTGATCAAACCATCAGAATCGACTTCTGAATATTCTGATCAGTTCTCTGCGCTTCTTTGATTCGCAAAATCAAATCTGGTTCAACTTGAATCGAAGCAAGTAGCAATGGTCTACTACTTGTATCAAATGCTAATCCAGACAAACAACACTCTTCAATCATATTAGTCACACCTATGGTCGATAAGGATAGAGCACAAACCTTTCGACTCAAGGCATCTGCTGCTGCATTTGACTTCCCTGGATAGTACTTGATCTCGCAATCAAAATCTTTCAGTAGATCAAGCCATCTACGCTGCCTCATGTTCAACTCTGACTGAGAAAATAGATACTTCAGGCTTTTATGGTCAGAGTAAATCTCAAATTTCTCACCATAAAGATAATGACGCCAAATCTTCAATGCAAAAACAATAGCCGCTAATTCCAGATCATGAATGGGGTATCGAATCTCGTGTGGCTTCAGCTGTCTCGAGGCGTATGCGATCACATGACCTCGTTGCATAAGAATACATCCCAGCCCTCTGTGAGATGCATCACAATATACAACGAAATCACCAGTACCCGAAGGAATCATTAAGACAGGTGCACTGGTCAGCCTCTTCTTCAACTCTAGGAAACTAAATTCACAATCCGCAGACCACACAAACAGTGCATTTTTCTGTGTCAACTGGGTAATCGGCTTCGCAATACTGGAGAAATCTTTGATGAATCGTCTATAGTACCCTGCTAGACCCATGAAACTGCGTATCTCTGGCACAGAAGTCGGTCTCGGCCAATTGATCACAGCTTCCATTGATGCGATCCCGCCCACGAGATCTTTAATTTTTCCCGATCTTTGAAACAAGTAATTGATAGGTGTGAAAATCGCCTCTAGATCACGCGGTCTAGCAACAATTCATCAACGATAGAAACAATCTCGTTCAATAGAACCTCCAAAGAACCCGTCCTTGGCAATCCTCGTGATATTCGATTGACAAACGCCACAAAAGATAAATCTTTTGATAAGTTTGATTTGATACAACGCAAACGTTATAACAAAACTTAAGCTTGTTTTTGAGAGAATTCTCAAAGAAAGTTTTTATAAACTCAATCAATAATGAACAAAAGTTGTTTTCAATCAATAAAATTCGTCTATATATTGATACCAAATCAAAAAGATATGAAATCTACTTGCCAAGATAATAAAAACTCTAAAATAGGAAACTAGGATTCTTCCCGAAACTGACTCGCAGCAGTCGCGCCCGGGCGGTAGGATATTACCGCTCGAGCGCCAGGTCTTCTGGCTTGTTCCCGCTCGGGCGGTAGAATTTGACCGCTCGAGCGCCGAGGGTTCTGGAAATTTTGCTTCCTCCAATTCATCCTCTACTTGATTGTGATGCAACCCGAACCCCTCGAGCCTTGTTTCCAACCCTTCATTGGTTGGATGAAGGGCAACATTCAACATCTTCAAGCGTCCTCTCGGGATTGGTTCTTGAAACGCATAGTGGCTGGCTAGATTCATATCATCCAGTTTACTCGGATCTACAGAAATACCGTCTCCAGATATGATATGACCCAAGAAGACAACCTGTCTCAGCCAAAACTCACACTTTGATAGTTTCGCATTCATTTCTCAATGTTTGCAACACAATTCTCAAATGATTGGCATGCTCATCCAAATTCTTAGAGTACACCAAAATATCATCAATAAAAACAATCACAAATTCATCTAAATACCTCTGAAAGACACGGTTCATTAGTCCCATGAACACCGCTGGAGCATTCGTTAAACCAAAAGGCATGACAATAAATTCGTAATGTCCATACCTGGTTCGGAATGCTGTCTTTGGTATATCAATATCTCGTACTCGCAGCTGGTGATATCCAAATCTCAGATCGATCTTTGAATAGATAGATGATCCCTGCAACTGATCAAATAAGTCGTCGATACGAGGCAAAGGATATTTGTTCTTTATCTTTGCCTTGTTCAGCTGCCTGTAATCTATACAGAATCTCAAATAACCGTCTTTCTTGCGCACGAATAGCACTGGAGCACCCCAAGGAGATACACTGGGTCTGATATATCCCTTGGCTAGAAGATCTTCTAGTTGTGCTTTCAATTCTTTCAACTCTATAGGCGCCATCCTATACGGAGCTCGAGATATAGGAGCGGTATCTGGAATAAGATTAATACTAAAATCTACCTCTCGAGCTGGAGGTAACCCTGGAATCTCGTCAGGAAATACATTTGCAAACTCCCGTACTACTGGCAAATCTGCCAATGCCGGGCTCGATTTCAGTAAATCTACTGAATAAATAAGGAACCCTTCTGCTCCTTGCTGCAACAATCTACTCATAGTCAGAGCAGATACTAAGGGAATCCGAGATCTGGAACCCTTACCATAGAATTTCCACTCCTCTGTCATTTCAGGTCTGAATCTGACAATCTTGTGAAAACAGCCTACGGTGGCTCTTTACTTAGTCAACATGTCAATCCCGACAATACAATCAAAATCAGATAAACCAAGTACAACACATTCTAAATCGATCTCATGCCCTTCAAACTGTAGTACACAATGTCTAACTGAAGACACAAATATCAGACCACTTCCCAACGGAGAAGAAATAGACACTACAGTAGACAATGACTCGACAGGCAATGCATGTGTCAATGCAAAACATTCTGATATGAATGTATGTGATGCACCTGTATCTATCAATACATATGCAGGATAACCGCAAAGAAAACAGTTACCTGCAATCACAGCATCTGGTGCATCTTGGGCTTGCTCTTCCGTCAATGCAAACACCTGAGCTTGTTGTCTTGGAGGTTGGCTCACTGTCTGGCCACCTCTGGCTCTAGGCTGGGACTGTGTAGGCGTGGGCTGGAAAGAATGGACAGACGAAGCTTGCCTCTCAGGCTGAGTCACTGATGCTGATGACCCTGTACCCTGAAATCTCTGTGCATCTCTCTGGGGACAGACTCTGGCAAAGTGTCCCTGTTGCCTACATAGGTTGCATCTGCCCATCACTCCCTGACACTGCTCAGTGGCATGCCTACCACCACAAGAACTGCAATAAACACCAGTATACTCTGCACTCTGGCCAGGACCTCTCTGTCTTGACCCACTGGAGCTCGACGAACTGCTCCCTGACTTCTTAAACTGTCTGCCCTTTGCCTTCAGAAAATCCTTCTTGCCACTACTACTGCTTCCACTATCAAATCGAGGTGGAGGTGATGGAAACTGTGCGACAGGCTGTGGCGGTCTCTGACCCTGAACACAATAGAAGAAAGCTCCTCGCTGTCTAATCAAGCCAGCCTCTGCTCCCTTTGCTCGATTCAGCGCCTAAGAAAAAGTGTTGGGTCGCCCCGTGTTCACTAGGGTAAAGATGTCCGGATTCAAACCATTTATGAATTGATCTGCAACTGCCTCATCATTCCCTGCCACGTGTGGTGCAAATCGAAGTAAGGACGAGAATTTGGCAACATACTCCTCTATGTTCCACTGGCCCTGTCTCAAGTTGGCGAACTCGGCCCCTTTGTCTTTTCGATACGACACTGGAAAGAAACGTTGATAAAATTCATCTTTAAAGACTTTCCAAGTAATATCAATACCTCGATGTTCTAAGGCTCGTTTCGCTGTTAGCCACCAACTCTTGGCCACTTCTTGCAATTGATGCCCAACCAGCTTCACTCTACGTTCATCTGTATAGGCAAGTGATTCAAATAACATCTCTATATCATCCAACCAGCATTCGCAATCCACTGCATTTTCTGTGCTCTTCAAGGTAGGTGGATGGAACGATTGAAATCTCTTCAACAAAGTCTCCATCGGTGTCGCAGTAACGTCCATCTGAGTACCTGACGTACTACCTTGTTCCGGCACTTGACCTGCAGCTGGTTGTGGTATTCTTCTAGGTGGCATATCTGATTATCAAACAGATTAGGATACAATCTATACAATCTGTCTCAGCCCTCCTCTGATCATATACCTCTGATCCAGAATCGGTTCTGATTCAGTCTTGACAATTATATGCTGTAAATCAACTCAGATACAATACAACATATAATAGGGAAAGCAATAAATCATGCTAGCACATCAAAAGCAAGGAAGAAGACTCGATCTACCCCCGCTCATTCTATTCTATCTCAGTCTACAGAACCTACGGCTCTGATACCACCTGTTGTGGGGACCCGGGCTCTAACTCAATTCTTTTTGGGATTAATTGGATCTTTATTCAAAATGTGGGTCAAATTTTTGCTTTTAACATTAAATCAAATGTTTATAACTCAAGCACAAGATAATTCTATATTCATTTCATTACAACAAACATAATATACATGCCTCGTTTTATTCATATTCTACAAACCAGTAAATAATTACAGTACATATCAACAGTACAACTACTAGTTCATCTGCTACGCCAGTGATCACCATGCTATGTCCATCTCTCATCTCTGTCGCGACCCTGATCCTGCCCCACCTATTGTTATGCACACATACAGACATAACAACAGCCGTAAACTCCGATGAGAACAAATCCCAGTATAAAACATGTATGCATGCTGATACATAATCATAAATCATGCATGAAAGCAATAACCATGGCTCCATAGTCTATGAAACCGATCTATCTAAACATGCAACTCAAATCAAATCATGTCTTGACTCGAATCGACTCTACTCTAGGGATCCCGGTGTGAATAAGACGTCACTGTCTGTCACCTACCCTCCCAATCGGGGTAACTGTACGTCTTATTCCTAGACTTCGGTCATGTCTGTATCGAATGTCTGCAATCGGAGGACTATGCGTCGATACACCGAACGTCTAGAAGCTTGGCAAATCTGCCAATGACTCTCCTATCTCAAATGCATGAATATAAATCTATAAATGCATAATCATATCAAAAGATTTGAATACAATCCATAAACAAATCATAATCATGTCAAAAGACAAGCAACTAATCTAGTATGTGGTTTTGTTGGGAAACTCAAATTGAATCTTATTTGAGTCGTGTCTTCCCCAAACAAAACATGCATTATACCTTTCGTCGTACAATGTCTGTCGATGTCGAAGTCTCGATGACGAATCTGTCACTATCAAATCTGAAATGACCATGTTGAGATGCACAATATCAAATCACAACTCAACTAATACTAGTACGGTTCAATATCAAATCTTGATACAATTCGACGGTATAATGGCATAGTTTCTTGATACCGATCAATTCAAATCTTAACATATATATCCTCAACTCATAGTCAATACCATTCCCATTTCAAACTCTGAAAATCTGCATAATCTCATGCACATGTAAGCTGGAATTCCATACAAATGGCATACGACATCCAATAACCGATCCGTTTACGATTCTACGACATCTATAATCTCAAAAACATATAATCACAAACATATCTGAATTTCCTCCACATGTTAACTTCAAAACATGCTGAAAAGATATAGAAAGTATACCCTTTTGGAGCCCTTGTCAAGAAGAACAAGAATCTCAATTTGAATTAAAGTTTGGATATGTAATTCTTTTAAAATCACAACCTTAAAGCATAAGGAGTTGAAGCTTCTCCCCACTCTCTCACGTTTTCAGCTGATGGAAAATGGTGAAAGTGAAGACTCAGCACAATTATATATATATATATGCCATGTGTCTTCATGGAATTCAAAGGTGGATTTCTCGCATGCAGCACCGCGGCTGCGGTCACTCTTCACCGCGGGTGCACTGTGCCCACGACATGCCTTTCATTTTCTGAAATTCGACGACCGCGGATGCGGTACATATAAGACCGCGGGTGCGGTGACATTACCGCGGGTGCGGTTACGTTTGCACCGCGGGTGCGGTGTCATTTCTGTAAATACTTTCCAACTCTCTGTCCATCAACCGCGGGTGCACTCCTTCTTGGACCGCGGGTGCGGTGATCCTACTGTAACATGACCAATTTTCTGTCCATGCACCGCGGGTGCGGTGCTTCTCTAGGCGCGGGTGCGGTCCCTTTCTTCAAGCAACACTTCATCTTTTCATTTTATCAACATACAATCTAGGGCATTACAGATACTGTATTTATATGATTGTCATTATCAGATGTGGATATGGACAGATTGGAATACAAGACTTCGTATTCGTCAGACCGGGAAGATAAAGGTATAATTCATGTGACTTTGGGGAGATACAACTCAAATGAGATTCAATTTGAGTTCCCAACAAAATCACATACTAGAATTGTTGTTTACCTTTTGATATGATTGATTTGTTTATGGAATTATATTCAAATCTCTTGATATGACGATGCCTTGTTTATAGATTTATATTCAAGCATTTGACATAGGAGAGTCATTGGCAGACTTTCTAAACTAGATGTTCGGTGGTATCGACGCTTCGTATCAGATTCACTCCGATTGTAGACATTCGATACAGACATGACTGAAGTCTAGGAATAAGACGTACAGTTACCCCGATTGGGAGGGTAGGTGACAGACGGTGACGTCTTATTCACACCGGGATCCCTAGAGTTAGAGTCGAGTCGAGTCAAGATATGAATTGAATTGAGTGGCATGCTTATTTTATTTTGAATTCATAGATTATGGAATCCATTGTTACTGCATGCTTATTTGATTTGGTTTCCTAGAATATGAAACCTATTGTTATGAATTTTATGCATGATAATATGCTTTATGATTTATATTGTGTATATGCATGTATACATGTTTTATACTGGGATTTATTCTCACCGAAGTATCCGGCTGTTGTCTTGTTTTGTATGTGTGCATGACAACAGGTGGGACAAGATCGGGGTCAAGAAGATGATGAGAGATCGAGATTAGAGTGGTGATTCCGGACTTGGATGTAGACTTGGTTTAATACTTGAAATTTAGTAGTTAAACCGTAGACTAGTTTGAACTAGAAGCATGTTGTACAAGATTTGTATTATTATACTGGTTTGTATAATAGATTGATTCCATTACCTTCCGCATTTTAAAGAAAAAAATTTTTAGACCCTGTTTATCTTAATTGATAATTAAATCCTAAAGATGATTAAGAAGATGATTAGCGTCCGGGTCCCCACACCCCTCCTCCCTGAACCTTCTTCTGTAACCTGCGCAGCCCCAAGGGCTTTCTCTCAGGTGGAGTCCTTGTTGTCAAGGACTCCTCCCAGCCCTTGTTTTCCGAGTGGGCAAGGCTAGGACTCTTTCCCTGACTCACACATGACCCTAGCCTTGCCTGGTCCAGCCCCAGCCAGGCCAAGCCACAAGCACCCATCAACCGAGCCCTCAAGACAAACATATTCGTAAATGGGTTTCCAGCTTCTGTTAATTTTTTTGCAGCTTATTGTGCATGTTTATAGGCCCTTAAAATTGAATAAAACAACCCTTAATCAATACCCTAATCATGGAAGCCACTTAGACAATACAAATACATTATTTTGGTAAACAAAAACTCAAGTTTAGAACCCATGTGCATGCAATTTCGAAAATAATTATCATGGCCCTTGATTTTTCATTCAAAACATGCAATAAATCATAATATTGTGTGGTGATGTTTGAAGGAAAGAATAGGCGTGCCTTTGCGTATTTAACGCACGATTTCACGTTGACAAATCGAAGAACGGCGGAGAGAAGACGATGGCTTGAAACCCTTTGCCACTTTAGAAATTTCCTTGAAAATATGATGTGGGTGCCGTGTAAATTTGAAAGAAAAGAAAGAGTTTGAGTTGGGAAGGGAGTTGGATGTGTAGTTGTGGAAATAATGGGGAGAAAGTGCACTTTAAATAGATAAATAAAACACTAACCAAGCTTAGGTCCATTAGGTAGTTAATTAGCCCATTATTGCTTAATTAAAATATTTAAAAGATTTAAAAATAATATTGATTAATAAACTTTGTGAATTTATTAGCCGGGTTGTCAAAACGTTCGTATTTTTGTTGAAAAACAACACCGATAAAATTTACGTCCCGGCGTATAAAATCACCTCAAAACCCTTATTTTAAAAAATAATAAAAAGCATCACCCTTATTTTAAATAATTAAAAACAATTAACCAATAAAAATATTTTCTATTTTTCACTCATCGGTCTCCGTTCCTCGTTCGCAACTCGAATAAATTTTAAAATACATTTTAATGCAACCATGTATAAAATATAATTTAAACATACAAATACGCACAACATAATTAATTTAATGCAATTAAAAAAATTAATTAAAATTCAAGAGAATTTAATAAATCGTATGCATGTGGTTCGCGTGGAACTTTAAATTTTCGGGGCGTTACATTTCCAACTACAATGGCTCAAAACTCAAGACGTGCGAAGGATTTGCTATATACTTCCTCAACATCGAGACGTGGAATACATTGTGTACTCCGGTCAAATTCTGCGGTAGGGCTACACGATAAGGTAGTGTCCCAACTCTGTCAAAAATTTCAAACGGTTCAATGAACCTCGAACTCAGCTTGCCTCTCTTCCAAAACCTCATAACACCCTTCATGGGTGCTATCTTCACGAATACATGATCTCCTACGGCAAGCTCAAGATCCCTCCTTCTCTTGTCAGCATAACTCTTTTGACGACTCTAAGCGGTCTTCATCCTGTCTCAAATTTTGACCACCACATCTGCAGTCTGCTGAACAATCTATGGGCCAAGTTCTGATCTCTCACCGACTACATCCCAATGAATCGGCGATCTGAACTTCCTTCCATACAGTGCCTCTGAGACGTCCTGCTCTTTTTATTGCTTTAAAAGTACTAGAAATTTTTTTTTCCTCACTTAGCATCGGCCGAACCATAAAATATTTTTGACATCATTTTAAAAATAAACATCCAACTGCTATTTAAAAATCCAAAGAAAAATATTTTAAAGCATAAAATCGTCAAACATTCTACTAAACCTAAAAAGCAATAATTTGAAAAGTAAAGCCCATACTAAACCTCTCAAAAATCTCTCAAAAGCATAAATAAGTAATCTTAAAAATCTTTAATCATAAAGCATGAGTCAAAAGTCATAATGCGGAAAAAGTAGAAGCGCTGGTCCTCGGGTTGTGTGCGCCTTCAGTCCAGTCAAATCACTCATCAAGTCCTCCCTCAATACCACCTGCATCCATCACACCTAGTGAGTCTAAAGACTCAACACACCATAATCTTGATAAAGAGTAATACGTAATACAGTCAACATATAACGGTGAAAAATATGTGTACTTAAAATATCGTTTTCATGAAGATGCATAAACATAAACATTTTCATAAATATTTTCATGATGCATAAACTTTAAACATAAACATTTTCATAAAATACTTTTTCATGACATGCAACCATAAACCTTAACCATTTCCCTTTTTCCTCAACATGACATGACATAAAACATTTTTCATGATCATAAACATTTTTCCTTTTCCTTTTCCTTTTCCTTTTCCTTTTGTTGAATTCAGATCGTTAATTGTGACTTTCCTGATCATGCTCATGAGGGTCGATGGATCCATCTACATAAAACCACAGTACTGGGCGGCGGGGGACACCAGCAACACTCTCACCGGTCAACTGGGCCCTGGCCTATCATGATTCGAATAGAAATACGCTCGTCGGGGCTCCCTCTGGGGCCTTTTCCCATAAATGGGCTCCCTCTGGGGCCTTTTCCCCTCACGATATTCCCATTCTTCCGTTACCACAAAACCGTTACCACATATCCGTTACCACATATTCGCAATGATGGAAACACGATCGTCGGGCTCCCACTGGGACCATAACCCTCACGACGTCGCCAACATTAACGAATTAGTCACAATTATTTCACATCCTTCAACATTTTTCATTCACATCACTTTAGAAAAATCATGAATATCATTACGTTTTTCATTTTTGAAACCAAGCATGCAACATGTATTTTAAATGTCTTCCCTCAATCATAAAAATCAAATAGACATTTAAAAATCATCATTCAATCATGAACAATTCATAAACATTTAAAAATAATCATATTTTCATAAAATAGCATTTAGGGCACTGCCATGACCTTAACTAATTTCTAGGTGTAAAAAGACCGTTTTACCCCTGGACTCGACATTTTACGTTTTCGACTTTTTCCTTGATTTCACGACTCTAACATGTCCCAAATAATTATTTAAGCTTACGTGAATTTTTTTCATAATTTTATTTGGCTTAAATGTTAGACTTTTTCAATTATCTTTTCTTAATTGTTTTAACAGTGTTTTAATCCCGAAAAATACCAAACTTTAATATAAAATTCTTAAATTATAAATTTAGTCTTTTTATATTATTTTAGCCCTTATGGACCCCGACTCGACCCCCGTGAGCCGTTTTCCAATTTTTTTCTTTACTTAAAACCCTATTTTGACACCTAAACTTCGACCCCGAGCCAACTTCTGATTTTCACGAGTTACCCCCGAACCATGTCGAGCCAAAACTTGCCCAACACAATAATTTAGCCTACTGGACTCTAACTTTAACAAGAAACCCTCCCCAAAACCAAAAACGAAGGTCCCCTCTACTGCCCATAAGCTGGCCGAGAGTTATATCCTGCATGGACTCTATGTTTGATGCAATAAGGACCCTAGCCGACACTCTAGCCACGAACCAGCGTACCTAGCACTTACCCAGGATCCTAAGGACTCGCCCTAACCCTGCCCAGCAAGCTTGGAACGAGCCCTTCCCTTCCCTGCAGCCGCGCACCTCCTGCACGCGAACTGCCATGCTTCTCGGGTAGAGTCCTTCCTACGATGGACTCTTCGCCGCCTCTCCTCTCGAGTCCTAGCATGGCTAGGACTCTTCCTTGGTCTCCCCCACGCCCCTGGCTAGCCCCTGGACAAGAGTCGCACCAAGCCCGGCCGTGAGGACCCCTAATCGAACCCATGTTCTTCCCATGACAGCAACTTACGTTTTATTTGGTGCTCTTCAAATTCCAGCGTGTATGGTGCGCTTACAGGACCCTAACTCACGTGTAAACCCTTGTAAATCATGGCCTAGATCATGGCAGTCCTTAAACAACATACAATCATGTTTTAAGAATCAAAAACCTTGCTTAACATATCATGCTATGATCCAAAACGAAAATTTAGAAAAGTGGCACTTGTTTTTCTTTCATGTTATTCATGCATCCAATAATTTAAGCATTAATATGATATGATGGATGAGTAAAGGGAGATTAGGGTGTGCCTTTGCGTTTTATACGCACGAAAAACCGTTGACGACGAAGAACGGGACGCGACGATGGCTTGCTCTTGGCTTGATGCCTTCGAAAACCTCTTCTAGCTTGGTGTGGTGAGTGCCGTGTGTGTATGGGAGTGTTTTCAGATTTTAAAAAGTGTGTGGCCGATCCCTTGATGCAAAAAGTGTAGGGTTTTGGGGAGACTAAATCATGTATTATATACTAATTATTTGCTAACATGGCTTTAGGCCCATTAAGCCAACAATTAAGCCAATTAGCCTTTAATTAGAATTAAATAAAATATTAACAAGGTTTTTGTTTAAATAAATTTGTGAATTTATTAGCCGGGTTGCCAAAAAGCTCGTATTTTAGTTGAAAAACCAACACCGATAAAATTTACGCCCCGGCGTATAAAATCACCTCAAAACCCTTAATTTCATAAAAATACTAAAAAGCATCGACCATCTTTTAAATAATTAAAAATAATTATTTAATATAAATATTTTACGTTTTCTTCAGCCCTCGGTCCCCGTTCCTCGATCGTCACTTGAATATTCCTAAAAATACATTTTTTTTATGCATGATGACAAATAAATCTCATTTAGCATATAAACAAGTACGTCACATAATTAATTAGCAGCTAAAATCAATTAATTACTCAATTTTTCATAATTTCCTAGATTCGCATGCAGTTGGATTACGTCGTCTTAATTTTGGACCTTACAGCCTCGTAGGGAGCCATACCTATAGATGATTGAAAGCTGTTGTTGTAGGTAAACTCCACTAGAGGTAGCTTTGATTCCTAATTCCCATGGAAATTGATCACACACGCTCGCAGCAAATCTTCCAAAATCTGAATCACACGCTCAGACTGGACATCTGTCTGAGGGTGGAATGTTGTACTGAATAGCAACTTCGTCCCCATGGCTGTATGTAAACTCTTCCAAAATGACGACGTGAACCTCGGGTCCCTGTCGGACACAATAGATATTGGGATCCCGTGCAATCGAACTATCTCCCTGATATAGAGCTCTGCATACTAAGTCATGGAGAAAGTCGTCTTCACCTGTAAGAAATGCGCTGACTTAGTAAATTGATCCAGTATAACTTAAATGGCATTGGATCCTCTGACTGACCTCGGCAAACCAAAAACGAAATCGGTGATTATTTTCTCCCATTTCCACTCGGAGATATGGAGTGGATTAAGCATTCTTGCTGGCCTCCGATGCTCTACTTTCACTTGCTCACAAGTGAGGCAACAGACACAAATCTACGGATATTCCACCTCATACCTACCCACCAATACAGGATCTGCAAATCCATGTACATCTTGGTAGCTCCTAGATGGATGGAATACGGAGATGCATGTGCCTCTGACAGAATATCCTCTGTGATCAAATAAACATTAGGCACCCACATCCTTCCTCTATACTTCACAATACCATCAGACACTGTGTAGAGTACACTACCCTTGACTTCATCCTTCAGTCTCCATTTCTGTAACTGCTCATCCGAAGGTTGACCACTACGGATTCGGTCTAGCAAGGAAGGCTGGAATGTCAGATTAGACAACTTAGGAGCTCTGTCCTTAAGATAAACCTCAAAACCAAACCTCTAAATCTCTGACTGAACATATCTCTGCACTGACTGCTGCGCTACAACTGCAACTTTCCTGCTCAAGGCATCTACCACAACATTAGCTTTCCCTGGATGGTAGCTAATTTCACAATCGTTGTCTTTCAGCTCTTTCTGCGTGAAGAAGTACTTGAGACTCTTGTGATCAGTAAATATCTAGCATTTCTCGCCGTACAAATAATGTCTCCATATCTTCAATGCAAAGACAATGGCAGCTAACTCAAGATCATAAGTCGGATAATTCTTCTCATGCACTTTCAACTGTATAGAGGCAAAAGCTATAACCCGACCATGCGGCATTATACTGCGCCTAACCCGAGCTTATAAGCATCGGTGTACACAAAATTACCTTGCCCGGATGGCATGGCTAACATTGGCGCTGTGATAAGAGCTTGTTTCAAAGTATCAAAGCGCTTCTCACATCCTTCACTCCATAGGAATTTAGCATTATTCTTAGTCAATGAAGTGAGTTGCACTGCAATCGAAGAAAATCTGTAATGGCCAAGATTTGATGTGTAGTTAATCTGAAATGATTCGTTGATTTATTGTAATGTGATCATAGACGGAACGGATCAGACTGGGATATCCGAAAAGGAGATTGAATTATGATTTGAGGATGATATGACATTGAAGAGGACATGGGATAGCATGAACAAAGGTTGAAAACTAGTAGGAATCACGCACATGCACGGAGAGAGGCGCGCATATGCGCGAGATACTACGCACGAGGACAGAACACCTCGCGCATATGCGCGAGAAGGGGCGCGCATATGCGCGAGGCAAGTACTTGGAGTGATTGCCGAGACAGTAAGTCTCGCGCATATGCGCGAGCAAGTGTTGTCCAAGAAGCCGAGTCCAGAGAGTTGGGCGCATATGCGCGGAGATGCGTCGCGCATATGCGCCAGCTGTTGCGAAGCCAAATTGCCGAGACCAGTAGGTCTGGCGCATATGTGCCGGTTGAGGTCGCGCATATGCGCGAGACGTGCTGCACATAAAAGCAGCCACCTAGCCTTCACATGCATGATATATATATCAAAATCGAAATTTGGCATTCAGAATTCAGAAAACAAAAAAGGCCGAGGAAAGTTTGCCAGAAATCCTTACGCCTTTATATTTCGATCCGTCCGTTAGATTTTCAATCCGACCTCAGTACCGTGTTTCTATTGACGAGAGCTTCAACTGGACGTAAGTTTTGTTACGTTTTGTTATGTTTTGAAATTATGATACTGTCAGAATTAGATATGATTCATAAATGGTGTTTCTGATATGTTAGACATCATACAATCGAAACCGAATTGAAGAACGGATGCCGTATAGAATTGTTATGATTTTCTTAGTTGATTTGATTGAGATTTGATATCAGATTTGTATTGTATTGATTATGAGTTGGGGGATTCGATATCTGTTGATTTGTATTGCTGGGTATATTGAAATTGTATAGTTATGCCATTAAAACAGAATTTGATTCAGTTCTGAGTATATCCAGTATTGATCTGAGTTGTATATTGATACGATACCCTCGATATGGTAATTGCCAGATTGAGTATTGACAGGCATTGAATCCGAGACTTTGACAGAATCAGATTTACAGAAAAAAGGTATAAATAAATGTTGATTCGGGATTGCACAACTCGAGTTAGATTTGACTTGAGTTTCCCAAAATCACATACTGAATGATTATTGCATTTGATATTTGCAATGCTTGATATTGATATGCTTATTCTATTGATTTATAGCAAAGCATGAGTTAGAGTTGGGCAGATCCGCCTAGTCTTTGGCAGAACCGCCATGGCAGAACCGCCATGGCAGAATCGCCAAGTCACTTGACTTTTGGATATATATCGATAGTGTAGAACCCGTAACTTAGACTACGTATAAACAATGCATAATTCTAGTATTTAAATTAAAATGATTTTTGTTGCATGAGTATTTAAAGTGCCTTTCTTTAAAGTTAATTATTTCATTTCAATAGTTTTAATTTTATTCTTTCAGTTATTTCAGTGAGGCCGGACTGGAGTTGGAGTTTAGAGAAAAAATTTAAGATTTAGAAATCATTTCCAGAATTTATTTTAGCTAGCAAATAAGTTCGTTTAAGTTAAAAAGGAGGTTTGAGGATTTAATTTAATTACTAGTGGTGAGTAGAAAATAAATTTATTTAAGTTCCTTAATTAAGGGGTTAGTTCACTAAATTAATTAAGGGATAGGTAAGGCTCTTAAGGTATTAAAATTTATCAACTAAACAACATTTTCTCTTCATTTTTATTGTGTAAATTCGGCCACCCTTAATTGATTAAGCATTGATATGCCAACCCACCCTTTGACCCATTCTTTGTTATTTTAGCATGCTAACCTTTTAATTATTAATCAACCTTAATTAATTAATTATTAAGCTTTATCCTAGTCTAGATTTGCATGAGAGAATCGGCCACTCATTCTAGATCCATCCAAGAAGCCATTTGATATCAACCAATTCAAATTTCAAAAAGAGAGGAGACTTGGTCATACCATTTGAATTCCTTTATTAGTGGATCTCCCTCACTCTCCTAACCATCACCTCCCCTCACCCATGAACGAAATCAGAGCCATTTCAGAGTAGAAAACCGTGGGATTTCAGTAGGAAACCAGAGAGAATAATCGAGTGAAGAACAAGCTAGCAAGAGCGCTCCACTCCTCCGCGCCGGATCGTCTCTTCTTTTCGTTTTTCTTTCAAATGAAACCAGGCATGCATATATTCTTCCTTGACGCTTCAATCAAGTCCTAATACCATTTATTTTCATTACATGATCATGTTTTATTAAGCAAAAACCGAAATACATCAAGAATTTTTCAGAAAATAAGAAAGCAGAATTTTCGATTTTCATGATGCTCTTCACGGGTTCTCTTGTTTTGATGTTTCAGGTGGATGGATCGACTCCAGGCTCACTAGGCTACATCTAGACACATACTAGGGTGTGTCAAGACCATGTTGGTCCATTCAAACAAGCCCCATGCATGATATAATTCGAATTTGACAGCAACTCTTCAATCTTGGCCCTTTTAGTTTTCGAAAAATCTGTTGTGTGCTGTCAAGGGGATGGATCTGATCTGGGCTGCCACAAGGCATATAGCCATGGTTAGATCACTTCCCTAGCATGTCTAAAACGTGACTAAGTCACCCTTTTGGTGGCTCGGTCCATGGTGCATCGGTTTTTAAATCAAACGCTAGAACAGCCCCTTTCCCCATTTCGGCCCTTCCTTGGTACAGCATATGAGTTTCGGTTTTGGGTGGTTTGGTGTGGATCTTGGTTGGCCTATGGCCCTTAGCCACGGTTCATACCATATCCCTAGATGTCTAGGTCGTGCCATGGTCAATCAAATGGCCACTGGAATGACACGAGACAGCAAGCAAAGCTAAACACCACACGCGCATGCAAAGGTGCTCTCGGGTGAATCTTTTCGATTGTTGCTGGAATATTCCGAATTGTGGCTGGTTTAAAGCCCTTAGCCATGGTTCAAATCATTCATTGGGACGTTGGTAAGAGGTTCTGGTCGGTGGTTCAAGCCCCAATGGCAATTAGCCTCGCAAACGACGCAAGCAAACCAAGCACAGCTGCTGTATTTTTGGACAGCAACTTGTTGTGACGGTTCAGTGGCTCGTTCGAGTTCTCGGTCGGCTTTTAGCCTATGGTCTTGGATTGGACAGTGTCTCATTGAGTTAGGAAGGTCATGTTTTTGACCGTTCGTCATTCGGTTCATTTTTGAGGTCGTACGAGAATTTACGGTGCGATGTGCCAAATTGACTCTCGAAAGAGCGTTTCTTGTTTTGGCCTCCATTCACCTAGATTTCGGCCCTCACCATTTTAGGAGCATTATTTTATCATTTTAGGCGTATTTTAATCATGACTACATGACGGTTCAGTGTTGGTTCGGGTTGGTTCGGAGTCATGATTAAATACGAAGTCGGTAGGCGTAATTGTCACATTTTAGAATGTTATTGCATAGTTTGGTCCCATAAATCTATTGCATATTTTTCATGACATATTTAGGTTGCAGCGAGCCTGGGAGCGATCCAATCCAAGCAGTAAATTATTACATGATATTTAATTATGCCATTTAATTATATTACGTGCATAAATATTTAAAATGTTCATTTTTTTTTTGAGATTATGCGATATTGCTTGTGGCCTCTTCACTATCATGGGATTATTGCTAAATCCGGTCGCCAGTTACCGGTCAGTTGAGTTTGTTTCACCCAGTATACTCTGGCTACAGTCTGATCAGACGTTTACTATTTTATCCGGTCGCCAGTTACCGGTCATGGGAGCATTTTATTATCCGGTCGCCAGTTACCGGTCAGTTTCAGTGCAGGGGCCACTTGCGTATACCATAATCTCACCAGGAAAATTTTTGCAAGCTATTTCAGTACAGGGCTCCAAGGAGCAAACATTTTTACCATGATATTTTCAGTTCAGTTATGCACGTATTATAATTAATCATGACACGACACTTTTACGATATGCCTCATGACACGACATTTTTATTCCATGAAATTTTACTATAGTATTTGCTCGTTATTTACGATATATGCATGTTGAGTCTTTAGACTCACTAGACTTGATTGTTTTAGGTTCTGATGATGCCGGGGCCGAGGGCGGGGACTAGTGAGCAGGCTCGAGTCGGCAGTAGCAGGACCCGAGGACCTCAGTTCAGCATTTATTTTTAATTGATGGCTCAAACGTTTTAATTATTGTTGGAAAAACTTTTTACTGTTATTTCAAAAATGTTAATCCTTCCGCTGCCACATTGAACATCGAACTTTATTTATAAGTTCATTTATGAAGGAGGCAATTTTAATTATTTAAAAAGAAAAAGTTTAAATTTTCCGCGAATTTCTAAGTAAGGATTTTAGGCCCTTTACAGATAGACTGAGGAGAAGACCGACTCCTATTGCAGATCTTCAATATAGACAGCCAAAGTCTGGGACTTAGAACGTACCACCATCTAGCTGGGATAAAGTAGATGGGAGAACGTTGCGTTCTTATTCAGATCGGGATCCCTAGATTAGGATGAGTCGAGTCAGAGTCTAGGAGTCACAGAGTGTGATTCAGAGATTGTATTGATACATGTTTTGCAGATTTGATACATGTTATTGATAGGTGTTTCATTCTTTTATATATGCTTTTATATGACTGCATGTTTACATTGTTTATACTGGGATATATATCTCACCGGAGTTATCCGGCTGTTGTCGTGTTTGTATGTGTGCATGACAACAGGTGGGACAGGTTCAAGGTCGAGGAGATGAAGAGAGATCGTGATTAGAATGGAGACTACGGACTTTGATTAGAGATAGGGTTTAAACACTTGATTTGCAGTCGTTAAACTTTAGTTTGAATGATTGTATATAGTACAAGACTTATACTTTAATACTGACATGTATATTAGAATGTATTCCATTACGTTCTGCATTTAATACTGTATTTTAAAAAGAAAAAAAAAATTTAGACCCTGTTTATTATAATTGATTAAGTTGTCTCAATGATGATTAAGAATATGATTAGCGTCCGGGTCCCCACAACAGGTGGTATCAGAGCGATAGATCTTTAGACTGAGATAGTAGCTAGTGGGCGGGGTAGAATGAGTTTTCTTTCCTTGCTTGTAGTTGCTAGCATGTGTTACTGCTTTATATAATACATGTTTACTTGACTATCTGATTTGATTTGTAACGTGTATTATTAAGAATGAATTAGAACCGATTCTTGATCAGCAGTAAGATGATCAGAGGAGGACTGAAACAGGTTTGTTGTATTTGGTTACTAACCCTTTTGGTAATCAGATATGCCTCCCCGAAGAATACCAGAACAGGGTAGTACTTCGAATCCTCCAATGGATGTTACAGCAACACCGATGGAAACACTGTTGAAGAGGTTTCAATCATTTAAACCGCCAACCCTGAAAGTAACAGAGACTTCTGTCGATTGTGAGAGCTGGTTAGATGACATAGAAATGCTGTTTGATTCGTTGGATTACACAGATGAGCGGAGAGTGAAACTGATAGGGCACCAGTTGCATGATGTTGCAAAGAACTGGTGGATTACAACAAAGCGGGCCTTGGAGCATCGAGGTACAATTATTACCTGGAATGTATTCAGAACTGAGTTTTATCAGAGATTCTTTCCAGTGTCAAATAGGAAAGATAAGGGAACAGAATTTGCAAACTTGAGACAGGGTCAATTGAACATTGAGGAGTATGTGACCAAGTTTTCTACCTTGTTGCGATTTGCTCCACATGTGGCCGAGAATGAAGAAGCTATTGCTGATCAGTTCATCAATGGTTAGAATCCTAAGATCTTTACATTGGTGAACATAGGGCGACCGAATAATTTCATTGATGCCCTGAACAGAGCCAAAGGAGCAGAAGCTGGTCTGATTAGACAGAAAGGAGCTTCCTATGTTCCTCCAGCACCGAGACCACAGCTAACCACCTCCCAGATTTGAGGGTGGCAGCAGCAGTGGTGGAAAGAAGGACTTCTTGAAAGCTAGAGAAAAGCAATTCAAGAAGGTAGGGAGCAAATCATCTAGCTCTGGTGGTTCTCGACAGAGCTAGAGCAATATCTGCAAACAGCAGGGACACTTTGCTAGGGTGTGTCCACAGAGAGGTTCCCAAATATCTTAGGGAGCAGAATCAGCTGGATCTGCGGCACAGATTGAGAGACGATCCGCTGCTGTTCATTCGTTCCTGCCAGCCCCAGCTCAGTCACAGCAGAAGCCCGGAGGTAGCCAGACAGTGAGCCAGCCTCCCAGACAGCAGGCCAGAGTATTCGCTTTGACAGAGGAGCAGGCTCAGGAAGCACCCGATGATGTTGTTGCAGGTAACTGTTTTATTTCCTGGTTACTCTGCTTATGTATTGATTGATACCAGTGCTTCTCATACATTTATTTCTGAGAAATTTGCATTGAGTCATGCTTTGCCTATTGAGTCATTATCGTCTGTAGTGTCTGTTTCTTCTCCGTTGGGGATAGGTTTAATGTTAGTGAATTCTGTAAAACATTTCATACTACAGTATGACGGGCATGAGATTGAGTTAGACTGCATCGTACTTGGATTGTCTGATTTTGACTGTATTATCGGGCTTGATATGCTGACCAAGTACAGAGCGACTGTTGATTGTTTCCACAAGATTGTGAGATTCAGACCAGATATGGCTGATGAGTAGAAATTCTACGGTAAGAGTTCTAATTCTAGAATTCCTTTGATATCCGTATTGTCTATGACTCGACTGTTACAGAAAGGAGCAGAGGGATTCCTTGTCTATTCAGTTGACTTACTGAAATCAAGTCCATCATTGGCAGACCTTCCAGTGGTGTGTGAGTTTGCTGACCTCTTCCCAGATGAGATTCCGGGTTTGCCTCCGATTCGAGAGATCGACTTCAACATTGAATTGATGCCAGATACAGTTCCAATTTCAAAGGCTCCGTATAGAATGGCAATGATTGAATTGAAAGAGTTGAAAGAACTGTTGGAATATTTACTGGCCAAGGGATACATCAGACCGAGTGTTTCGCCTTGGGGTGCTCCAGTATTATTTGTGAGGAAGAAAGACGATTCCATGAGACTCTATATTGATTACCGATGTGGGGACCCGAACCTAATTCGTTTTCTTAATCATTATTAATAATCAAATATAACAATTAAGAAAAGTGGGACTAATTAATTTTTTTTCTTTCTAAATTATAAATGTGGAAACGTAACAGTAGTCTATCTGATATATATGTCAAAGTCAAAGTACAATCATGTACTACATGTCTCTATCTCAACTAGGTTCAACGACTATATATCCAGTGCTGAATCCTATGCTGCTTCTGGGCCCGGATCTCCACGCTGACTAAAATCTCTCATCCTCTTCCTGATCCTGATTCTGTCCCACCTGTTGTCATGCACACATACAAACAAGACAGCAAGACAGCAGTCGGATAACTCCGGTGAGAATTACATTCCCAGAATAAATCATGTATACATGCATTTTGTAAGGCTTGAGATTTATTAGTCGTCATTGATGTGATATTCGGAAGATATGAGTATGCATGACATGTAATGAGAGGCACTAAATGAGATTATGAAGTGTTGCATGAGATATAGACCGCACCCGCGTTTGAGCGCATGAATTGTGGAAGAATTACAGTAGCATGAGCGCACCCACGCCTAAAGAAGGACTGCACCCGCGGTGCATGGACAGAAAGTTGAATAGAATTACAGAAGCAACACCACACCCGCGGTCCCAGAGGCAGCGCACCCGCGGTGCTGCTACAGTAGGGTGAGCGCACCCGCGGTGTAAACAAGAGCGCCCCCGCGGTCGATGGCTCTTCATTTTGGATAGAGCTGCCGAGAGCAGACCGCACCTGCGGTCAAGAAGCCACCGCACCCACAGTGCAACGTGTTTATTGAAAAATAATAACATTTGTCCTGGCCATGCATATAAGGTGTATGTGTCTACATTTCCTTCTTTGCTAGCCTAAGAACCGAGAGAAATGGAGAGCAAGTTCAGCAAATTCCCTCAAGCTTCATTCCATCTTTGAATTGTGATTACTCAAGATTTAACCATCCCAACTTCAATCCAAACATAGATTATTGCTCCTCTCATCAAGTGCTACAAGGGGATGTAAGTATTGTTCATTTCCAGCATTTTTTGAAATCTATATGTTGGAGGAATGATGATTTGAGTAGAGATATATGTTCTTGAGATTTTGTACATCGTAGAAACGTAAACGGATTGAAGAAATGATATCGTTTATGATTGTGCTCAATTTCCAGCATGTATGGAATTGAGATGGTGCATATTTCAGAATAGTACATGTGATTCATGAAGATTTGGGATTATGGTTATTGATTATTGTTATATGAGTTGATCGGTATATCGAGAATCCGCCGTTATGCCGTCGAAATGCATTGAAATGAAATATTGATTCCTATGTGTATTGAGGTGTACTAGAGCTTGATAGAATGTACATTGATGATGCCATTTCAGATTTGTATTGGCAACTTTGACATCGAGACTTCGACATCGACAGAGATTGTGCGACGAAAGGTATAATTCATGTTTTGTTTGGGGAAGACACAACTCAAATGAGATTCAATTTGAGTTTCCCAACAAAATCACATACTAGAATTGTTGTTTATCTTTTTCTATGATTATGCTTTGTTTATAGATTTATATTCAAGCATTTGAGATAGAAAAGTCATTTGGTAGATTCGCCAAATTACTAGATGTTCGGTGGTATCGACGCTTCGGATCAGAGTCACTCCGATTGTAGATATTCGATACAGACAGGGTCGAAGTCTAGGAATAAGACGTACAGTCACCCCGATTGGGAGGGTAAGTGACAGACAGTGACGTCTTATTCACACCGGGATCCCTAGAGTTAGAGTTGAGTTGAGCCAAGATATGAATTGAATTGAGTTGCATGCTTATTTTATTTTGGTTTCAGAGATTATGGAACCCATTGTTACTGCATGCTTATTTTGATTTAGTTTCATAGACTATGAAACCTATATCTATTGATTTTATGCATGATAGTATGCTTTATGATTTATATTGTGTTTATGCATGTCTACCATGTTTTATACTGGGATTTATTCTCACCGGAGTATCCGGCTGTTGTCTTGTTTTGTATGTGTGCATGACAACAGGTGGGGCAGGATCGGGGTCAAGAAGATGATGAGAGAAGATGAGTTAGAGTGGTGATTCCGGACTTATTGTAGACTTGGTTTAATACTTGAAATTTAGTAGTTGAACCTTAGACTAGTTTGAATAACTGTTGTACATTATTGTACTTTTATACTGAGATGTATATTAGTTAAATTCCATTACGTTCCGCACTTACATTTTTAAAAAAGAAAAATTTTTAGACCCTGTTTATCTTAATTGATAATTAAATCCCAAAGATTATTAAGAAGATGATTAGCGTCTGGGTCCCCACAACAGGTGGTATCAGAGCGATAGATCCTTTAGACTGAGATAGAAGAGAATGAGCGGGGTAGATTGAGTTTTCTTTCTTGCATGTGATTGCTAGCATGAGATTTATTTTAATGTTGATTTACATTATGTATGCTAGCATGATACTATGATTTACTGCTTTGAAATACATGTTTACCTGATTATCCGATTTGAGTTGGTATTATGTATTATTGAGTATGAATCAGATCTGATTCATGATCAGCAATAAGATGATCCGAGAAAGAATGGAACATGTTTGTAGTATTTGGGTTACTAATGGTTTTGGTAATCAGATATACCTCCTAGAAGAATTACAGAACGGGACAGTACTTCGGTTGAACAGATAGATATATCAGAAATTCCGATGGAAATACAGTTGAAAAAATTTCAGTCGTTTCAACCGCCGATTTTGAGGGGTACTGAGATGTCTGAAGAGTGTCTGAATTGGTTAGATGACATAGAATTGTTGTTTGATTTGCTTAAGTATTCAGATGAACAGAGAATTAAATTGGTGCCCAACCAGTTACGAGACGTCGCCAAGAGTTGGTGGATTACAATCAAAGGAATATTAGAACAACGTGGTACTGTGATCACGTGGGAAGTCTTCAAAGCTGAATTCTATCGAAGATTTTTCTCAGTTTCGTACCGGGAGGACAAAAGAGTAGAGTTTGAGAATTTGAGACAAGGCCAACTGAATATTGAAGAATAGGTTGCTAAATTCTCTCCTCTACTGCGTTTTGTTCCTCAGATAGCTGGGAATGATGAAGCTGTAGCTGAGCAGTTCATCAAAGGATTGAATTCAGAGATAGTTGCATTGATAAATATGCACCGACCTTACCATTTTGCTGATACTTTGAGTAGGGCAAAGAGAGCTGAGGTGAGTCTGATTCGACAACGAGAAAGGTTAGATGTGATTCAACTCCCGACACAGCAACTCCCTCTTAGATTTGATAAAGGCAGTACGAGTGGAAAGCAAGATTTGCTGAAAGCTTGAAAGAAACAGTTTAAAAAGTTAGGGAGCAGAAGACTGAGGAACAGACACAGGACACACCTGATGATATAGTGGCAGGTACTGTTCTTTTATGATTATATTGCATAGGTATTGATATATACTAATGCATTCCCTACGATTATCTTTAACTGAGTTGCATTGAGATATGTTGTATCTGTTTTTTACTGTAGTATAGATTCCCTTACTTTTTGGGAAAGAAAGATTGATATCAGAGATTTCTGTGAAATATTGTATACTACAGTAAGATGAGAATGAGGTCGAGTTAGATTAGGATGTACTTGTGTTTCTGATTTGACCGCATTATTGGTATTAATATGCTGAACAAGTACAGAACTATTGTAGATTTCTTCCAGAAAAATATAAGATTCAGACCAGATAGAGCTGATAAGTAGAAATTCCACGGTAAGGATTCTAGATCTAGAATTCCTTTGATATCTGTATTGTTTATGACTCGATTGATACAGAAAGGAGCAGATGGTATCCTTATGTATTCAATAGACATTTAGAAATCGAGCCTAGTATTGGCAGATTTGCCAAGTGATGTACGAGTTGGTTGACGTCTTCCTAGATAAGATTTTGGATTTGCTTTATATCAGGAAGATAGATTTCAGAATTGAATTGATACCAGGTACTGTTTGTATTTTAGAATTCAGTACAAAATGATATTGAATGTACAGAATGTCACTGAATGAATTGAAAGAATTGAAATATCGGTAGAAGAATACTGACCAAGAGTTACATCTGATTTAGTGCTTCTCTTTGAAATATTCAGTTCTGCCTATAGATTGATAAATCCTGTGTTCAGAGGTATTCTAATGATTTATGCTTATTATATCTATGATATGTGGATATATTCGCAGCGTCTGATCGATTGAATCAAACAATTGAAGATTGTATTGGATACTTCTGAGAATTGTGATTATTGTATACAGAAATTATTCAGATAAGAATCTTGCTTGAAACAGATTGTATTAAGAATAAGCGATATCTGAAGTTAATATATCGATTGATTTTGACACAGTTGAGATTGTGATCAGTGACTGAGAACGATACCGATATCAGAAAGATCAGAAATTTCAGAAATGTCAGAAATTTATTTTTGGTCTGAGTTGGCAGATTATCTTATACGATTGTTGTTTTGTATCTGCTTGAGTATTGTTATTGTTCTAAAAACAATATCTGAGACAGTTTATATTGTTTAAGGGCATATTATATTTGCAAATGATATATAGCAGTTGATCAGAACGACATGAAGACGTGATTGATTAGTCAGAATTGACAATATTGCCAGAAATTGCCGTTTTATGAGTTTACTGAACTCACTAGATCAGTATAGGTTAGTGAAATTGTGAATCTGATTTGATAGTACTGTTATTCCGAGTCAGTGTTTGATACAGATTATTCAAACCGAATCAGAGCTGAATTCGAGAATTTCGGCAGTTCAGGGATTTAACCAGAATGTTCATAACTTAATTTCGATAATCAGAGCAGAGCATCGATCAGAGTGACAGATATGTGATTTTTACTGTATGAGAATGATTATCGTATGATGTCAAATGTGTCAGATTTGCACGACAGAATTTGATATCGATAGTCAGAACCGAATACCAGGTAGGTATTTTTTTTATTTTATATTATTAACTGATTTGTTTGTACCAAATAGTTCGAATCTGAAATGACAGATAGTGTCAGAAACACACCGTAGTGGATACAGTTTTCATTTTGGTGACTGAGAATGTATGATATTCGAACAGATAGTTTTGACATAAACAGATTAAATCAGTTGTGACAGAATTTGTACTGAAATGTTGGCAGAATTTGTAATGAAATGTCTGAATCGCCAATAAATGAAGATAGAAAGATAGAAATCAGAAGAGTTATTATAGAATTGGTATAATTCTGACTAGACATGGGGAGTATAATTCGATGAATTTCGTAATGAGATCACTATAATACTTTCCAGATTGTGTTATGATATGATATGATTGTGATTGACAGATTGTTCAATCTATATCTATTAGTTTGTACAAGATGACGTACAAACATGACCAGATGACAAAGATCGATGTCAAAGAAATGGTCAGATTGATCAGAATGTTGGAGTAGATTATATCAGATTTTGAATTTTGATTGAGTTTGTAATTGTGGCAGAACATACCATGAACTCATTCATATATTATCCACCGACTGACAGATAGTCAGAGTGTACTATCCGGATATTAAGAGATATCCAGAGAGTGGCAGTGCTGGATGCTAGCACCAGTTGAGATGACATATTGTGTAGCACCCGTAAATCAGTAGACGTTTAAGCCATGCATAATTCTAGATTTCTAAATTTAATTGACTTCATTGCATAATTATTTTAAATCCATTTATTTGAAGTTAATTATTCATTATTTCAGTTCAGTAGTTTGATTTTTAGCATTTCAGTTATTTCAGTGAGGCCGGACCGGAGTCGGAGTTTTGAGGTAGAATTTAAGATTCGAGAAATATTTCCAGAAGTTAATTTAGCTAGCAAGTAAGTTCATTTAAGTTAGTAAGGGAGGTTTGAGGATTAAATTTAATTATTTGAGGTGATTAAGAAATGAGCTCATTTAAGTTATTTAATTAAGGGGTTAGCTCACTAAATTATTTAAAGGATTAGTAAGGCTTTCAAGGATTATTAGTTGACTAGATAACCATCACTTTGCACTCATTTTATTAGCATAATTTCGGCCCCTTAGTTGCTAGGCAACTCAATTGCCAACTCATCAACCTTTTGACCATTTCTTTGCATGTAAGTTGTAGGATAATTCTAGGATTTTTGGGAGCACAATTTAATTAATTAATGGACATATCCTAGTCTAGAAACAAGAGAGATTTCGGCCACTTACATTCCAAAACCATCCCACATATCATTTGATAGCAATTCAAATTCAAAATTCAAATGCATGAAGACTTGGTCTTGATATGATCCTTATATCTTGCACCATCCTCCTCACCCCTCATAACCACTTATCTCCCCTCCCTCACCACCGAAATACCTCATCATTCAGATCCATTTTCAGTGTAGAAAAATCGTGAGTCTTAGCTAGAGGGAAGGCAAGAAAAATCGAGACCAAGAAAGGTAGACAAGAAGCGCTCCATCTCCTCCGTGCCGCGTCGTCGTCGTTTCGTTCGTTTTCTTTCGAAACGAAACCAGGCATGTCTAGATTCTTTCTAAACCTCAATCAAGTCATATTATCATTTATTTATCAGTACATGATCATGTTTATTCAAGCAAAAATCGAGATCCATGTCAAAACTTTTGAAAACAACACATGCAGAATTTTTGATATTTCTTGGCAAGCTTCACGTTTTTCTTGGTTTGTGAGTTTCAGGTGATTGGTTCGACTCCAGGCTCCCAATGCGACTCCTAGACACGTAATAGGATGCATTAGGACCATTTTGGCCCATTCATTCAGCCCCCATGCTTGCTGGAAAACCGAAATGACAGCAAGTTTCCCATAGGCGCAGATTGGTGTTCAAAATTTCAGTTTTTATGTCAAGGTGTTGGATCTGATCTTGGCTGCCCTAAGGGCTCTTATCCATGGTTGGATCACTCCCCTAGCATGTATAAGACGTGACTAAGTTCCCCTTTTGGTTTCTTGGTCCATGGCTCATCGGTTTTTAATAGAAACATCACAACAGCCCCTATACCCCTTCGGCTACTTCGGTTGGACAGCTTTTGGTTCGTTTCTTTTGGTTGCTTGGTATGGATCTTGGTTGGCCTATGGCCCTTAGCCACGGTTCATATCATGCTCCTAGATGTCTAGATCTTGCCATGGTCAATCAAATGGCCACTGGAACGACGCAAGACATCGATCTAAGCAAAACACTACACACGCATGCACGTTGGCTCTCGGTTAGACCCTTCGGTTGAGTTTTGGTGTGATGCGGATTGTGGCTGGCCTAGGGCCCTTAGCCATGGTTCAAATCATTCCTTGGGATGTTGGTAAGAGTCTCTGGTCGGTGGTTCACGCCTCTAATGGCCGATAGTCTCGAAACCAACGCAAGTCTTGTAGTTGCGCAGCTGCTGGAAATTTCAGCATGTTGCTGTGATGTTTAGAAGGCTCATTTGAGTTCTTGGTTGGCTTTTAGCCCATGTACTTGGACTGGACAGTGTCTCATTGAGTTGGGAAGGTCATGTTTTTGACCGTTCGTCATTCGGATCATTTTCGAGGTCGTACGAGAATTTACGGTGCAATGTGCCAAATTGACTCTCGAAAGAGCGTTTCGTGTTTTGGCCTCCATTCCACCTAGATTTCGACCTATCATTTTTAGGAGCACTATTTTACGATTTTTCAGCGTATTTTAATCATGACTATACGTCGGTTCGGTGTCGGTTCAGGTTGGCTCGGAGTCATGATTAAATGCGAAGTCATTAGGCGTCATAGTCGCATCTTTTGAACGTAAATTGCATAGTTGGTCAAGTTTTAGCATTTGCATGTTTTTCATGGCACAGTTAGGTTGCAGCGAGCCTGGGGACGATCCAATCCAATCCAGTTGGTAAAATTACAGGAATTTTCATTACGTCAGTTAATTATTTTACGTGCATTAAATAGAAAATGATTATTTTTGAGATTTATGCGATATGGCTTGTGATTCATTCACTATGTGGGAGTGTTATTTTATACGGTCGCCAGTGACCGATCAGTTCAGTATGATACCACCCGGTCGCCAGTGACCGGCCAGCTCAGTTCAGTTTCAGCCTCCCCGGTAGCCAGTTACCGATCAGTTCAGCTTAGTGCAGTGGCCACAGGCGTAAAACATAATCTCAATAGAAAATTTTATCAGTTATTTCAGTGCAGGCTCCAAGGAGCAAACATTTTTACTGTGATTATCAGTTCATTTATGCACGTATTATAATTGCTCAGTACAGATTATTTTCAGCATGCCTCAGGACATGATATTTTATCCCATGCATATTTTAAATTCAGATTTTTACTCGTTACCTGCGATATATGCATGCTGAGTCTTTAGGCTCACTAGACTTGATTGTTGTAGGTACTGATGAGGCCAGGGCCGAGGGCGGGGAACGGTGAGCCAGCTTGGGTCAGCAGTAGTGGCACCCAAGGACCTCAGTGCAGCAGTTGTTATTTTATTCCGCAAACAATTTTTATCAGTCGTGGGATAATTTTTAAGTTGTTATTGTTGGCAAAACTTTATTTTCTTCCGCTGCTATTATTTTAAACATTGAACTTGATTCCCCAGTGATTTTATGAATGAGGCCATTTAAGTTCTTTTAAAAAGAAAATTTTTAATTTTCCGCAAATTTCAAGAAAGGAGTTTTAGGCCCTTTACAGTTGGTATCAGAGCGGAGGTTCTGTATAGGGTTTCACTACTACTGACCGCGAGAAGCTCACGAAGCCACGTCTTCGGTCTGTAAGTTTTTCAGTTCAGCATTTTGGTTAAAGCATGAATTATTTTGTCAGCATGCTTCCAGATTTTCAGTACTTCAGTGTTCATTTAAAATAAATTATGGAATTATGCATGTTAGTTACGTATGGGTTATGTTGGAACAGTATGCCCCCTAGACGCATTTTAGAGCGCAACAGAGAGGAGGAGCCTCGCCGAGAGGACAGGGAGGAACATAGACCGGAGGGAGACCTACCACCTCCTCCACCGCCCCCACCGGACATGAGTGCCCAGATGTTAGCTGGGATGGCACAGTTCTTCACACAGTTTGCGGGGGGCAATGCCGCAGCCAGGCCGACAGGGCCCGAGGCTGTTTATGAGCTGATTCATGAAGATGCGCCCGAAGGAATTCTCTGGGACATCTGACCCCATGGTTGCCGAGGGATGGATCAAATCCCTCGAGGTTATCTTCGAGTTCATGGAGCTGGGAGACGCAGACCGAGTCCGGTGTGCCACCTACCTATTCACTGGAGACGCCCGCTTATGTTGGGAAGGAGCTTCGGTAGCCCTGACCTTGGCTACACTTTCTTGGACCCGCTTTACGGAGGTTTTCTACTCCAAGTATTTTGCTGAGGAGGTTCGCACCAGGCTGACCACCGAGTTCATGAGCCTGAGACAGGGGGATATGACGGTTACGGAGTTCATCCGTAAGTTCGAGAGGGGCTGTCACTTTATGCCCCTGATCGTGAATGATGCTAGAGCCAAGCTGATGCACTTCCTGGTGGGTTTACGGCCGATCTTGCGCCGGGATGTTAGGGTATCTGACCCTGCTACTTATGAGATTGCCGTCTCCAAGGCCTTAGCCGCAGATCAGGATCTGCGGGATATCGAGAGGGATCGCCAGGGCAAGCGCCTAGTCCAGGCACCGCACCGCCCTCCTCCTCATCAGCATCAGCAGCAGAATAAGAGGCCTTTTCATGGACCGCCCAGGAACCGAGGCCAGCAGCAGCAGCAGCAGCAGCAACGGGGACGCCCAGCCCCGAGGACTCAGGAGCACCCAGTTTGTCCCAGGTGCTCACGTCGCCATCCTGGAGCATGTATGGCTGGCTCAGGAAAGTGTTTTAAGTGTGGCAGTCCAGACCACATGTTGCTGCAGTGCCCTCAGAGGAATCTGCCTACCCAAGGCAGAGTTTTTGCTCTCCATGCCGCGGAAACCAACCCGGAGACTATGTTGTTGACAGGTACCTTTAAACTTTAAGTTATTCTTCGAATTTCAGCATTTTGGGAATCGGGATTTAGATTTTTGAACTTAGAACTTTTATAGGATTGCATGCTCTACTCAGATTTATTTCAGAGGAATTAAGCTAGAGGAACCTTGACCTTTGCATGTCTATAAGTTAAGATCTTGTAGTGGGATTCAACTTAGATCTCCGCTCTATCAGGGAGAATTTTTATATCTGGTTCCGCTACCAAGGCCTTGATAGATTCAGGGGCCACTCACTCATTTATTTCGGAGGTCTTTGCAAACTTTCTCAAGATCCAGACCATTGGGCTAGATACAGCCTTTTCAGTAGTGTTGCCGTCAGGCGAGGAGATGGCAGCCACCAATGTTATCCGAGATATAGACCTTGAGCTGCACGGTAATCTTGTTTATGCTGATCTGATTGTGCTACCGATGCCGGAATTTGACATCATCCTAGGGATGGACTGGCTATTGAGGAACAGAGTGTTGATAGACTTCCAGAGGAGATCTGTTCTTGTCCGACCGCCTGGAATGGAGCAGTTCTTATTTGAGCCGGACAGGTACTTTCCTTTACCGCGCATTATTCCTTATGTTCAGGCTAGGAAACTCATGCATAGAGGGTGTCGGGCATTTCTAGAGACTTTTTTATCTGTCCCCGAGGAACCCAGCCAGTCAGCCTCTGATGTTCCGATTGGCAGAGATTTCTTAGACGTTTTTCCCGAAGACGTCTCTGGTATGCCACCCGAGAGAGGTGGAGTTTTCCATTGAGCTTATGCCAGGTACGGCTCCGATATCCAAAGCGCCATACCGACTAGCACCGACAGAGATGGCAGAGCTTAAGAAGCAGATTCAGGAACTTCTCGACAAGGAGTTCATTCGCCCGAGCTTTTCTCCATGGGGCGCGCCGGTCTTATTTGTGAAAAAGAAGGATGGCTCGATGAGGCTTTGCATTGACTACAGGGAGTTGAACAGGGTTACAGTGAAGAATAAATACCCACTGCCGAGGATTGAGGATCTGTTTGACCAGTTGCAGGGAGCTTCGATTTTCTCCAAGATAGATCTGCGTTCCGGTTATCACCAGTTGAGAGTGAGAGATGCTGATGTCTCGAAGACAGCTTTCAGGACTCGTTATGGCCACTACGAGTTCCTAGTGATGCCGTTCGGTCTGACGAATGCGCCAGTGATCTTCATGGATCTCATGAATCGCGTATTTCAGCCGTACCTCGACCAGTTTGTGATAGTGTTCATAGATGACATTCTCGTCTACTCCAAGAGTCGGGAGGAGCACAGCAGGCATCTGACCACAGTGTTGCAGACATTGCAGAAACATAAACTATTCGCAAAGTTCAGTAAGTGCGAATTCTAGTTAGAGAAGGTGGCGTTCTTGGGCCACATTGTTTCTAGCAGTGGCATTGAGGTAGACCCGGCGAAAGTTGCAGCAGTCAGAGATTGGGTTGTGCCTCAGAATGCATCAGAGATCCGCAGTTTTCTTGGGCTAGCAGAATATTACAGGAAGTTCATTCAGGGATTCTCATCCATTGCCGTTCCACTCACAGCACTGACCAAGAAAAATGTAAAGTTTGTGTGGAGCGAGGAGTGTCAGAAGAGCTTCGATACTTTGAAGCAAGCTCTTATCTCAGCACCCGTTTTGGCTGTACCGTCAGGATTCGGCGAGTTTGTCCTTTATACCGATGCTTCGAAGCTTGGTTTAGGTGCAGTTTTGATGCAGCATGGGAGAGTGATAGCGTATGCTTCTCGACAGCTGAAAATTCATGAGAAGAATTACCCTACCCATGATCTGGAGTTAGCGGCCGTAGTTTTTGCTTTGAAGATTTGGAGGCACTATCTGTATGGAGAGAAGTGTCAGATCTTTACCGACCACAAAAGCCTCAAGTATTTCTTTACGCAGAAGGAGCTGAACATGCGTCAGAGGCGTTGGTTGGAGCTTGTGAAAGACTACGATTGTGACATTAGCTACCACCCGGGTAAAGCTAATGTAGTTGCGGATGCTTTGAGCAGGAAAGTCGCAGTGATGGCTCACTTGACGATTCAGAAACCTCTTCAGATTGAGATGCAGAAGTTCGATCTTGAGACTTATCCGCGAGGTAGAGTTCCTTGTTTATCTACCTTGACTATCCAGTCCTCTCTTATTGACCGTATTCGCAGTGGTCAGGCCACAGATGAGCAATTGGCACAGCGGAAGAAGAGAGATGAAGCCAAGGGCAGTGTCTTGTATACAGTCTGCAACGGTATTGTGAGATACCGAGATAGGATATGGGTTCCTAGCAGTGATTCTATCCGAGCAGACATCTTATCAGAGGCCCATACGTCCCCGTACTCCATTCACCCTGGGAGTACGAAGATGTACAAAGATCTGCAGCTATTGTATTGGTGGCCAGGGATGAAGAAGGACATCAGGCGTTTTGTATCCGAGTGCCTGACTTGCCAGTTAGTGAAGGCCGAGCATCAGAGACCAGCAGGTTTGCTCAAGCCTCTTCCTATTCCCGAGTGGAAGTGGGAGAACATTACCATGGACTTTGTGACCGGATTGCCGAGGTCAGCCAGAGGATCGAATGCTATCTGGGTGATTGTAGATCGTCTTACCAAATCAGCGCACTTCTTGCCTATTAAGACGACTTTCACCATGATTCAGTATGCAGAGCTGTATATCCGAGAGATAGTCCGACTCCATGGTATTCCAGTTTCGATCGTATCCGACAGAGATCCCAGATTCACTTCCTCATTTTGGAAGAGTTTGCATTCGATTTTGGGTACGAAGTTGCTGTTTAGCACAGCTTTCCATCCGCAGACGGATGGGCAGTCAGAGCGAGTTATTCAGATTTTGGAGGATCTTCTTCGCACTTGCGTCATTGATTTCTCTGGGAGTTGGGAGTCGAACTTACCATTGGTAGAGTTCACCTATAACAACAGTTTCCAGTCGTCTATAGGTATGGCTCCGTATGAAGCACTCTATGGCCGCAAGTGTAGATCTCCTGTTCATTGGGATGAAGTAGGAGAGAGAGCAGAGTTGGGTCCATAGATTGTTCAGCGGGCAGCAGATGTAGTAGTCAAGATCCGTGATAGGATGAGGACTGCTCAGAGCCGACAGAAGAGTTATGCAGATCAGCGGAGGAGAGACTTAGAGTTTGCAGTGGGCGATCATGTCTTCGTGAAAGTGGCACCTATGAAGGGTGTCATGAGATTTGGCAAGAAAGGGAAGCTCAGTCCGAGATTCATTGGACCGTTTGAGATCCTTGACAGAGTTGGGACGCTTGCTTATCGTGTGGCTCTTCCGCCGAATCTGGCCGGAGTACACAATGTCTTTCACGTCTCCATGCTGAGGAAGTATATGGAAAATCCTTCGCATGTGCTGAATTTCGAGCCGTTGCAGCTTACTCCGAACTTATCTTATGAGGAGAGACCCATGCAGATCCTAGACAGACAGGAGAAAAAACTTCGGAACAAGCTCGTTAAGCGAGTCAAAGTCAAATGGCTCAACCATTCAGAGGAGGAAGCTACGTGGGAGTCTGAGCCGGAGATGAGAAGTCGATACCCTGAGTTATTCGGTGAGTTCTAATTTCGAGGACGAAATTTATTTTAAGGGGGGAGGATTGTAGCACCCGTAAATCAGTAGACGTTTAAGCCATGCATAATTCTAGATTTCTAAATTTAATTGACTTCATTGCATAATTATTTTAAATCCATTTATTTGAAGTTAATTATTCATTATTTCAGTTCAGTAGTTTGATTTTTAGCATTTCAGTTAATTCAGTGAGGCCGGACCGGAGTCGGAGTTTTGAGGTAGAATTTAAGATTCGAGAAATATTTCCAGAAGTTAATTTAGCTAGCAAGTAAGTTCATTTAAGTTATTAAGGGAGGTTTGAGGATTTAATTTAATTATTTGAGGTGATTAAGAAATGAGCTCATTTAAGTTATTTAATTAAGGGGTTAGCTCACTAAATTATTTAAAGGATTAGTAAGGCTTTCAAGGATTATTAGTTAACTAGATAACCATCACTTCCCACTCATTTTATTAGCATAATTTCGGCCCCTTAGTTGCTAGGCAACTCAATTGCCAACTCATCAACCTTTTGACCATTTCTTTGCATGTAATTTGTAGGATAACTCTAGGATTTTTGGGAGCACAATTTAATTAATTAATGGACATATCCTAGTCTAGAAACAAGAGAGATTTCGGCCACTTACATTCTAAAACCATCCCACATATCATTTGATAGCAATTCAAATTCAAAATTCAAATGCATGAAGACTTGGTCTTGATATGATCCTTATATCTTGCACCATCCTCCTCACCCCTCATAACCACTTATCTCCCCTCCCTCACCTCCAAAATACCTCATCATTCAGATCCATTTTCAGTGTAGAAAAATCGTGAGTCTTAGCTAGAGGGAAGGCAAGAAAAATCGAGACCAAGAAAGGTAGACAAGAAGCGCTCCATCTCCTCCGTGCCGCGTCGTCGTCGTTTCGTTCGTTTTCTTTCGAAACGAAACCAGGCATGTCTAGATTCTTTCTAAACCTCAATGAAGTCATATTATCATTTATTTTTCAGTACATGATCATGTTTATTCAAGCAAAAATCGAGATCCATGTCAAAAATTTTGAAAACAACACATGCAGAATTTTTGATATTTCTTGGCAAGCTTCACGTTTTTCTTGGTTTGTGAGTTTCAGGTGATTGGTTCGACTCCAGGCTCCCAATGCGACTCCTAGACACGTAATAGGATGCATTAGCAGCATTTTTGCCCATTCATTCAGCCCCCATGCTTGCTGGAAAACCGAAATGACAGCAAGTTTCCCATAGGCGCAGATTGGTGTTCAAAATTTCAGTTTTTATGTCAAGGTGTTGGATCTGATCTTGGCTGCCCTAAGGGCTCTTATCCATGGTTGGATCACTCCCCTAGCATGTATAAGACGTGACTAAGTTGCCCTTTTGGTGTCTTGGTCCATGGCTCATCGGTTTTTAATAAAAACATCACAACAGCCCCTATACCCCTTCGGCTACTTCGGTTGGACAACTTTTGGTTCGTTTCTTTTGGTTGCTTGGTATGGATCTTGGTTGGCCTATGGCCCTTAGCCATGGTTCATATCATGATCCTAGATGTCTAGATCGTGCCATGGTCAATCAAATGGCCACTGGAACGACGCAAGACATCGATCTAAGCAAAACACTACACACGCATGCACGTTGGCTCTCGGTTAGACCCTTCGGTTGAGTTTTGGTGTGATGCGGATTGTGGCTGGCCTAGGGCCCTTAGCCATGGTTCAAATCATTCCTTGGGATGTTGGTAAGAGTCTCTGGTCAGTGGTTCACGCCCCTAATGGCCGATAGTCTCGAAACCAACGCAAGTCTTGTAGTTGCGCAGCTGCTGGAAATTTCAGCATGTTGCTGTGTTGTTTAGAAGGCTCATTTGAGTTCTTGGTTGGCTTTTAGCCCATGGCCTTGGACTGGACAGTGTCTCATTGAGTTGGGAAGGTCATGTTTTTGACCGTTTGTCATTCGGATCATTTTCGAGGTCGTACGAGAATTTACGGTGCAATGTGCCAAATTGACTCTCGAAAGAGCGTTTCGTGTTTTGGCCTCCATTCCACCTAGATTTCGACCCTATCATTTTTAGGAGCACTATTTTACGATTTTTCAGCGTATTTTAATCATGACTATACGTCGGTTCGGTGTCGGTTCAGGTTGGCTCGGAGTCATGATTAAATGCGAAGTCATTAGGCGTCATAGTCGCATCTTTTGAACATAAATTGCATAGTTGGTCAAGTTTTAGCATTTGCATGTTTTTCATGGCACAGTTAGGTTGCACCGAGCCTGGGGACGATCCAATCCAATCCAGTTGGTAAAATTACAGGAATTTTCATTACGCCAGTTAATTATTTTACGTGCATTAAATAGAAAATGATTATTTTTGAGATTTATGCGATATGGCTTGTGGTTCATTCACTATGTGGGAGTGTTATTTTATACGGTCGCCAGTGACCGATCAGTTCAGTATGGTACCACCCGGTCGCCAGTGACCGGCCAGCTCAGTTCAGTTTCAGCCTCCCCGGTAGCCAGTTACCGATCAGTTCAGCTTAGTGCAGTGGCCACAGGCGTAAAACATAATCTCAACAGAAAATTTTATCAGTTATTTCAGTACAGGCTCCAAGGAGCAAACATTTTTACTGTGATTATAAGTTCATTTATGCACGTATTATAATTGCTCAGTACAGATTATTTTCAGCATGCCTCAGGACATGATATTTTATCCCATGCATAATTTAAATTCAGATTTTTACTCGTTACCTGCGATATATGCATGCTGAGTCTTTAGGCTCACTAGACTTGATTGTTGTAGGTACTGATGAGGCCAGGGCCGAGGGCGGGGAACGGTGAGCCAGCTTGGGTCGGCAGTAGTGGCACCCGAGGACCTCAGTGCAGCAGTTGTTATTTTATTCCGCAAACAATTTTTATCAGTCGTGGGATAATTTTTAAGTTGTTATTGTTGGCAAAACTTTATTTTCTTCCGCTGCTATAATTTTAAACATTGAACTTGATTCCCCAGTGATTTTATGAATGAGGCCATTTAAGTTCTTTTAAAAAGAAAATTTTTAATTTTCCGCAAATTTCAAGAAAGGAGTTTTAGGCCCTTTACATATTGTCACTATATGAATTATTGTATAACGATAGCTATCAAACGAGTATTGAGATAGCTACAGATGAGACATTGTACAGTGAGTACTGCAGATTTCTTTGGTATAAGAATAATATCTCGGAGATACCTGAGATAAGATTTGATACGGTCAGAGATATGACAAAGAAAATGAAGCTGATTCAGAAAAGAATGAAAAACAGCTTCGAATGAACAGACTAAATATGCCAAATTCGAACGATGACTGTTGGTATTTGAAGCCGAGGATTGAGTAAATCCTTGACTGAGATAAACAGATTTGATAACAACTGATGGTATTGATTTAGTATGAGCTGTTGATTGGTATATACTGATGTTGTATAGCCAGTATTGTGAGATGGATTCCGTCAGAGTTATTTCGAAGGGTATTATGATATTATGCTCTTGAATTATTATTCCAATTTAGAATCACAGATCCGTACAAGAAAGATATTTCAGAATAAAGACTATTCTATTATTGAAAATACAGTAAGTTGACAGGGCATCAAAGAGACTATCTAAAAGACAGAATTTGTCAAGAGATTAAGATTTCAGAATGGATTCATTGAGATGAGTTTCTGATTTAAACTCTGTATACATTCCTTTTGATATGTCTGAATTGATTACTTGCGAGTTCGAGGACGAACTCAGATCTAACAGGGGGAGAAATGTAAAGCTTGAGATTTATTAGTCTTCATTGATGTGATATTCGGAAGATATGAGTATGCATGACATGTAATGAGAGGCACTAAATGAGATTATGAAGTGTTGCATGAGATATAGACCGCACCCGCGGTTGAGCTCATGAATTGTGGAAGAATTACAGTAGCATGAGCGCACCCGCGCCTAAACAAGGACTGCACCCGCGGTGCATGGACATAAAGTTGAATAGAATTACAGTAGCAACACCGCACCCGCGGTCCCAGAGGCAGCGCACCCGCGGTGCTGCTACAGTAGGGTGAGCGCACCCGCGGTGTAAACAAAAGCGCCCCCGCGGTCGATGGATCTGCATTTTGGATAGGGCTGCCGAGAGCAGACCGCACCTGCGGTGTAAAGAAGCCACCGCACCCGCGGTGCAACGTGTTTATTGAAAAATAATAACACCTGTCCTGGCTATGCATATAAGGTGTATGTGTCTTCATTTCCTTCTTTGCTAGCCTAAGAACCGAGAGAAAGGGAGAGCAAGTTCAGCAAATTCCCTCAAGCTTCAATCCATCTCTGAATTGTGATTACTCAAGATTTAACCATCCCAACTTCAATCCAAACATAGATTATTGCTCCTCTCATCAAGTGCTACAAGGGGATGTAAGTATTGTTCATTTCCAGCATGTTTTGAAATCTATATGTTGGAGGAATGATGATTTGAGTAGAGATATATGTTCTTGAGATTTTGTACATCGTAGAAACATAAACGGATTGAAGAAATGATATCGTATATGATTGTTCTCAATTTCCAGCATGTATGGAATTGAGATGGTGCAGATTTCAAAATAGTACATGTGATTCATGAAGATTTTGGATTATGGTTATTGATTATTGTTATATGAGTTGATCGGTATATCGAGAATCCGCCGTTATGCCGTCGAAATGCATTGAAATGAAATATTGATTCATATGTGTATTGAGGTGTACTAGAGCTTGATAGAATGTACAATGATGATGCCATTTCAGATTTGTATTTACGACTTTGACATCGAGAATTCGACATCGACAGAGATTGTGCGACGAAAGGTATAATTCATGTTTTGTTTGGGGAAGACAAAACTCAAATGAGATTCAATTTGAGTTTCCCAACAAAATCACATACTAGAATTGTTGTTTATCTTTTTCTATGATTATGCTTTGTTTATAGATTTATATTCAAGCATTTGAGATAGGAAAGTCATTTGGTATATTCGCCAAATTACTAGATGTTCGATGGTATCGACGCTTCCGATCAGAGTCACTCCGATTGTAGATATTCGATACAGACAGGGCCGAAGTCTAGGAATAAGACGTACAGTCACCCCGATTGGGAGGGTAGGTGACAGACAGTGACGTCTTATTCACACCGGGATCCCTAGAGTTAGAGTTGAGTTGAGTCAAGATATGAATTGAATTGAGTTGCATGCTTATTTTATTTTTGTTTCAGAGAATATGGAACCCATTGTTACTGCATGCTTATTTTGATTTAGTTTCATAGACTATGAAACCTATTGCTATTGATTTTATGCCTGATAGTATGCTTTATGATTTATATTGTGTACATGCATGTCTACCATGTTTTATACTGGGATTTATTCTCACCGGAGTATCCGGCTGTTGTCTAATTTTTTATGTGTGCATGAAAACAGGTGAGGCAGGATCAGGGTCAAGAAGATGATGAGAGAAGATGAGTTAGAGTGGTGATTCCGGACTTATTGTAGACTTGGTTTAATACTTGAAATTTAGTAGTTGAACCTTAGACTAGTTTGAATAAGTGTTGTACATTATTGTACTTTTATACTGAGATGATGTATATTAGTTAAATTCCATTACGTTCCGCACTTACATTTTTAAAAAAGAAAAATTTTTAGACCCTGTTTATCTTAATTGATAATTAAATCCCAAAGATGATTAAGAAGATGATTAGCGTCCGGGTCCTCACACATTTCATATAAACAGATATAACAGCATGAAACAAATATTCATAACATGTATCAAAATCAGAAACATGAATCAATACAAACTCTGAATCACACTCTGTGTCTCTTAGACTCTAACTCAACTCATCCTAATCTAGGGATCCCGATCTGAATAAGAACGTAACAATCTCTCACCTACTACCTCGGTCGTGGTGACGGTACGTTCTTAGCGATTCTGTCCAAGACTAGGCACATCAGCCCTGGCATATCTTGCCGAACCTCTGTGACAATGTGCAATGGCCCAACGACTATTCTATCACTATCAGGCCCCTTTGTCACGAGATCAATCGCCTACGACTAGACGCATCAGCCTATGATTCAATACATAAATCAAAAGACCAAAGATAACAATCACATCAATTGCAAATATCAATGCAATAAGATGAACTATGTGATTTTGGGAAACTCCAGTCAAATCTAACTCGAGTTGCAATCCCACATCAACATCAATTTATACCTTTCGTTTCGTTCTGTCGATCTGACTCTGTGGAAGTCTCGAACTCCCTGCCTATCAAATCAATCTGGCAATAACAATATCGAATACACTGTATCAATGTATAACTTAATTCAAGACCTGGTCTGATCAATACTCAAATCAAACATAATCTGATCCATATCAATGATATCATGATACAATCTCAATCAATACTGAATCTGATCAAAATCAATCTACTGATGTTTCGACGGCATAACAATACAGTCTCGGTAACCCGTCAATCTCAACATCGCAGATATAATACAACTCATAATCGATATTAATACGAATCATTATCTTCAATAATCACAGATAACAATCGCAAATCTGTATAATCCTGATCATATCAACTCTAAAAATCTTAACAATTATATAATCAGTCCGTTCTTCGATCTGACTTCAATTATATACTGATCAGTATAACCAGAACACATAATATCAGTTAAATCACAATTCCCCCAATATCATAATCTCAAATGGTATCATAATTCAATAAAACTTACGTCCTGTTGTAGCTATCGTCGTTAGGAACTCGGTACTGTACTAGGATTCAAAATCTGAAGCTTCCCTCGTAGCTTTTCTCGATTCCATCTGATAATTCTGAGGGCTTTGTGTATATATATATATATCCAATTGCATGTAAAGATATGTGTCATCATTTTTCACAACTCACAGGCGGCGCTCGGGCGGTCAAGAATTACCGCTCGGGCGCGGCATGTTCTACCCGAACATTTTCTTATCACGCACTGGCGCTCGGGCGATCAAAAAGTACCGCCCTGGCGCAGAACCTTCTGTCCGTAACATAATCTTATCGAACACTGGCGGTCGGTCGGTCGAAAACTACCGCTCGGGCACCAACAGTTCTGTCCAAACATTGTACTTTTCATATGCTTTGCCCAGTCTTGTCTCGGAATGGCCCGGCTATAATCACATCTGTTCATAATCGATAAATCATCTCAGATTACAATAATCAAATTCTCAGGCATTACATTTCTCCCCCCCTAAGATATGATTTCGTCCCCGAAATCACAATCCATCACTCGTATATCACAGGTACTCATATCAGATACCAATCAGATACAAGAAGGAGATATACAGAAATTAAGAAGAAACTCATCTCAGTAAAACAATTCTGGAATCTCTGTCTCATCTTGGATTTTGTCTTCCAAATAGCTTCTTCGATATTCTAACCACTCTATTGAACGTTCACTAGAAGAATAGTCTTCATTCTGAATTATCTTTCTTTTACTGATTCTGATTTCAATCTTGAATAGTCATTCAAGAAATATAGTATCATAATATAACTCGAAGTAACTCTGATAAAAATCAATCTCAACATACTGGCTATACAACATCCGTATATCCCAATCAACAGCTCATAACAAATCAACATCGTGATCTGCCATTAAATCTGTCTAAGTTAAATCAATTCAATATTCAATCTCTTATATCAAATACCAACGGTTATCGTCTTACGTTGGCATATTCAATCTGTCTATTCTGAGCTGTTTTCACTTTTCTCTGAATCAGCTTCACTTCTTCAGTCATATCTCTTATCATATCAGACCCAATCTCAGAAACCTCAGAGATATCATTCTAATACAGAAGGTAATCTGTACTTCTGATCGTACAACGCTTCAAACGATATAATTTCTATACTCGTTTGATAGATGTTGTGGTACGAAACTCACAACATGGCAATGAATCCTGCCAACTAGTGCTAAAATCAAGTACTATCGCCCTAAGCATATCCTCCAGTGCCTGGATAGTCTTCTCTGACTGTCCATTAGTCTGTGGATGATATGCGGTACTCAGGTATAACCTCATACCTAGAGCCTACTGCAACTCTGCTCCAAAGTGCGAAGTAGCCGAAGATCACAGTCTGAAACACTCGACTTCGGAACTCTATACAATCTGACTACTTCTCTGACATAAATTTCTGTCATCTGGTCATGTCTGTACGTCATCTTGTACAAATGAAACATAAAAATTCGGTCAATCTGTCCATCACGACCCAATCACGTCTCAACCTCGGGAAGATTTCGGTAGCTTCGTCACAAAATCCATGGAAATGTGACTCCCTTTCCATTCAGGAATAAATAAGCTCTATAATAATTCCTCGGTTTTCTATCTTTCTGTCTTTACCTGCTGGCATTTCAGACATTTCGACACAAATTCTGTAATATCTGATTTCATCTGTTTTTCTCAAAAACTGTCTTTTCAAATCACTGTACATTTTTCTGCCATCAAGACGATTACGGAATCGACTACTGTACATTTCAGACAATATCTGTCGCTTCAAATCTGAAATATTCAGTACAATAAGACGGTTACTCGCATATAACACACTGTCACAAACATGATATTCTGATCGATACTCTGTTTTGATGTCAATATCGAGTTCTGAATATTCTGATCAACTTTCGGAACTGCTTTAATTCTCAAATCAGCTCTGGTTCGGACTGTACAATATAAATTCTCCATTGTTTACTATTTGTTTCAAACACGGATTCATATCTGTTTCAAACACGAATTCAGAACAACAGCAATATTCAATCAGATTCAAACATCACTCATCGATACTGATCTGCTAAACTCATAGAACGGTAATTTCTGACAATATTATCAGTCTCAGCCAATTGATCACAACTTCAACTGTGCTAAGATCAACCGATATACTATCTTCGGACCTAACGTGTTCCAAATACAATCTGTCTCGGCCAAGATTCACATTTCAACATTTCTGTATACAACATTTCAATTCTCAGAATATGCGATACATTTTTCAAATGTTCAATCTGATCAGTCATATGCTTCAAATATCTCAGGATATCATAGATAAACGAGCATAAAATCATCAGAATACTTCTGAACACACGGTTCATCAACCCACAAACATAGCTGAAGCATCCCAAATAGAAATACTCAATCAAATGTAACTCTCGGCTAGAAATCTTCTAACTGGTCTTTCAAGTCTTTCAATTCAATCGGTATCATTCTGTACTGTGTTCTAGAAATAAGAATAGTACCTTGCATTCATTCAATGTTAGAATCTATCTTTCTGACTGGAAGCAACTCTGAAATTCCAATTGAGAAAACATCAGAAATTTCATATACTACTGGCAAATCAGCCAATGATAAACTCGATTTCAGTAATCAACTGAATGCATAAGGAATTCCTCTGTTCCTTTCCATAAGAATCGAGTCCTCAACATCGTTCATATCCAAGGAATTCTAAATCTAGAATTCTTACCGTAAATTTCCGTTCATCAATCATATCTATCTGAATCTTTCAATCTTCTGAAAAAATCAACGGTAGTTTTGTACTTGGTCAACATATCAGTACCGATAATAAAATCGAAATCGGACAACCCAAGTACAATATAATCTATTTCAAGTCTCATATCGGTCATACTGTAGCATACAAGATCTAACAGATGTCACTGATACAAGACCTCTTCCCAACGGAAAAGAGATCAATACTACAGCATATACTAACTCCATAGACAACGCATATATCAATGTAATTCATTTAAGAATAATCGGATGGAATGCATTAGTATTTATCAGTACATATGCAAAATAACCATACAGGAAACAATTACCTGCCACTTCCTCGTCAAGTGTGTCCTGGCCTTGGTTGTGATTGAGGAGTCGTCGGTGGTTGGGAGGAGTGAACAACCGGTGATTGTCTATCAGACGGTGCCACTAATCCAGATGGTTCTGCTCCTTGAGATCTTCGGGAACATATCATTGGACATACCCTAGCAAAATGTCCTGGCTGACGACAAACATTGCAACTACCAAATACTCATCGGCATTGCTCTGTGGAATGTCTTCCTCCACAAGTGCTGCAATAAACTCCCGTATAACTCTGGCTAGAACCACTGGAGCTCGACGAACCACTCCCTAAATTCTTAAATTGTTTCTTGTGAGCTTTCAAGAAATCTTTCTTTCCACCCCTGCTACTACCAGTCTCAAGTCCGAGAGGTGGTTGCTGTGGTCTCGATGCTGGAGACACAAACGAAGTTCCTTTCTGTCTAATCAGACTGGCTTCGGCTCTCTTGGCTCTACTCAGAGCATCAACAAAATTATAGGGTCGGCCTGTGTTTACCAATGTCAATATCTCAGGATTCAATTCTTTAACAAACTGATCACTCACAACTTCATCATTCTCAGCCACGTTAGGAGCAAAACGTAGCAAGGTAGAAAATTGCAAGGTACGAAACTGGGAAAAACCTTCGTAAAATTCCTTCTTTGAAGATTTCCCAAGTAATCACTGTACCACGCTGTTCTAAGACTCCTTTGGTTGTAATCTACCAGCTCTTTGCGATCTCCTGTAACTGATGCCCAATTAGTTTAACTCTACATTCATCCGAGTACTCAAGTAAATCAAACAATATCTCTATATCATCTATCCAGCTCTCACAATCAACAGTCGTTTCAGTACCCCTCAGAATCGGCGGTGTCAATGACTGAAACCTTTTCAACTGTATTTCCATCAGGAGTTTCTGACACATCCATCTGACTAGTCGAAATACTACCCGGTTCTGGGATTCTTCGAGGAGGAATATCTGATTACCAAAATAATTAGTAATCAAATACAACAAACAAATTTTAGTCCTCCTCTGATCATCTTACTACTGATCAAGAATCGGTTCTGATTCATTTTCAAATAATACATATTCCCAATCAAATCAAATAAACAGGTAAACATGTATTAAAGCAGTAAATCATGCTAGCAATCCAAAGCAAAGAAAGAAAACTCATTCTACCCCGCTCACTAGCTCCTATCTCAGTCTAAAAGATCTATCGCTCTGATACCACCTGCTTTGGGGACCCGGACGCTAATTCAAGTCTTAATCATTATTATGTTAAATATAACAATTAAGAAAAGTGGGACTAATTTTTTTTTTCTTTTTAAATTATAAATACGGAAACGTAACAGTAATCTATCTGATATATATGTCAGAGTCAAAGTACAATCATGTACTACATGTCTCTATCTCAACTAGGTTCAACGACTATATATCCAGTGCTGAATCATATTCTGCTTCTGGGCCCGGATCTCCACGCTAACTAAAATCTCTCATCCTCTTCCTGATCCTGATCCTGTCCCACCTGTTGTCATACACACATACAAACAAGACAACAGCCGGATAACTCCGATGAGAATTACATTCCCAGTATAAATCATGTATACATGCATTTCATATAAACAGATATAACAGCATGAAACAAATATTCCTAACATGTATCAAAATAAGAAATATGAATCAATACAAACTCTGAATCACACTCTGTGACTCTTAGACTCTGACTCGACTCATTCCTAATCTAGGGATCCCGATCTGAATAAGAACGTAACAATCTCTCACCTACTCCCTCGGTCGTGGTGACGGTACGTTCTTATTACGGACTATGGTCCTAGCTATACCGAATATCGGAAATAGAAGTCACTCTTTTTCTAAGTCACATTGATATGACCAAACGTCCGGTGTCTTAGCGGTTCTGTCCAAGACTAGGCACATCAGCCCTGGCATATCTTGCCGAACCTCTGTAACAATGTACAATGGCCCAGCTGCTATTCTATCACTATAAGGCCCCTTTGTCACGAGATCAATCACCTACGACTAGGCGCATCAGCCTATGACTCAATCAATACATAAATCAATAGACCAAAGATAACAATCACATCAATTGCAAATATCAATGCAATAAGATGAAGTATGTGATTTTGGGAAACTCCAGTCAAATCTAACTCGAGTTGTGCAATCCCGCATCAACATCAATTTATACCTTTCGTTTTGTTCTGTCGATCTGACTCTGTCTAAGTCTCGAAATCCCTGCCTATCAAATCAATCTAGCAATAACAATATCGAATACACTGTATCAATGTATAACTCAATTCAAGACCTGTTCTGATCAATACTCAAATCAAACATAATCTGATCCATATCAATGATATCATGATACAATCTCAATCAATACTGAATCTGATCAAAATCAATCTAGTGATGTTTCGACGGCATAACAATACAGTCTCGGTAACCCCGTCAATCTCAACATCACAGATATAATACCACAACTAATAATCGATATTAGTACGAATCATAATCTTCAATAATCACAGATAACAATCGCAAATCTGTATAATCTTGATCATATCAACTCTAAAAATCATAACAATTATATAATTAGTCCGTTCTTCGATCTGACTTCAATTATATACTGATCAGTATACCCAGAACACATAATATCAGTCAAATCACAATTCCCCCAATATCATAATTTCAAACGATATCAGAATTCAATAAAACTTACGTCCTGTTGTAGCTGTCGACGAGAGGAGTACAGTACCGTGTCCGGATTTAAATTCTGATAGTCGGATCGTATCAAATCGAATTCCTAAGCCTTGAGGAAACTTGAAGCTTTTCCTTGAGTTTTCCTCGGTTTTCAGCTGAAGGAACGAAGGAAATGAAACACATATATATATCCCAACGCATACCATGAACAAGTGGCTCATTTCCATGCTGCATGCCGCGCGCATATGCGCGCCTAAGCCCCACGCATATGCGCCGGAAGTTCTATCCGGAACTTGGCTACTGGACTACTCGCGCATATGCGCGCACACAAGCCGCGCATATGCGCGAGACCTTCTGGTCACGCACAATTCTTACCACACAACTCGCGCATATGCACGAGGTGTTCTTCCCATTTCGCGCATATGTCGCGCATATGCGCGAGGTGTACTGTTCTCGCACATTTGTCGTGTCTTTTCTCGTCTTTCCCGGTCCGATCCTTTCCGTCTAAAATCACATCAATTATCACCAAATCATTTCGGATTACGGTAATCAAATTCTCGGGCCTTACAGGGGTATTTCGAGATTGTGCCGTTATGCCGTCGAAACGTAATTAGATTGAGAATTCTTGTTTTGGGTTGTATTTTGATATTGTAATCCTCGAATATGTCATTCCAGATTGGTATTGAAGACTTCGAAGAGCGATCAAAGCCAGATTGAGGTTTGAATCAACCGAGAACTATGAAAAGAAAGGTATAAATCAATGTTAAACCGGGAAGATACAACTCGAGTAAGAGATAGCTTGAGTTTCCCAAAACCACATACTTTATTGTAATTGCTTTGTTTTATTTGCAATTCTTGAGATTGATATGCTTAGTCTATTGAGTTATAGCAAAGCATGTGTTATGAGTCTTTGGCAGAGGTGCCAAGTCACTGGACATTTGGTTTATATCGATGAGCTTAGGAGAAGATCGACTCCTATTGTAGAGATTTGATAAAGAGTAGATGGGAGACTTGTTACGTTCTTATTCAAACCAGGATCCCTAGACAAGATTCGAGTCAAGAATAAAAGTTAAAGAGTTTGATTTATTGCTTTGTATCGATTTATGTTTTCGTAGACTACGATGCATATTGTTTTACAAATGCTATATGCTTTTATATATGTTTGTATGAAATGCATGTATACATTGTTTATACTAAGAAATATATTTCTTACCGGAGTTATCCAGCTGTTGTTGTGTTTGTATGTGTGCATGACAACAGGTGGAACATGATCAGGGTCGAGAAGAGGATGAACGATCAAGATTAGAGTGGAGATCCGGGCTTAGAAGTAGAATGGGCTTCCAACACTTGAGATGTAGTTGTTGAACCCTAGTTTGTTGTGATTGTATATTGTATAAGACTTGTACTTCTGATCTTGTTGTAGATATTGCACTTGATTTTGTAATTCAATAAGATGATGCATAACTTGTTGTAGTATTTTGTACACTTGATTATAAAGTGTTCAACTTTAAAAAAAAATAAAAAAATTCGACCTAGTTTAGTTAATTGATCAACTTAATCCCAAAGAAGATCAAGAAATGAATTAGTGTCCGGGTCTCCACAGTAATTCTTTGGTTTTGGACAATTATCAATACAATGACCTTGCTTCCCACTCTTGAAGCAAGAGTTTGGTTCTTCCTTGGAATTGCTCTTCTGATAGTTTCGTTGGTAAGAACCCTGATTTCTCCTAATGAATTTTCCCAATTTACTTACAAATAATGACATTGCTTCGTTACTTAACTGATCAACAGATTTCTCAACTGAACCTCTTGGTTCCAGTTTGTGAGCACTTAGAGTGGTAGTAGCTGCTGGTGTAGAAGGTTCTTCTTCTCTTGTTTGCAGCTCAAACTCGTAGGCTTTTAGATCAGCAAATAAATTATGAAGTTCGACCTTATTTAGGTCCTTTGATTCTTGTATGGCCTTGGTCTTAACATTCCATTCCTTGGGAAGACATCGAACCACTTTCAGCGCTACTTCTTTATTTGAATACACTTTTCCAAGTGCATTCAATTCGTTTATTATGCCGCTGATTCTTTCATCATATTCGTGCATAGACTATACAGTCTTCATTTTGATGTTATCAAACTTCTGAACAACAACATAGAGTTTGTTCTCTTTAGTCTGCTCATTTCCCTTGCACACCTGGATTAATTTCTCCCAACTTTCCTTTGTTCTTTTGCTGATCTTGATCTTACTAAATGTCACCTTATCCAAGGTTTTATACAGAATATCTTTAGCCACATTTTCTAGGCCGGCTTTCCTCTTATCTTCTACAGTCCATTCTTCTCAGGGTTTTTCAATAGATGGAGTGCACCATCAGTCATTGCCACTGCAGTATTTGCTCTAATTATTTTCATGGGTCTGTCATTGATAACGTACCACATGTCATCATCTTGTGCAGCTAGATGAGCCTGCATTCTAATCTTCTAGTCGTCAAACTCTTCTCTCGAGAACATTAGAATTTTGTTGAAGGAAGAGATGGTAATAAGATTTAGTAGGTAATAAATATTCAGAAACAAGATTCAACTGCTCTGATACCACTTGTAGGATCAGTAAGGTGAGAAGAAGGTGCTTAGAAGGGGGGTTGAATAAACCCTCTACAATTTTCACTTCTTCTTCTAAGGTTTAATCAGTTTAGTGAAAAACTGAGTTCACGAATCTTCTTGTGAATGTCAATCAGTTAACTTAATAAAAGTGCGGAAATAATCAAAAGACAGATAAAATATTATAGGTAAGAAAGAACACACGATTTTGTAGATGTTCGGAGATTTCAAATACTCCTACGTCACCCCTTCTATCTCGAAGATAGGATATTCACTAAAAGACTTTGATCTATACAAAGATTTGTACAAACCCACTTCAGCTTTGACTTAACAGTGCCAACACTGAAACTCTTAGTATCAATACAATTTATCAGTAATCAACTGATGTGTAAATTCTTGGCACAACTGATCTCGATAAGATCGAATAATACAACAGTAAATGTTATGTGCTTTCAGCTCAAATTTATAGCTTGAAAGCTATTGATGTTTATATTAAGCGTGAGCTTGAAAGAATTTGTGCAGAGTTTCTTTAAGCTAGTAAATGGATAACTTGGTGACTGATTCAGTTTTTTTCTCTTCAACTGATCTGATTGACTATTTATAGGCTTTACTTCAAACGGTAACAATGAATGTGTGGGGACCCGGACGCTAATTCATTCCTTAATCGTCTTTAGGAATAATTCAAAGAATTATAATAAACAGGGTCTAAATTTTTTTTTTAAAATACAAAGCGGAAACGTAATGTAATTCAATTCAGATTACATACTAAACATAAACTTATAAATCTTGTATTATCTACAAGAATTCAACTAGGTTCAACTATATATCAGTGCTGAATCCTAAGTTGCTTCGAAGACCGGATCTCCACGCTATCTAGTCCAGCCTCGTTCTCTTCTTGACCCTGATCCTATCCCACCTGTTGCCATGCACACATACAAACAAGACAACACTCGGATAACTCCGGTGAGAATTACATTCTCAGTATAAATCATGTATACATGCAATCATAAAACAATATAAAAGTGTAACGCCCCATATTTGACGACTGTCCTCACTGTATCTGCGAAGGCCCTCGAACTACTTGCTTGAAAATTTGCGGAAAATTAAAAATTTTCTTTTTAAAAGAACTTAAATGGCCTCATTCATAAAAATCACTGGTGAATCAAGTTCCATATTTCAAAATATTGCAGCGGAAGAAAATAAAATTTGCCAAAAATCACAATTTAAAAATATCCAACAACTGATAAAAATTGTTTGCGGAATAACATAACAACTGCTGCACTGAGGTCCTCGGGTGCCACTACTGCCGACCCAAGCTGGCTCACTGGTCCCCACCCTCGGCCCTGGCCTCATCAGTACCTACAACAATCAAGTCTAGTGAGCTTAAAGACTCAGCATGCATATATCGCAGGTAACGAGTAAAAATCTGAATTTAAAATATGCATGAGTTAACATATCCTGTCCTGAGGCATACTGAAAATAATCTGTACTAAGCAATTATAATACGTGCATAACTGAACTGGAAATCACTGTAAAAATATTTGCTCCTTGGAGCCTGTACTGAAATAACTGATAAAATTTTCTGTTGAGATTATGTTTTACGCCTGTGGCCACTGCACTAAGCTGAACTGATCGGTAACTGGCTACCGGGGAGGCTGAAACTGAACTGAGCAGGCCGGTCACTGGCGACCGGGTGGTACCATACTGAATTGATCGGTCACTGGCGACCGTATAAAAATAACACTCCCACATAGTGAATGAACCACAAGCCATATCGCATAAATCTCAAAAATAATCATTTTCTATTTAATGCACGTAAAATAATTAACTGGCGTAATGAAAATTCCTGTAATTTTACCAACTGGATTGGATTGGATCGTTCCCAGGCTCGCTGCAACCTAACTGTGCCATGAAAAAATATGCAATAGCTTAAACTTGACCAACTATGCAATTTACGTTCAAAAGATGCGACTATGACGCCTAATGACTTCGCATTTAATCATGACTCCGAGCCAACCTGAACCGACACTGAACCGACGTATAGTCATGATTAAAATACGCTGAAAAATCATAAAATAATGTTCCTAAAATGATAGGGTCGAAATCTAGGTGGAATGGAGGCCAAAACACGAAACGCTCTTTCGAGAGTCAATTTGGCACATTGCACCGTAAATTCTCGTACGACCTCAAAAATGATCCAAATGACAAACGGTCAAAAACATGACCTTCCTAACTCAATGAGGCACTGTCCAGTCCAAGGCCATGGGCTAAGAGCCAACCAAGAACTCAAACGACGCTTCTGAACAGCAGCATACTTGCTGTCAAAAAAATACAGCAGCTGCGCACTACAAGACTCGTGTTGGTTTCGAGACTATCGGCCATTAGGGGAGTGAACCAGCGACCAGAGACTCTTACCAACATCCCAAGGAATGATTTGAACCATGGCTAAGGGCCCTAGGCCAGCCACAATCCGCATCACACCATAACTCAACCGAAGGGTCCAACCGAGAGCAACGTGCATGTGTGTGTAGTGTTTATGCTATGATCGATGTCTTGCGTCGTTCCAGTGGCCATTTGATTGACCATGGCACGATCTAGACTATCTAGGAGCATGATATGAACCGTGGCTAAGGGCCATAGGCCAACCAAGATCCATACCAAGCAACAAAAGAACGAAATCAAAAGCTGCACAAATGAAGAAGCCGAATGGGGAAAGGGGCTGTTTTCACGTTTTGATTAAAAACCGAGGGGCCATGGACCAAGCCACCAAAAGGGCAACTTAGTCACGACTTAGACATGCTAGGGAAGTGATCCAACCATGGCTATAGGCCCTTGGGGCAGCCAAGATCAGATCCTTCCTCCTTGACATCCAAACTGAATTTTCGAATCACATTTCTGCACCTATGGGGAACTTGCTGTCATTTCGGTTTTCCAGCAAGCATGGGGCTGGTTTGGATGGACCAACATGGTCCTAATGCATCCTACTACATGTATACAAGCCGCCTTGGGAGCCTGGAGTCGATCCAATACCTGAAACTCACAAACCAAAAGAAATCGTGAAGCTTGCCATGAAGAGCCGAAATTCTGCATGTGTGTTCCAAAATATTTTGACATGTATCTCGGTTTTTGCTTGCTAAAACATGATCATGTACTGAAAAATAAATAATAATATGACTTGATTGAGGTTTGAAATAAATCTAGACATGCCTGGTTTCGTTTTGAAAGAAAACGAACGAAACAACGACGACGCGGCACGGAGGAGGTGGAGCGCTTCTTGTCTACCTTTCTTGAACTCGATTTTCTTGCCTTCCCTCTAGCTAAGACTCACGATTTTCTACACTGAAAATGGATCTGAATGGTGCTGAATTCGGTGGTGAGGGAGGGAGAAAATGGTTGGGGAGTGAGATAAGATGGGTGCAAAATATAAGGAAGGATCAAGACCAAGTCCACTCCCTTTTGAATTTGAATTTTGAATTATGGTTTGATATCAAATGAGTTGGTGGATGCTTCTAGGAGGTGGTGGCCGAAATTTATCTTGATTCTAGGCTAGGATATGTCCATTTATTTAATTAAATTGTGCTCCCAAAAATCCTAGAATTATCCTACTAATTACATGCAAAGAATTGGTCAAAGTTGATGAGTTGGAAAATGAATCTTCTAGCACTAAGGGTGGCCGAAAAATGCATGATAAAATAAAGGGAAATGTTGATTATCTAGTCAACTAATAATCCTTGAAAGCCTTACTAAGCCTTTAAATAATTTAGTGAGCTAACCCCTTAATTTAATAACTTAAATGAATTCATTTCTTAATCACCTCAAATAATTAAATTAAATCCTCAAACCTCCCTTTCTAACTTAAATGAACTTGGTTGCTAGCTAAATTAACTTCTGGAAATATTTCTCAAATCTTAAATTCTATCTCAAAACTCCAACTCCAGTCCGGCCTCGCTGAAATAACTGAAATGCTAAAAATCAAACTACTGAACTGAAATAATGAATAATTAACTTCAAATAAATGTATTTAAAATAATCATGCAATGAAGTCAATTAAATTTAAAAATCTAGAATTATGCATGGCTTATACGTCTACTGACTTACGGGTTCTACAATCCTTCCCCCCTTAAATAAATTTCGTCCTCGAAATTAGAACTCACCGAATAACTCAGGGTATCGACTTCTCATCTCCGGCTCAGACTCCCACGTAGCTTCCTCCTCTGAATGGTTGAGCCATTTGACTTTGACTCGCTTAACCAACTTGTTCCGTAGTTTCTTCTCCTGTCTGTCTAGGATCTGCACGGGTCTCTCCTCATAAGATAAGTTCGGAGTAAGCTGCAACGGCTCGAAATTCAGCACATGCGAAGGATTTGCCATATACTTCCTCAGCATGGAGACGTGAAAGACATTGTGTACTCCGGCCAGATTTGGCGGAAGAGCCACACGATACGCTAGCGTCCCAACTCTGTCGAGGATCTCAAACGGTCCAATGAATCTCGGACTGAGCTTCCCTTTCTTGCCAAATCTCATGACACCCTTCATAGGTGCCACTTTCACGAAGACATGATCGCCCACTGCAAACTCTAACTCTCTCCTCCGCTGATCGGCATAACTCTTCTGTCGGCTCTGAGCAGTCCTCATTCTATCACGGATCTTGACTACTACATCTGCTGCCTGCTGAACAATCTCTGGACCCAACTCTGCTCTCTCTCCTACTTCATCCCAATGAACAGGAGATCTACACTTGCGGCCATACAGCGCTTCATACGGAGCCATACCTATAGACGACTGGAAACTGTTGTTATAGGTGAACTCTACCAATGGTAAGTTCGACTCCCAACTCCCAGAGAAATCAATGACGCAAGCACGGAGAAGATCCTCTAAGATCTGAATAACTCGCTCCGACTGTCCATCTGTCTGCGGATGGAAAGCTGTGCTAAACAGCAACTTCGTACCCAAAGTCGAATGCAAACTCTTCCAAAACGAGGAAGTGAATCTGGGATCTCTGTCGGATACGATAGAAACTGGAATACCGTGGAGTCGGACTATCTCTCGGATATACAGCTCTGCATACTGAACCATGGTGAAAGTCGTCTTAATAGGCAAGAAGTGCGCTGATTTGGTAAGACGATCTACAATCACCCAGATAGCATTCGATCCTCTGGCTGACCTCGGCAATCCGGTCACAAAGTCCATGGTAATGTTCTCCCACTTCCACTCGGGAATAGGAAGAGGCTTGAGCAAACCTGCTGGTCTCTGATGCTCGGCCTTCACTAACTGGCAAGTCAGGCACTCGGATACAAAACGCCTGATGTCCTTCTTCATTCCTTGACACCAATACAATAGCTGCAGATCTTTGTACATCTTCGTACTCCCAGGGTGAATGGAGTACGGGGACGTATGGGCCTCTGATAAGATGTCTGCTCGGATAGAATCACTGCTAGGAACCCATATCCTATCTCGGTATCTCACAATACCGTCGCTGACTGTATACAAAACACTGCCCTTAGCTTCATCTCTCTTCTTCCACTGTGCCAACTGCTCATCTGCTGCCTGACCGCTGCGAATACGGTCAATAAGAGAGGACTGGATAGTCAAGGTAGATAAACGAGGAACTCTACCTCGAGGGTAAGTCTCAAGATCAAACCTCTGCATCTCGATCTGAAGAGGTTTCTGAATTGTCAAATGAGCCATCACTGCGACTATCCTGCTCAAAGCATCCGCAACTACATTAGCTTTACCCGGGTGGTAGCTAATGTCACAATCGTAGTCTTTCACAAGCTCCAACCAACGCCTCTGACGCATGTTCAGCTCCTTTTGCGTAAAGAAATACTTGAGGCTCTTATGGTCGGTAAAGATCTGACACTTCTCTCCATACAGATAGTGCCTCCAAATCTTCAAAGCAAAAACTACGGCCGCTAACTCCAGATCATGGGTAGGGTAATTCTTCTCGTGGATTTTCAGCTGTCGAGAAGCATACGCTATCACTCTCCCATGCTGCATCAAAACTGCACCTAAACCAAGCTTCGAAGCATCGGTATAAAGGACAAACTCACCAGATCCTGACGGTACAGCCAAAACGGGTGCTGAGATAAGAGCTTGCTTCAAAGTATCGAAGCTCTTCTGACACTCCTCGCTCCACACAAACTTCACATTTTTCTTTGTCAGTGCTGTGAGTGGAACGGCGATAGAGGAGAATCCCTGGATGAATTTCCTATAATATCCTGCTAGCCCAAGAAAACTGCGGATCTCTGATGCATTCTGAGGCACAACCCAATCTCTGACTGCTACAACTTTCGTCGGGTCTACCTCAATGCCACTGCTAGAAACAATGTGGCCCAAGAACGCCACCTTCTCTAACCAGAATTCGCACTTACTGAACTTTGCGAATAGTTTATGTTTCTGCAATGTCTGCAACACTGTGGTCAGATGCCTGCTGTGCTCCTCCCGATTCTTGGAGTAGACGAGAATGTCATCTATGAAAACTATCACAAACTGGTCGAGGTACGGCTGAAATACGCGATTCATGAGATCCATGAAGATCGCTGGCGCATTCGTCAGACCGAACGGCATCACAAGGAACTCGTAGTGGCCATAACGAGTCCTGAAAGCTGTCTTCGAGACATCAGCATCTCTCACCCTCAACTGGTGATAACCGGAACGCAGATCTATCTTGGAGAAAATCGAAGCTCCCTGCAACTGGTCAAACAGATCCTCAATCCTCGGCAGTGGGTATTTATTCTTCACTGTAACCCTGTTCAACTCCCGGTAGTCAATGCAAAGCCTCATCGTGCCATCCTTCTTTTTCACGAATAAGACTGGCGCGCCCCATGGAGAAAAGCTCGGGCGAATGAACTCCTTGTCGAGAAGTTCCTGGATCTGCTTCTTAAGCTCTGCCATCTCTGTCGGTGCTAGTCGGTACGGTGCTTTGGATATCGGAGCCGTACCTAGCATAAGCTCAATGGAAAACTCCACCTCTCTCTCTGGTGGCATACCAGAGACGTCTTCGGGAAAAACGTCTAAGAAATCTCTGACAATCGGAACATCTGAGGCTGACTCGGCTGGGTTCCTCGGGGACAGATAAAAAAGTCGCTAGAAATGCCTGACACCCTCTATGCATTAGTTTCCTAGCCTGAACATAAGGAATAATGCGCGGTAAAGGAAAGTACCTGTCCGGCTCAAATAAAAACTGCTCCATTCCAGGCGGTCGGACAAGAACGGATCTCCGCTGGAAGTCTATCAACACTCTGTTCCTCAATAGCCAGTCCATCCCTAGGATGATGTCAAATTCCGGCATCGGTAGCACGATCAGATCCGCATAAACAAGATTACTGTGCAGCTCAAGGTCTATATCTCGGATAACATTGGTAGCTGCCATCTCCTCGCCTGACGGCAACACTACTGAAAAGGCTGTATCTAGCCCAATGGTCTGGATCTTGAGAAAGTTTGCAAAGACCTCCGAAATAAACGAGTGAGTGGCCCCTGAATCTATCAAGGCCTTGGTAGCGGAACCAGATATAAAAATTCTCCCTGAAAGAGCGGAGCTCTAAGTTGAATCCCACTACAAGATCTAAACTTATAGACATGCAAAGGTCAAGGTTCCTCTAGCTTAATTTCCCCGAAATAAATCTGAGTAGAGCATGCAATCCTATAACAGTTCTAAGTTCAAAATCTAAATCCCGATTCCCAAAACACGGAAATTCAAATAATAGCTTAAAGTTTAAAGGTACCTGTCAACAACATAGTCTCAGGGTTGGTTTCCGCGGCATGGAGAGCAAAAACTCTGCCTTGGGTAGGCAGATTCCTCTGAGGACACTGCAGCAACATGTGGTCTGGACTGCCACACTTAAAACACTTTCCTGAGCCAGCCATACATGCTCCAGGATGGCGACGTGAGCACCTGGGACAGATTGGGTGCTCCTGAGTCCTCGGGGCTGGGCGTCCCCGCTGCTCCTGCTGCTGCTGCTGCTGGCCTCTGTTCCTGGGCGGTCCATGAAAAGGCCTCTTATTCTGCTGCTGATGCTGATGAGGAGGAGGGTGGTGCGGTGCCTGGACTGGGCGCTTGCCCTGGCGATCCCTCTCGATATCCCGCAGATCCTGCTCTGCGGCTAAGGCCTTGGAGACGGCAATCTCATAAGTAGCAGGGTCAGATACCCTAACATCCCGGCGCAAGATCGGCCGTAAACCCACCAGGAAGTGCATCAGCTTGGCTCTGGCATCATTCGCTATCAGGGGCACAAAGTGACAGCCCCTCTCGAACTTACGGATGAACTCCGTAACCGACATATCCCCCTGTCTCAGACTCATGAACTCGGTGGTCAGCCTGGTGCGAACCTCCTCAGCAAAATACTTGGAGTAGAAAACCTCCGTAAAGCGGGTCCAAGAAAGTGTAGCCAATGTCAGGGCTACCGAAGCTCCTTCCCACCATAAGCGGGCGTCTCCATTGAACAAGTAGGTGGCACATCGGACTCGGTCTGCGTCCCCTAGCTCCATAAAATCGAAGATAACCTCGAGGGATTTGATCCATCCCTCGGCAACCATGGGGTCAGATGCCCCAGAGAATTCCTTCGGGCGCATCTTCATGAATCGCTCATACACAGCCTCGGGCCCTGTCGGCCTGGCTGCGGCTGCGGCTACGGCTGCGGCATTGCCCCCCGCAAACTGTGCGAAGAACTGTGCCATCCCAGCTAACATCTGGGCACTCATGTCCGGTGGGGGCGGTGGAGGAGGTGGTAGGTCTCCCTCTGGTCTACGCTCCTCCCTGTCTTCTCGGCGAGGCTCCTCCTCTCTGTTGCGCTCTAAAATGCGTCTAGGGGGCATACTGTTCCAACATAACCCATACGTAACTAACATGCATAATTCCATAATTTATTACTGAAATACTCAAAATCTGGAAGCATGCTGACAAAATAATTCATGCTATAACTGAAATGCTGAACAAAATGCTGAACTGAAAAAACTTACAGACCAAAGGCGTGGCTTCGTGAGCTTCTCGCGGTCAGTAGTAGTGAAACCCTATACAGAACCACCGCTCTGATACCAACTGCGAAGGCCCTCGAACTCCTTTCTTGAAATTTTGCGGAAAATTAAAAATTATCTTTTTAAAAGAACTTAAATGGCCTCATTCATAAAAATCACTGGTAAATCAAGTTCCATATTTCAAAATATTGCAGCGGAAGAAAATAAAATTTGCCAGAAATCACAATTTAAAAATATACAACAACTGATAAAAATTGTTTGCGGAATAACATAACAACTGCTGCACTGAGGTCCTCGGGTGCCACTACTGCCGACCCAAGCTGGCTCACTGGTCCCCACCCTCGGCCCTGGCCTCATCAGTACCTACAAAAATCAAGTCTAGTGAGCCTAAAGACTCAGCATGCATATATCGCAGGTAACGAGTAAAAATCTGAATTTAAAATATGCATGAGTTAACATATCCTGTCCTGAGGCATACTGAAAATAATCTGTACTAAGCAATTATAATACGTGCATAACTGAACTGGAAATCACTGTAAAAATATTTGCTCCTTGGAGCCTGTACTGAAATAACTGATAAAATTTTCTGTTGAGATTATGTTTTACGCCTGTGGCCACTGCACTAAGCTGAACTGATCAGTAACTGGCTACCGGGGAGGCTGAAACTGAACTGAGCTGGCCGGTCACTGGCGACCGGGTGGTACCATACTGAATTGATCGGTCACTGGCGACCGTATAAAAATAACACTCCCACATAGTGAATGAACCACAAGCCATATCGCATAAATCTCAAAAATAATCATTTTCTATTTAATGCACGTAAAATAATTAACTGGCCTAATGAAAATTCCTGTAATTTTACCAACTGGATTGGATTGGATCGTTCCCAGGCTCGCTGCAACCTAACCTGTGCCATGAAAAAATATGCAATAGCTTAAACTTGACCAACGATGCAATTTACGTTCAAAAGATGCGACTATGACGCCTAATGACTTCGCATTTAATCATGACTCCGAGCCAACCTGAACCAACACTGAACCGACGTATAGTCATGATTAAAATACGCTGAAAAATCATAAAATAACGTTCCTAAAATGATAGGGTCGAAGTCTAGGTGAAATGGAGGCCAAAACACGAAATGCTCTTTCGAGAGTCAATTTGGCACATTGCACCGTAAATTCTCGTACGACCTCAAAAATGATCCAAATGACGAACGGTCGAAAACATGACCTTCCTAACTCAATGAGGCACTGTCCAGTCCAAGGCCATGGGCTAAGAGCCAACCAAGAACTCAAACGACTCTTCTGAACAGCAGCATACTTGCTGTCAAAAAAATACTGCAGCTGCGCACTACAAGACTCGCGTTGGTTTCGAGACTATCGGCCATTAGGGGAGTGAACCACCGACCAGAGACTCTTACCAACATCCCAAGGAAAGATTTGAACCATGGCTAAGGGCCCTAGGCCAGCCACAATCCGCATCACACCATAACTCAACCGAAGGGTCCAACCGAGAGCAACGTGCATGCGTGTGTAGTGTTTATGCTATGAGTGATGTCTTGCGTCAGTTCCAATGGCCATTTGATTGACCATGGCACGATCTAGACATCTAGGAGCATGATATGAACCGTGGCTAAGGGCCATAGGCCAACCAAGATCCATACCAAGCAACAAAAGAACGAAATCAAAAGTTGCACAAATGAAGAAGCCGAATGGGGAAAGGGGCTGTTTTCACGTTTTGATTAAAAACCGAGGGGCCATGGACCAAGCCACCAAAAGGGCAACTTAGTCACGACTTAGACATGCTAGGGAAGTGATCCAACCATGGCTATAGGCCCTTGGGGCAGCCAAGATCAGATCCTTCCTCCTTGACATCCAAACTGAATTTTCGAATCACATTTCTGCACCTATGGGGAACTTGCTGTCATTTCGGTTTTCCAGCAATCATGGGGCTGGTTTGGATGGACCAACATGGTCCTAATGCATCCTACTACATGTATACAAGCCGCCTTGGGAGCCTGGAGTCGATCCAATACCTGAAACTCACAAACCAAAAGAAATCGTGAAGCTTGCCATGAAGCGCCGAAATTCTGCATGTGTGTTCCAAAATATTTTGACATGTATCTCGGTTTTTGCTTGCTAAAACATGATCATGTACTGAAAAATAAATAATAATATGACTTGATTGAGGTTTGAAAGAAATCTAGACATGCCTGGTTTCGTTTTGAAAGAAAACGAACGAAACAACGACGACGCGGCGCGGAGGAGGTGGAGCGCTTCTTGTCTACCTTTCTTGAACTCGATTTTCTTGCCTTCCCTCTAGCTAAGACTCACGATTTTCTACACTGAAAATGGATCTGAATGGTGCTGAATTCGGTGGTGAGGGAGGGAGAAAATGGTTGGGGAGTGAGATAAGATGGGTGCAAAATATAAGGAAGGATCAAGACCAAGTCCACTCCCTTTTGAATTTGAATTTTGAATTATGGTTTGATATCAAATGAGTTGGTGGATGCTTCTAGGAGGTGGTGGCCGAAATTTATCTTGATTCTAGGCTAGGATATGTCCATTTATTTAATTAAATTGTGCTCCCAAAAATCCTAGAATTATCCTACTAATTACATGCAAAGAATTGGTCAAAGTTGATGAGTTGGAAAATGAATCTTCTAGCACTAAGGGTGGCCGAAAAATGCATGATAAAATAAAGGGAAATGTTGATTATCTAGTCAACTAATAATCCTTGAAAGCCTTACTAAGCCTTTAAATAATTTAGTGAGCTAACCCCTTAATTTAATAACTTAAATGAATTCATTTCTTAATCACCTCAAATAATTAAATTAAATCCTCAAACCTCCCTTTCTAACTTAAATGAACTTGGTTGCTAGCTAAATTAACTTCTGGAAATATTTCTCAAATCTTAAATTCTATCTCAAAACTCCAACTCCAGTCCGGCCTCGCTGAAATAACTTAAATGCTAAAAATCAAACTACTGAACTGAAATAATGAATAATTAACTTCAAATAAATGCATTTAAAATAATCATGCAATGAAGTCAATTAAATTTAAAAATCTAGAATTATGCATGGCTTATACGTCTACTGACTTACGGGTTCTACAGTATCAAGACGAGTCTTTCCAGCGTGCTTATGTCCTCACTCACACGCACCCTGGGAAACTTCCCAGGAGGTCACCCATCCCAAAATTGCCCCAAGTCAAGCACGCTTAACTTTGGAGTTCTTATGTGATGAGCTACCGAAAAGAAGATGCACCTTCGTGATATGAGTAGTACAAATCAAATCTTTTAAGCCCTCTTCAACTGTACAGTCCATTACATTGAACATTCTCGGAATCCCTCTCATTCCCGTGTGGGTTCGGTTCATTCATGTTCCCTTAACCTAGAAGCCTGCCAGGAGCCGCTCATTGTCCGTGCAACTGATGGCACCGGCGATCACCCCCCGCCCTCTTCGGCCCCGGGCCTCACAAAAAGTATATAACGGATATTTCTAACATGTATCCAATCAGAATATAAATTCACATCAAGAATAAATCATATTCTAAACATGTACCATCATCAGGAACCTAATAAACATAACTCAATAAAAACTGTCAATTAGACTCGTGACTTCACATTTTAGACTAGACTCAATCCTAGTCTAGGGATCCCGATTTCCAGAAGTTGGCATTCCCATATCGACCAACATTAATAGAAAAGACTCCAGTTCTATCCACGTCGCTAGGGTATCGATCACCAGTAATAGAAGAAGCTTTGATTCTATCCACATCGATATAGTATCGATCACCAGTAATAGAAGAAACTCCGATTCTATCCACATCGATATAATATCGATCATCAGTAATAGCAGAAGTTATAATTCTATCCACATCGATATGGTACCGATCACCAGTAATAGAAGAAGCCACATTTATATCCACATCGATAGCCAAACATCCGGTGACAGACTTTGGCACTATCGCCAATACACTATCTAGTGACATCGTGCAATGTGCCCGTGGCGATCCTACCACTATCAGGCACTTCTGTCACAAGATTACTCGTCTAATATCTGCTGTCTATAAATCAAGAGAACAAGTACATCAATCAAATCAATACAATAAGGTAAAGTATGTGATTTAGGGAAACTCGAGCGAAACCGCACTCGAGTTGTGCAATCCCAACTCAACATTAATTTATACCTTTATCTTCTCGGTCTGATGAAGACGAAGTATTGAAGTCAAGTCTGTCCATACCCAATCTGATAATGACAATCGAATAGATACAATATCAGTATATAACTCAGTTCAAAACCTGTTCTGATTAATACTCAAATCAAAACATAATCTGATCAATGCCAATCGACATAATATACCGCACTATAATCTCAACAAATACCGAATCTGATCAATATCAATTTACGGATGTTTCGACGGCATAATACTACAATCTCGATAACCCCGTCAGTCCCAACATCACAGATATAGTACCAGAACTCATAATTAATATCGATACGAATCATAATCTCAACGATAATACAAATCTGATATCGATTCTTAATCAAATCTACTCTGAGAATCATAACAATTACATAAACAGTCTGTTCTTCATTCCGACTTCAAATATACGATCTTTACTATCTTAGAAACATCATACATGATTCTTATTCAATTCTGACACTATCATAATTTCAAACGATATCTAAACGTAACAAAACTTATGTCCGGTTGTAGTCTGCGTTGATAGAAACTCAGTACTGAAGTCGGATTCAAAATCGTACGAGCGGATTTCTCGCAAATCACAAAATAAACGTCGAAGAATCTTAAGTTGGCTTCCCAACTATTCCTTCTGCTTTTCTTCCTTTTGTTTCTAAGGAATTTTTGGGGACCCGGATGCTAATAATCTTCTTAATCATCTTTGGGAGTTAATTATCAATTCAGATAATCAGGGTCTAAAAATTTTTCTTTTTAAAATGCAAGTGCGGAGCGTAATGGAATGTAACTAATATACATCTCAGTATATAAGTACAATAATGTACAACAATTATTCAAACTAGTCTAAGGTTCAACTACTAAATTTTAAGTATTAAACCAAGTCTACAATAAGTCCAGAATCATCACTCTAAACTCGTCTTCTCTCATCATCTTCTTGACCCCGATCCTGTCCCACCTGTTGTCATGCACACATACAAAACAAGACAACAGCCGGATAACTCCGGTGAGAATAAATCCCAGTATAAATAATATATACATGCAGTTAACTGAATTAACATAAAAGCATGAATTATATCTTATCACATGTAGTATAATCAAACAACATGTATCAATACCAATCTGTAAATAATATCTGAATCGTAATCTACGAAACATAAATCAATACAACTTTGTAATCAAGTTCTAGTCTCGATATCTAAGACTCGACTCATCTCTCATTCTAATCTAGGGATCTCGGTGAATAAGAACGTAACATGTCTCCCACCTACTACTACCAGTCGCGGTGGCGGTACGTTCTTATTTCTGGACTTTGGTCTAGCTGTATCGAATAATCTACAGTAAGAACAATGTCTGTATCTTAAGCATATCGATACACCAAACGTCCAATGCCTTGGCGTATCTACCAAGACTAAGCCTAGTCTGACAATGTGCAATGGGTCAGTGACTATACTGTCAAAATCTAACCCCTCTGTCAGTGACTCTCCCTCAATAGCTCTCTGCTTTCTACTTCTAATTCAATAGAATAACATAATCATTAAAACACAAAGGTATAAAAACAATACCATACAAGTATGTGGTTTAGGGAAACTCGAGTTAAATCTAACTCAAGTCGATCTCCCAATTAACATCGATTTATACCTTTCTCTTCTCGGTCTGATGAAGACGAAGTCTTGTATTCCAATCTGTCCATACCGAATCTGACAATGACGATCGCATAAATACAATATCAGTATATAACTCAGTTCAAAACCTGTTCTGGTCAATACTCAAATCAAACACAATCTGATTAATGTCAGTGACAACAGGTGGGACAGGTTCAGGGTCAAGGAGATGATTACTGGGATATATATCTCACCAGAGTTATCTGGCTGGGATATATATCTCACCGGATTTATCCGGCTGTTGTCGTGTTTGTATGTGTGCATGACAACAGGTGGGACATGTTCATGGTCGAGGAGATGAAGAGAGATCGTGATTAGAATGGAGAGTACAGACTTTGATTAGAGATAGGGTTTAAACACTTGATTTGCAGTCGTTAAACCTTAGTTTGAATGATTGTATATAGTACAAGACTTGTACTTTAATACTGACATGTATATTAGAATGTATTCCATTACGTTCTGCATTTAATACTGTATTATAAAAAGAAAAAAAAATTAGACCCTGTTTATTATAATGATTAAGTTGTCTCAATGATGATTAAGAATATGATTAGCGTCCGGGTCCCCACAACAGGTGGTATCAGAGCGATAGATCTTTAGACTGAGATAGTAGCTAGTGGGCGGGGTAGAATGAGTTTTCTTTCCTTGCTTGTGATTGCTAGCATGTGTTACTGCTTTATATAATACATGTTTACTTGACTATCTAATTTGATTTGTAACGTGTATTATTAAGAATGAATCAGAACCGATTCTTGATCAGCAGTAAGATGATTAGAGGAGGACAGAAACAGGTTTGTTGTATTTGGTTACTAACCCTTTTGGTAATTAGATATGCCTCCCCGAAGAATACCAGAACAGGGTAGTAATTCGAATCCTCCAATGGATGTTACAGCAACACCGATGGAAACACTGTTGAAGAGGTTTCAATCATTTAAACCGCCAACCCTGAAAGTAACAGAGACTTCTGTCGATTGTGAGAGCTGTTTGATGACATAGAAATGCTGTTTGATTCGTTGGATTACACAGATGAGCGGAGAGTGAAACTGATAGGGCACCAGTTGCATGATGTTGCAAAGAACTGGTGGATTACAACAAAGCGGACCTTGGAGCATCGAGGTACAGTTATTACCTGGAATGTATTCAGAACTGAGTTTTATCAGAGATTCTTTCCAGTGTCAAACAGGAAAGATAAGGGAGCAAAATTTGCAAACTTGAGACAGGGTCAATTGAACATTGAGGAGTATGTGACCAAGTTTTCTACCTTGTTGCGATTTGCTCCACATGTGGCCGAGAATGAAGAAGCTATTGCTGATCAGTTCATCAATGGTTAGAATCCTGAGATCTTTACATTAGTGAACACAGGGCGACTGAATATTTTCATTGATGCCCTGAACCGAGCCAAAGGAGCAGAAGCTGGTCTGATTAGACAGAAAGGAGCTTCCTATGTTCCTCCAGCACCGAGACCACAGCAACCACCTCCCAGATTTGAGGGTGGCAGCAGCAGTGGTGGAAAGAAGGACTTCTTGAAAGGTAGAGGAAAGCAATTCAAGAAGGTAGGGAGCAGTTCATCTAGCTCTGGTGGTTCTCGACAGAGCTAGAGCTATACTGGAGTGTACTGCCGAACTTGCGGAGGGAGACATTTGACCGAGCAATGCCAGGGAGTAACTGGTAGTTGCAATATCTGCAAACAGCAGGGACACTTTGCTAGGGTGTGTCCACAGAGAGGTTCCCAAAGATCTTAGAGAGTCAAATCAACTGGATCTGCGGCACAGATTGAGAGACGATCCGCTGCTGTTCATTCGTTCTTGCCAGCCCCAGCTCAGTCACAGCAGAGGCCCGGAGGTAGCCAGACAGTGAGCCAGCCTCCTAGACAGCAGGCCAGAGTATTCGCTTTGACAGAGGCTGCATCGTACTTGGATTGTCTGATTTTGACTGTATTATCGGGATTGATATGCTGACCAAGTACAGAGCGACTGTTGATTGTTTCCACAAGATTGTGAGATTCAGACCAGATATGGCTGATGAGTGGAAATTCTACGGTAAGGGTTCTAATTCTAGAATTCCTTTGATATCCGTATTGTCTATGACTCGACTGTTACAGAAAGGAGCAGAGGGATTCCTTGTCTATTCAGTTGACTTACTGAAATCGAGTCCATCATTGGCAGACCTTCCAGTGGTGTGTGAGTTTGCTGACGTCTTCCCAGATGAGATTCCGGGTTTGCCTCCGATTCGAGAGATCGACTTCAACATTGAATTGATGACAGATACAGTTCCAATTTCAAGGGCTCCGTATAGAATGGCAATGATTGAATTGAAAGAGTTGAAAGAACAGTTGGAATATTTACTGGCCAAGGGATACATCAGACCGAGTGTTTCGCCTTGGGGTGCTCCAGTATTATTTGTGAGGAAGAAAGACGGTTCCATGAGACTCTATATTGATTACCGATGTGGGGACCCGAACCTAATTCGTTTTCTTAATCATTATTAATAATTAAATATAACAATTAAGAAAAGTGGGACTAATTAATTTTTTTTTCTTTCTAAATTATAAATGCGGAAACGTAACAGCAGTCTATCTGATATATATGTCAAAGTCAAAGTACAATCATGTACTACATGTCTCTATCTCAAGTAGGTTCAACGACTATGTATCCAGTGCTTAATCCTATGCTGCTTCTGGGCCCGGATCTCCACGCTAACTAAAATCTCTCATCCTCTTCCTGATCCAGATCATGTCCTACCTGTTGTCATGCACACATACAAACAAGACAACAGCCGGATAACTCCGGTAAGAATTACATTCCCAGTATAAATCATTTATACATGCATTTTGTAAGGCTTGAGATTTATTAGTCTTCATTGATGTGATATTCGGAAGATATGAGTATGCATGACATGTAATGAGAGGCACTAAATGAGATTATGAAGTGTTGCATGAGATATAGACCGCACCCGCGGTAAGGAAAGGACCACACCCACGGTTGAGCTCATGAATTGTGGAAGAATTACAGTAGCATGAGCGCACCCGCGCCTAAAGAAGGACTGCACCCGCTGTGCATGGACAGAAAGTTGAATAGAATTACAGTAGCAACACCGCACCCGCGGTCCCAGAGGCAACGCACCCGCGGTGCTGCTACAGTAGGGTGAGCGCACCTGCGGTGTAAACAAGAGCGCCCCCGCGGTTGATGGCTCTTCATTTTGGATAGGGCTGCCGAGAGCATACCGCACCTGCGGTCAAGAAGCCACCGCACCCGCGGTGCAACGTGTTTATTGAAAAATAATAACACTTGTCCTGGCCATGCATATAAGGTGTATGTGTCTTCATTTTCTTCTTTGCTAGCCTAAGAACCGAGAGAAAGGGAGAGCAAGTTGAGCAAATTCCATTCCATCTTTGAATTGTGATTACTCAAGATTTAACCATCCCAACTTCAATCCAAACATAGATTATTGCTCCTCTCATCAAGTGCTACAAGGGGATGTAAGTATTGTTCATTTCCAGCATGTTTTGAAATCTATATGTTGGAGGAATGATGATTTGAGTAGAGATATATGTTCTTGAGATTTTGTACATCGTAGAAACGTAAACGGATTGAAGAAATGATATCGTATATGATTGTTCTCAATTTCCAGCATGTATGGAATTGAGATGGTGCAGATTTCAGAATAGTACATGTGATTCATGAAGATTTCTGATTATGGTTATTGATTATTGTTATATGAGTTGATCGGTATATCGAGAATCCGCCGTTATGCCGTCGAAATGCATTGAAATGAAATATTGATTCCTATGAGTATTGAGGTGTACTAGAGCTTGATAGAATGTACATTGATGATGCCATTTCAGATTTGTATTGGCGACTTCGACATCGAGACTTCGACATCGACAGAGATTGTGCGACGAAAGGTATAATTCATGTTTGGTTTGGGGAAGACACAACTCAAATGAGATTCAATTTGAGTTTCCCAACAAAATCACATACTAGAATTGTTGTTAATCTTTTTCTATGATTATGCTTTGTTTATAGATTTATATTCAAGCATTTGAGATAGGAAAGTCATTTGGTAGATTCGCCAAATTACTAGATGTTCGGTGGTATCGACGTTTCGGATCAGAGTCACTGTGATTGTAGATATTCGATACAGACAGGGCCGAAGTCTAGGAATAAGACGTACCGTCACCCCGATTGGGAGGGTAAGTGACAGACAGTGACGTCTTATTCACACCAGGATCCCTAGAGTTAGAGTTGAGTTGAGCCAAGATATGAATTGAATTGAGTTGCATGCTTATTTTATTTTGATTTCAGAGATTATGGAACCCATTGTTACTGCAAGCTTATTTTGATTTAGTTTCATAGACTATGAAACCTATTGCTATTGGTTTTATGCATGATAGTATGCTTTATGATTTATATTGTGTACATGCATGTCTACCATGTTTTATACTGGGATTTATTCTCACCGGAGTATCCGGCTGTTGTCTTGTTTTGTATGTGTGCATGACAACAGGTGGGGCAGGATCGGGGTCAAGAAGATGATAAGAGAAGATGAGTTAGAGTGGTGATTCCGGACTTATTGTAGACTTGGTTTAATACTTGAAATTTTGTAGTTGAACCTTAGACTAGTTTGAATAAGTGTTGTACATTATTGTACTTTTATACTGAGATGATGTATATTAGTTAAATTCCATTACGTTCCGCACTTACATTTTTAAAAAAGAAAAATTTTTAGACCCTGTTTATCTTAATTGATAATTAAATCCCAAAGATGATTAAGAAGATGATTAGCGTCCGGGTCCCCACAACAGGTGGTATCAGAGCGATAGATCCTTTAGACTGAGATAGAAGAGAATGAGCGGGGTAGATTGAGTTTTCTTTCTTGCATGTGATTGCTAGCATGAGATTTATTTTAATGTTGATTTACATTATGTATGCTAGCATGATACTATGATTTACTGCTTTGAAATACATCTTTACCTGATTATCCGATTTGAGTTGGTATTAGGTATTATTGAGTATGAATCAGATCTGATTCATTATAAGCAATAAGATGATCCGAGAAAGCTTGGAACAGGTTTGTAGTATTTGGGTTACTAATGGTTTCGGTAATCAGATATACCTCCTAGAAGAATTCCAGAACGGGACAGTACTTCGGTTGAACAGATAGATATATCAGAAATTCCGATGGAAATACAGTTGAAGAAATTTCAGTCGTTTCAACCGCCGATTTTGAGGGGTACTGAGATGTCTGAAGAGTGTCAGAAATTGTTAGATGACATAGAACTGTTGTTTGATTTGCTTAAGTATTCAGATGAATAGAGAATTAAATTGGTGCCCAACCAGTTACGAGAGGCCGCCAGGAGTTGGTGGATTACAATCAAAGGAATATTAGAGCAACGTGGTACTGTGATCACGTGGGAAGTCTTCAAAGCTGAATTCTATCGAAGATTTTTTCTCAGTTTCGTACCGAGAGGATAAAAGAGCAGAGTTTGAGAATTTGAGACAAGACCAACTGAATATTGAAGAATATGTTGCTAAATTCTCTCCTCTACTGCGTTTTGTTCCTCAGATAGCTGGGAATGATGAAGCTGTAGCTGAGCAGTTCATCAAAGGATTGAATTCAGAGATAGTTGCATTGATAAATATGCAGCGACCTTACCATTTTGCTGATACTTTGAGTAGGGCAAAGAGAGCTGAGGTGAGTCTGATTCGACAACGAGAAAGGTTAGATGTGATTCAACTCCCGACATAGCAACTCTCTCTTAGATTTGATAAAGGCAGTACGAGGGGAAAGTAAGATTTGCTGAAAGCTTGAAAGAAATAGTTTAAGAAGTTAGGGAGCAGAAGACCGAGGAACAGACACAGGACACACCTGATGATATAGTGGCAGGTACTGTTCTTTTATGATTATATTGCATAGGTATTGATATATACTAATGCATTCCCCACGATTATCTTTGACTGAGTTGCATTGAGATATGTTGTATCTGTTTGTACTGTAGTATGGATTCTCTTACTTTTTGGGAAAGAAAGATTGATATCAGAGATTTCTGTGAAATATTGTATACTACAATAAGATGAGAATGAGGTCGAGTTAGATTAGGATGTACTTGTGTTTCTGATTTGACCGCATTATTGATATTAATATGCTGAACAAGTACAGAACTATTGTAGATTTCTTCCAGAAAAATATAAGATTCAGACCAGATAGGGCTGATAAGTAGAAATTCCACGGTAAGTATTCTAGATCTAGAATTCCTTTGATATCTGTATTGTTTATGACTCGATTGATACAGAAAGGAAGCAGATGGTATCCTTATGTATTCAGTAGACATACTGAAATCGAGCCTAGTATTGGCAGATTTGCCAAGTGATGTACGAGTTGGTTGACGTCTTCCTAGATAAGATTTTGGATTTGCTTTATATCAGGAAGATAGATTTCAGAATTGAATTGATACCAGGTACTGTTTGTATTTTAGAATTCAGTACAAAATGATATTGGATATACAGAATGTCACTGAATGAATTGAAAGAATTGAAATATCGGTAGAAGAATACTGACCAAGAGTTACATCTGATTTAGTGCTTCTCTTTGAAATATTCAGTTATGCCTATAGATTGATAAATCCTGTGTTCAGAGGTATTCTAATGATTTATGCTTATTATATCTATGATATGTGGATATATTTGCAGCGTCTGATCGATTGAATCAAACAATTGAAGATTGTATTGGATACTCTGAGAATTGTGATTATTGTATACAGAAATTATTCAGATAAGAATCTTGTTTGAAACAGATTGTATTAAGAATAAGCGATATCTGAAATTAATATATCGATTGATTTTGACACAGTTGAGATTGTGATCAGTGACTGAGAACGATACCGATATCAGAAAGATCAGAAATTTCAGAAATGTCAGAAATTTATTTTTGGTCTGAATTGGCAGATTATCTTATACGATTGTTGTTTTGTATCTGCTTGAGTATTGTTATTGTTCTAAAAACAATATTTGAGACAGCTTATATTGTTTAAGGGCATATTATATTTGCAAATGATATATAGCAGTTGATCAGAACGACATGAAGACGTGATTGATTAGTCAGAATTGACAATATTGCCAGAAATTGCCGTTTTATGAGTTTGCTGAACTCACTAGATCAGTATAGATTATTGATATTGTGAATCTGATTTGATAGTACTGTTATTCTGAGTCAGTGTTTGATACAGATTATTCAAACCGAATCAGAGCTGAATTTTAGAATTTCGGCAGTTCAGAGATTTAACCAGAATGTTCAGAACTTAATTTCGATAATCAGAGCAGAGCATCGATCAGAGTGACAGATATGTGATTTTTACTGTATGAGAATGATTATCGTATGATGTCAAATGTGTCAGATTTGCACGACAGAATTTGATATCGATAGTCAGAACAGAATACCAAGTAGGTATTTTTTTTAATTTATATTATTAACTGATTTGTTTGTACCAAATAGTTCGAATCTGAAATGACAGATAGTGTCAGAAACACACCGTAGTGGATTCAGTTTTCATTTTGGTGACTGAGAATGTATGATATTCGTACAGATAGTTTTGACATAAACAGATTAAATCAGTTGTGACAGAATTTGTACTGAAATGTTGGCAGAATTTGTACTGAAATGTTTGAATCGCCAATAAATGAAGATAGAAAGATAGAAATCAGAAGAGTTATTACAGAATTGGTATAATTCTGACTAGACATGGGGAGTATAATTCGATGAATTTTGTAATGAGATCACTATAATACTTTCCAGATTGTGATATGATATGATTGTGATTGACAGATTGTTCAATCTATATCTATTAGTTTGTACAAGATGACGTACAAACATGACCAGATGACAAAGATCGATGTCAAAGAAATGGTCAGATTGATCAGAATGTTGGAGTAGATTATATCAGATTTTGAATTTTGATTGAGTTTGTAATTGTGGCAGAACATACCATGAACTCATTCATATATTATCCACCGACTGACAGATAGCCAGAGTGTACTATCCGGATATTGAGAGATATCCAGAGAGTGGCAGTGCTGGATGCTAGCACCAGTTGAGATGACATATTGTCACTATATGAATTATTGTATAACGATAGCTATCAAACGAGTATTGAGATAGCTACAGATGAGACATTGTACAGTGAGTACTGCAGATTTCTTTGGTATAAGAATAATATCTCGGAGATACCTGAGATAAGATTTGATACGGTCAGAGATATGACAAAGAAAATGAAGCTGATTCAGAAAAGAATGAAAATCAGCTTCGAATGAACAGACTAAATATGCCAAAGTCGGACGATGACTGTTGGTATTTGAAGCCGAAGATTGAGTAAATCCTTGACTGGGATAAACATATTTGATAACAGCTGATGGTATTGATTTAGTGAGCTGTTGATTGGTATATAAGGATGTTGTATAGCCAGTATTGTGAGATGGATTCTGTCAGAGTTATTTCGAAGGGTATTATGATATTATGCTCTTGAATTATTATTCCAATTTAGAATCACAGATTTCAGAATAAAGACTATTCTATTATTGAAAATACAGTAAGTTGACAGGACATCAAAGAGACTATCTGAAAGACAGAATTTGTCATGAGATTAAGATTTCAGAATGGATTCATTGAGATGAGTTTCTGATTTAAACTCTGTATACATTCCTTCTGATATGTCTGAATTGATTACTTGCGAGTTCGAGGACGAACTCAGATCTAAGAGGGGGAGAAATGTAAGGCTTTAGATTTATTAGTCTTCATTGATGTGATATTCGGAAGATATGAGTATGCATGACATGTAATGAGAGGCACTAAATGAGATTATGAAGTGTTGCATGAGATATAGACCGCACCCGCGGTTGAGCTCATGAATTGTGGAAGAATTACAGTAGCATGAGCGCACCCGCGCCTAAAGAAGGACTGCACCCACGGTGCATGGACAGAAAATTGAATAGAATTACAATAGCAACACAGCACCCGCGGTCCCAGAGGCAGCGCACCCGCGGTGCTGCTACAGTAGGGTGAGCGCAACCGCGGTGTAAACAAGAGCGCCCCCGCGGTCGATGGCTCTGCATTTTGGATAGGGCTGCCCAGAGCAGACCGCACCTGCGGTCAAGAAGCCACCGCACCCGCGGTGCAACGTGTTTATTGAAAAATAATAACACTTGTCCTGGCCATGCATATAAGGTGTATGTGTCTTCATTTCCTTCTTTGCTAGCCTAAGAACCGAGAGAAAGGGAGAGCAAGTTCAGCAAATTCCCTCAAGCTTCATTCCATCTTTGAATTGTGATTACTAAAGATTTAACCATCCCAACTTCAATCCAAACATAGATTATTGCTCCTCTCATCAAGTGCTACAAGGGGATGTAAGTATTGTTCATTTCCAGCATGTTTTTAAATCTATATGTTTGAGGAATGATGATTTGAGTAGAGATATATGTTCTTGAGATTTTGTACATCGTAGAAACGTAAACGGATTGAAGAAATGATATCGTATATGATTGTACTCAATTTCCAGCATGTATGGAATTGAGATGGTGCAGATTTCAAAATAATACATGTGATTCATGAAGATTTTGGATTATGGTTATTGATTATTGTTATATGAGTTGATCGGTATATCGAGAATCCGCCGTTATGCCGTAGAAATGCATTGAAATGAAATATTGATTCATATGTGTATTGAGGTGTACTAGAGCTTGATAGTATGTACAATGATGATGCCATTTCAGATTTGTATTGGCGACTTCGACATCGAGACTTCGACATCGACAGAGATTGTGCGACGAAAGGTATAATTCATGTTTAGTTTGGGGAAGACACAACTCAAATGAGATTCAATTTGAGTTTCCCAACAAAATCACATACTAGAATTGTTGTTTATCTTTTTCTATGATTATGCTTTGTTTATAAATTTATATTCAAGCATTTGAGATAGGAAAGTCATTTGGTAGATTCGCCAAATTACTAGATGTTCGGTGGTATCGACGCTTCGGATCAGAGTCACTCCGATTGCAGATATTCGACACAGGCAGGGCCGAAGTCTAGGAATAAGACGTACAGTCACCCCGATTGGGAGGGTAGGTGACAGACAGTGACGTCTTATTCGCACCGGGATCCCTAGAGTTAGAGTTGAGTTGGGTCAAGATATGAATTGAATTGAGTTGCATGCTTTTTTTATTTTGGTTTCAGAGATTATGGAACCCATTGTTACTGCATGCTTATTTTGATTTAGTTTTATAGACTATGAAACCTATTGCTATTGATTTTATGCATGATAGTATGCTTTATGATTTATATTGTGTACATGCATGTCTACCATGTTTTATACTGGGATTTATTCTCACCGGAGTATCCGGCTGTTGTCTTGTTTTGTATGTGTGTATGACAACAGGTGGGGCAGGATCGGGGTCAAGAAGATGATGAGAGAAGATGAGTTAGAGTGGTGATTCCGGACTTATTGTAGACTTGGTTTAATACTTGAAATTTAGTAGTTGAACCTTAGACTAGTTTGAATAAGTGTTGTACATTATTGTACTTTTATACTGAGATATATATTAGTTAAATTCCATTACGTTCTGCACTTACATTTTTAAAAAAGAAAAATTTTTAGACCCTGAATCACACTCTGTGACTCTTAGACTCTAACTCAACTCATCCTAATCTAGGGATCTCGATCTGAATAATAACGTAACAATCTCTCACCTACTACCTCGGTCGTGGTGACGGTACGTTCTTATTATGGACTTTGGTCCTAGCTATTCCGAATATCGAAAATAGAAGTCGCTCTTCTTCTAAGTCACATCGATATGACCAAACGTCCGGTGTCTTAGCGATTCTGTCCAAGAGAATTACGGCAGTTCAGAGATTTAATCAGAATGTTCAGAACTTAATTTCGATAATCAGAGCAGAACATCGATCAGAGTGACAGATATGTGATTTTTAATGTATGAGAATGATTATCTTGTGATGCCAAATGTTTAAGAATGGTACAACATAATTTGATATCGATAGTCATAACCGAATACCAGGTAGGTATTTTTTTTAATTTATATTATTAACTGATTTGTTTGTACCAAATAGTTCGAATCTGAAATGACAGATAGGGTCAGAAGCGCACAGTAATGAATTCAGTTTTCATTCTGGTGACTGAGAATGTATAATATTCGGACAGACAGTTTTGATATAGACAGATTAAATCAATTATGATAGAATTTATACTGAAATGTTGGCAGGAATTGTACTGAAATGTCTGAATCGCCAATAAATGAAGATAGAAAGATAGAGATCAGAAGATTTATTACAGAATTGGTATATTTCTGACTAGACATGGGGAGTATATTTCGATGAATTTCGTAATGAGACCACTGCGATACTTTCCAGATTGTGATATGATATGATTGTGATTGACAGATTGTTCAATCTATATCTATTAATTGTACAAGATGATGTACATACATGACCAGATGACCAAGATCGATGTCAAAGAAAGGGTCAGATTGACCAGAATGTTGAAATAGATTATATCAGATTGCGAATTTTGATTGATTTTGTACTTGTGACAGAATATACCATAAACTTTCTCATATATTATCCACTGACTGACAGATAGCCAGAGTGTAATATCCAGATATTAGAAGTTATCCATGGAGCTGCAGTGCCGGATGCTAGCACTAGTTAATATGACATATTGTCATCCTATGAATTATAGTATGATAATAGCCATCAGAAGAGTAATGAGATAGTTGCAGATAAGATATTGTACAGTGAGTACTGCAGATTTCTTTCATATGGAGATGATATCTTTGAGGTATATGAAATTTAATCTAAATTGATCAGAAATATGAAAAAGGAAGTGAGGGCTAATTCAGAGGCATATGATGACAGCTCAGAATATACAGACTCAATATGCCAACATCGAGTGATGCCGATTGGTATATGAGACCGAAGATTGAATATATCCTTGACCGTGATAAATAGATTCGATAACAGCTGATGAGGTTGATTTTTATGAGCTGTGGATTGGTATATGCGGAGGTTGTATAGCCAGTATTACGAGATCGATTCTAGCAAAGTTACTTCAAGTGGTATTGTGATATGGTACTTCTTGAATTAATATTTCCGATTTGGAATCAGAACCAGTAGAAATACGCAGCTCAGAACGAAGACTATTTCGCTTGTGAAAGTCCAGTAGAGTTGTCATGGCATTAAAGAAGCTACTTGGGAAACAGAACCAGAGATAAGATAAAGATGTTCAGAACTATTTCGTGATATGAATATTTATTTAGTTCTGATGATAATGCTTTTGTATATGCTTTAATTGATTACTTGCGAGTTCGAGGACGAACTCAGATCTAAGAGGGGGAGAAATGTAATGCCCAAGAATTTTAGGTTGATAAGATGAGATTATGAAATATTGCATTGATGAGACATCGCCCCCGTACTTCCTTTTCTACCGCAACCGCGGTAGGTGGACAGAAAGTTAGAGTTTTTGAAGATAGGGAGACCGCACCTGCGCTTGGAAATATACCGCCGCACCCGCGGTGTATGGACAGTAGGGTATGAGAGTTGCTAATGGAGATTGAGCGCACCCACGGTGCTAGACAGACCGCACCCGCGCTGTTGTACCAGTAGGGTCAGCGCACCCGCGTTAAAAGACAGAGCGCACCCGCGGTCCAAGCTTCGGGGAAAGTTGATGCATATCAATACATGGAGCGCACCCGCGGTGCGACGTGCAGTATGAAGGTTTAGCCACTTGTTTGACATGCAATTGAGATATATATATATATAGGTATTGATTCTCACGATTTCAGCAGAAGAAATCGTGGGTTTTCCTTCAACAAATCCCTTAAAGCTTTTCATATCTTCAAATAGTGATTTTGAGATATCCGTGTATCAGAAGTCGAATCCGAATGCAGTATCGTATTCCTCTTGCTACGAGCTATACAAGGACGTAAGTTTTATTAAGTTTTGAGATGATTTAAAAACATGATATTGTTCGATTTGAATATGAACCAGATATGGTGTTTCTGATATAGTAGGCATCGTATAATTAAAGTCAGATCTCAGAACAGACTGTGTATGCAATTGTTATGATTTTCGAAAGATATTGATTGAGATTTTATATCAGAGTAGTGTTGTTACTGATTTTAAGTGTACCGATATTGAGATTATGAATTGTATTGATACTGATTATGAATTCTGGTAGTATCTCTGTGATGTTGAAATTGACGGGGTTATCAAGACTGTATTGTTATGCCGTCGAAACATCAGTTGATTGAGTATTGATCAGAACAGATTCTGAACTGAGATATATACTGATATTGTATCTATGTGATTGTCATTTCCAGACTGGGTATGGACAGATTGGAATACAAGACTTCGTCTTCATCAGACCGAGAAGAGAAACGTATAAATCGATGTTAACTGGGAGATCGACTTGAGTTAGATTCTACTCAAGTTTCCCCTAAACCACATACTTGTATGGTATTGTTTTTATACCTTTGTGTTTTAATGATTATGTTTATTCTATTGAATTAGAAGTAGAAAGCAGAGAGCTATTAAGTGAGAGTCACTGACAGAGGGGTTAGATTTTGACAGTATAGTCACTTACCCATTGCACCTTGTCAGACTAGGCTTAGTCTTGGTAGATACGCCAAGGCACTGGACGTTTGGTGTATCGATGTGCTTAAGATACAGATATTGTTCTTATTGTAGATTATTCGATACAACTAGACCAAAGTCAAGAAATAAGAACGTACCGCCACTGCGACTGGTGGTAGTAGGTGGGAGACTTGTTATGTTCTTATTCACCAGGATCCCTAGACTAGATTAGAATGAGAGATGAGTCGAGTCTTAGATATTGAGACTAAAATTTGATTTACAGATCCGTATTGATTTATGTTTAGTAGATTACGATTCATGTTTTATTTACAGACTGGTATTGATACATGTTATTTGATTATGCTACATGTAATAAGATATAATTCATGCTTTTATGTTAATTCAGTTAACTGCTTGTATACATTATTTATACTGGGATTTATTCTCATCGGAGTATCCGGCTGTTGTCTTGTTTGTATGTGTGCATGACAACAGGTAGGACAGGATCAGGGTCAAGAGGATGATGAGAGATCGAGATTAGAGTGGTGATTCCGGACTTGAATGTAGACTGGGTTTAATACTGGAAATTAGTAGTTGAACCTTTGACTAGTTTGAATAATTGGTGTACATTATTGTACTTTTATACTGAGATGTATATTAGTTAAATTCCATTACGTTCTGCACTTATATTTTAAAAAGAAAAATTTTTAGACCCTGTTTATCTTAATTGATAATTAAATCTCCAAGATGATTAAGAATATGATTAGCGTCCGAGTCCCCACAGGCAGAATGTTCAGCGCATATGCGCGGAAGTGATTGGTGCATATGCGCGAGAAGGCAAAATGCTGGTTCGAACAACCGGCGCATATGCGCGACTTTGTGCACGCATATGCGCGCAACGTGCAGAACACGCACGACGCCACTTGCCTTGCTGCATGCCTGGTATGTATATATATATATAAGCATGCGAATTATCTTCAGAAAGTCGGAAGGAAATCGAGAGTTGGGGAGAAATTTTAGTTCGTGATCTTAGAAATTAATTTACGAAGAAACCGCCCGTTAGATTTTCAATCCGACTTCAGCACCGAGTTCCTATCAACGCAGGCTACAACTGGACGTAAGTTTTGTTACGTTTAGACATTATTTGAATTTATGATATTGTCAGAATTGAATATGAATCAGATATGGTGTTTCTGCTACAGTAGACATTGTATAATTGAAGTCAGATTAAAGAATAGACTGTTTATACAATTGTTATGAGTTTCAGAGTTGAATTGATTGAGATTTGATATCAGAGTTGTGTTGTTACTGATTTTAAGTGTATCGATATTGAGATTATGAATTCTGGTATTATACTTGCGATGTTGAGATTGACGGGGTTATCGAGACTCTATTGTTATGCCGTCGAAACATCAGTTGATTTAGATTGACCAGATTCAGTAATGATTTCGATTGTAGCGTGATATCGTTGATATGAATTAGATTGTACGTTGTTCCGATATGGATCAGATTATGTATTGATTGAGTATTGATCAGAACAGGTTTTGAATCGTATTATATACTGATATTGTATTTATGCGATTGTCATTGCCAGACTGGGTATGGACAGATTGAAATACAAGACTTCGTCTTCGTCAGACCGGGAAGACAAATGTATAATTCATGTTTGTTTGGGGAAGACACAACCTAAATGAGATTCAATTTGAGTTTCCCAACAAAATCACATACTAGAATTGTTGTTTATCTTTTTATATGATTATGCTTTGTTAATAGATTTATATTCAAGCATTTGAGATAGGAAAGTCATTTGGTAGATTCGCCAAATTACTAGATGTTCGGTGGTATCGACGCTTCGGATCAGAGTCACTCCGATTGTAGATATTCGATACAGACAGGGCCGAAGTCTAGGAATAAGACGTACAGTCACCCCGATTGGGAGGGTAGGTGACAGACAGTGACGTCTTATTCACAACGGGATCCCTAGAGTTAGAGTCGAGTCAAGATATGAATTGAATTGAGTTGCATGCTTATTTTATTTTGATTTCAGAGATTATGGAACCCATTGTTACTGCATGCTTATTTTGATTTGGTTTCATAGACTATGAAACTATTGTTATTGATTTTATGCATGATAATATGCTTTATGATTTATATTGTGTATATGTAAATGCCCTAGAACTTCTTGCTTGAAAATTTGCGGAAAATTAAAAATTTTCTTTTTAAAAGAACTTAAGTGGCCTCATTCATAAAATCACTGGTGAAACAAGTTCAATATTTCAAAATATTGCAGCGGAAGAAAATAAAGTTTACCAAAAATCACAATTTAAAAATATCCAAGGACTGATAAAATGTTTGCGGAATAAAATAACAACTGCTGATCTGAGGTCCTCGGGTGCCACTACTGCCGACCCAAGCTGGCTCACTGGTCCCCGCCCTCGGCCCTGGCCTCATCAGTACCTACAACAATCAAGTCTAGTGAGCCTAAAAACTCAGCATGCATATATCGCAGGTAACGAGTAAAAATCTGAATTAAAATATGCATGAGTTAACATATCCTGTACTGAGGCATGCTGAAAATAATCTGTACTGAGCAATTATAATACGTGCATAACTGAATTGATAATCACAGAAAAAAATGTTTGCTCCTTGGAGCCTGTACCGAAATAACTGATAAAATTTTCTGTTGAGATTATGTTTTACGCCTGTGGCCACTGCACTAAGCTGAACTGATCGGTAACTGGCTACCGGGGAGGCTGAAACTGAACTGAGCTGGCCGGTCACTGGCGACCGGGTGGTACCATACTGAACTGATCGGTCACTGGCGACCGTATAAAATAACACTCCAACATAGTGAATGAACCACAAGCTATATCGCATAAATCTCAAAAATAATCATTTTCTATTTAATGCACGTAAAATAATTAACTGGCATAATGAAAATGTCCCGTAATTTTACCAATTGGATTGGATTGGACCCTACCCAGGCTCGCTGCAACCTAACTGTGCTATGAAAAATATGCAATAGCTTAAACATGACCAACTACGCAATTTACGTTCAAAAGATGCAACTATGATGCCTAATGACTTCGCATTTAATCATGACTTCGAGCCAACCTGAAACGACACCGAACCGACGTATAGTCATGATTAAAATATGCTGAAAAATCATAAAATAATGCTCCTAAAATGATAGTGTCGAAATCTAGGTGGAATGGAGGCCAAAACACGAAACGCTCTTTCGAGAGTCAATTTGGTACATCGCACCGTAAATTCTCGTACGACCTCAAAAATGATCCAAATGACAAACGGTCAAAACCATGACCTTCCTAACTCAATGAGGCACTGTCCAGTCCAAGACCATGGGCTAAAAGCCAACCAAGAACTCAAACGAGCCACCGAACCGAAACAGCAACTTGCTGTAATATTCCAGCAACTGTACAATCGTGTAACTTGTGTTGTTTTCGAGACTACCGGCCATTGGGGCGTGAACCACCAACCAGAGACTCTTACCAACATCCCAGGGAGTGATTTGAACCATGGCTAAGGGCCCTAGGCCAGCCACAATCCGCGTCACACCAAAACTCAACCGAAACTCCAACCGAGAACCAACGTGCATGCGTGTGTAGTGTTTTGCCTAGATCGATGTCTTGCGTCGTTCCAGAGGCCATTTGATTGACCATGGCACAATCTAGACATATAGGGGCATGGTATGAACCGTGGCTATAGGCCATAGGCCAACCAAGATCCATACCAAGCAACCAAAAACCGAAACCATATGCTGAACCAATGAAGAAGCCGAATGGGGAAAGGGGCTGTTCTTGTTGATTTGATTAAAATCGATGCACCATGGACCAAGCCACCAAAAGGGCGACTTAGTCACATCTTAGACATGCTAGGGGAGTGATCTAACCATGGCTAAGAGCCGTTAGGGCAGCCAAGATCAGATCAAACCCTCATGACAGGAAACTGAAATTTTCGAACACCATTTTCTGCACCTATGGGGCTTGCTGTCATTTCGGTTTTTCCAGCAAGCTTGGGACTGAAATAAACGTTCTAACATGGCCCTAACATGTCCTAGTACATGTCCATATGCAGCCTCGAGCCCATGGAACGATCCATCCCTGAAATCGAAACAAAACATACCAATCGTGAAGCATGGAAGTCGATAAAAAAATCTGTGCAGAATTTTCGTTTCTTGTCTACTGAAAATTTCGGTTTTTGAAATGATAAATCTTGATCATGTACTGAAAAATAAATGATAATATGACTTGATTGAGGTTTTGAAAGAATCTAGACATGCCTGGTTATCGTTTGAAATGAAAACGAAAAGAAGAGACGAGACGGCGCGGAGGAGACGGAGTTGCTTGCTTTTCTTCCTTCCTAAGCTCTCGATTTTTCTCTCTATTATTTCTAGCTATGCCTCACGTATTTTACACAGAAAAGAGGTCTGATTTTTGGTGGTGATGGAGGGGGAGTGATGGTTATGAAGGTGAGGAGAAGGGTGCACAATAATAGGATCATATCAAGACTAAGTCTTCTCATTTTGAATTTTGAATTTAGTTTGATATCAAATGAGTTGGTGGATGCTTCTAGGAGGTAGTGGCCAATTTCCTCCCTTGATATCTAGACTAGGATGTGCCCATTAATTAATTAAATTGTGCTCCCAAAAATCCTAGAATTATCCTACTAATTACATGCAAAGAATTGGTCAAAGTTGATGAGTTGGAAATGTGTGGTCTAGGCAAGGGGTGGCCGAAACATGCATGATAAATGGTAGGGAAATTGATTATCTAGTAATTTAATAACCCTTAAAAGCCTTACTAATCCTTTAATTAATTAGTGAGCTAACCCCTTAATTAAGTAACTTAAATGAGCTCATTTCTTAATCACCTCAAATAATTAAATTAAATCCTTAAACCTCCCTTTCTAACTTAAATGAACTTACTTGCTAGCTAAATTAACTTCTGGAAATATTTTCTGGATCTTAAATTCTATCTCAAAACTCCAACTCCAGTCCGGCCTCACTGAAATAACTGAAATGCTAAAAATCAAACTACTGAACTGAAATAATAAATAATTAACTTCAAAGAAATGCATTTAAAATAATCATGCAATGAAGTCAATTAAATTTAAAAATTTAGAATTATGTATGGCTTATACGTAAACTGATTTACGTGTTCTACAATCCTTCCCCCCTTAAAAGAAATTTCGTCCTCGAAATTAGAACTCACCGAATAACTCGGGGGTATCGATCTCTCATCTCCGGCTCAGACTCCCACGTAGCTTCCTCCTCTGAATGGTTGAGCCATTTGACTTTGACTCGCTTAACCAACTTGTTCCGAAGTTTCTTCTCCTGCCGGTCTAGGATCTGCACTGGTCTCTCCTCATAAGATAAGTTCGGAGTAAGCTGCAACGGCTCAAAGTTCAGGACATGCGAAGGATTTGCCATATACTTCCTCAGCATGGAGACGTGAAAGACATTGTGTACTCCGACCAGATTCGGCGGAAGAGCCACACGATAAGCAAGCGTCCCAACTCTGTCAAGGATCTCAAACGGTCCAATGAATCTCGGACTGAGCTTCCCTTTCTTCCCAAATCTCATGACACCCTTCATAGGTGCCACTTTCACGAAGACATGATCGCCCACTGCAAACTCTAAGTCTATCCTCCGCTGGTCGGCATAACTCTTCTGTCGGATCTGAGCAGTCCTCATCCTATCACGGATCTTGACTACTACATCTGCTGCCTGCTGAACAATCTCTGGACCCAACTCTGCTCTCTCTCCTACTTCATCCCAATGATTAGGAGATCTACACTTGCGGCCATACAGTGCTTCATACGGAGCCATACCAATAGAAGACTGGAAGCTGTTGTTGTAGGTGAACTCAACCAGTGGCAAGTTCGACTCCCAACTCCCTGAGAAATCAATGACGCAAGCGCGAAGAAGATCCCCCAAAATCTGAATAACTCGCTCCGATTGCCCATCAGTCTGCGGATGGAAAGCTGTGCTAAACAGCAACTTCGTACCCAAAGTCGAATGCAAGCTCTTCCAAAATGAGGAAGTGAATCTGGGATCTCTGTCGGATACGATCGAAACTGGAATACCATGGAGTCGGACTCTCTCTCGGATATACAGCTCTGCATACTGAATCAATGTGAAAGTCGTCTTAATAGACAAGAAGTGCACTGATTTGGTAAGACGATCTACAATCACCCAAATAGCATTCGATCCCCTGGCTGTCTTCGGCAATCCGGTCACAAATCCATGGTAACGTTCTCCCACTTCCACTCAGGAATAGGAAGAGGCTTGAGCAAACCTGCTGGTCTCTGATGCTCGGCCTTCACTAACTGACAGGTCAGACACTCGGACACAAACCGTCTGATGTCCTTCTTCATCCCTGGCCACCAATACAATAGCTGCAGATCTTTGTACGTCTTCGTACTCCCAGGGTGAATGGAGTACGGGGACGTATGGGCCTCTGATAAGATGTCTGCTCGGATAGAATCACTGCTAGGAACCCATATCCTATCTCGGTATCTCACAATACCGTCGCTGACTGAATACAAAACACTGCCCTTGGCTTCATCTCTCTTCTTCCACTGTGCTAACTGCTCATCTGCTGCATGACCACTGCCAATACGGTCAATAAGAGAGGACTGGATAGTCAAGGTAGATAAACGAGGAACTCTACCTCGAGGATAAGTCTCAAGATCAAACCTCTGCATCTCAATCTGAAGAGGTTTATGAATCGTCAAATGAGCCATCACTGCGACTTTCCTGCTCAAAGCATCCGCAACTACATTAGCTTTACCCGGGTGGTAGCTAAAGTCACAATCGTAGTCTTTCACAAGCTCCAACCAACGCCTCTGACGCATATTCAGCTCCTTCTGCGTAAAGAAATACTTGAGGCTCTTGTGGTCGGTAAAGATCTGGCATTTCTCTCCATACAGATAGTGCCTCCAAATCTTCAAAGCAAAAACTACGGCCGCTAACTCTAGATCATGGGTAGGGTAATTTTTCTCATGGATCTTCAGCTGTCGAGAAGCATACGCTACAAAGCTTCGAAGCATCGGTATACAGAATAAACTCACCGGATCCTGACGGCACGGCCAAAACTGGTGCTGAGATAAGAGCTTGCTTCAAAGTATCGAAGCTCTTCTGACACTCCTCGCTCCACACAAACTTCACATTTTTCTTGGTCAGTGCTGTGAGTGGAACGGCAATGGATGAGAATCCCTGAATGAACTTCCTGTAATATCCTGCTAGCCCAAGAAAACTGCGGATCTCGGATGCATTCTGAGGCACAACCCAATCTCTGACTGCAGCGACTTTCGCCGGGTCTACCTCAATGACACTGCTAGAAACAATGTGGCCCAAGAACGCCACCTTCTCTAACCAGAATTTGCACTTACTGAACTTTGCGAATAGTTTGTGCTTCTGCAATGTCTGCAACACTGTGGTCAGATGCCTGCTGTGCTCCTCCCGACTCTTGGAGTAGACGAGAATGTCATCTATGAACACTATCACAAACAGGTCGAGGTACGTCTGAAATACGCGATTCATTAGATCCATGAAGATCGCTGACGCATTCGTCAGACTGAACGGCATCACTAGGAACTCGTAGTGACCATAACGAGTCCTGAAAGCTGTCTTCGAAACATCAGCATCTCTCACCCTCAACTGGTGATAACCGGAACGCAGATCTATCTTGGAGAAAATCGAAGCTCCCTGCAACTGGTCAAACAGATCCTCAATCCTCGGCAATGGGTATTTATTCTTCACTGTAACCCTGTTCAACTCCCGGTAGTCAATGCAAAGCCTCATCGAGCCATTCTTCTTTTTCACAAATAAGACCGGCGCGCCCCATGGAAAAAAGCTCGGGCGAATGAACTCCTTGTCGAGAAGTTCCTGAATCTGCTTCTTAAGCTCTGCCATCTCTGTCGGTGCTAGTTGGTACGGCGCATTGGATATCGGAGCCGTACCTGGCATAAGCTCAATGGAAAACTCCATCTCTTTCTCGGGTGGCATACCAGAGACGTCTTCGGGAAAAACGTCTAAGAAATCTCTGACAATCGGAACATCTGAGGCTGACTGGCTGGGTTCCTCGGGGACAGATAAAAAGGTCGCTAGAAATGCCCGACACCCTCTATGCATGAGTTTCCTAGCCTGAACATACGGAATAATGCGCGGTAAAGGAAAGTACCTGTCCGGCTCAAATAAGAACTGCTCCATTCCAGGCGGTCGGACAAGAACAGATCTCCGCTGGAAGTCTATCAACACTCTGTTCCTCAATAGCCAGTCCATCCCTAGGATGATGTCAAATTCTGGCATCGGTAGCACAATCAGATCCGCATAAACAAGTTTACCGTGCAGCTCAAGGTCTATATCTCGGATAACATTGGTGGCTGCCATCTCCTCGCCTGACGGCAACACTACTGAAAAGGCTGTATCTAGCCCAATGGTCTGGATCTTGAGAAAGTTTGCAAAGACCTCCGAAATAAACGAGTGAGTGGCCCCTGAATCTATCAAGGCCTTGGTAGCGGAACCAGATATAAAAATTCTCCCTGAAAGAGCGGAGCTCTAAGTTGAATCCAGTAGTTACAAGAACTAAACTTATAGACATGCAAAGGTCAAGGTTCTTCTAGCTTAATTTCCCCCAAAATAAATCTGAGTAGAGCATGCAATCCTATAACAGTTCTAAGTTCAAATCTAAATCCCGATTCCCAAAACACGGAAATTCAAATAATAAGTTAAAGTTTAAAGGTACCTGTCAAAAACATAGTCTCCGGGTTGGTTTCCGCGGCATAGAGAGCAAAAACTCTGCCTTGGGTAGGCAGATTCCTCTAAGGACATTGCAGCAACATGTGGTCTGGACTGCCACACTTAAAACACTTTCCTGAGCCAGCCATACATGCTCCAGGATGGCGACGTGAGCACCTGGGACAGACTGGGTGCTCCTGAGTCCTCGGGACTTGGCGTCCCTGCTGCTGCTGCTGGCCTCAGCTCCTGGGCGGTCCATGAAAAGGCCTCTTATTCTGCTGCTGATGCTGATGAGGAGGAGGGCGGTGCGGTGCCTGGACTGGGCGCTTGCCCTGGCGATCCCTCTCGATATCCCGCAGATCCTGCTCTGCGGCTAAGGCCTTGGAGACGGCAATCTCATAAGTAGCAGGGTCAGATACCCTAACATCCCGGCGCAAGATCGGCCGTAAACCCACCAGGAAGTGCATCAGCTTGGCTCTGGCATCATTCGCGATCAGGGGCACAAAGTGACAGCGCCTCTCGAACTTACGGATAAACTCCATAACCATCATATCCCCCTGTCTCAGACTCATGAACTCGGTGGTCAGCCAGGTGCGAACCTCCTCAGAAAAATACTTGGAGTAGAAAACTTCCGTAAAGCGGGTCCATGAATGTGTAGCCAAGGTCAGGGCTACTAACGCTCCTTCCCACCATAAGCGGGCATCTCCAGTGAACAGATAGGTGGCACAACGGACTCTGTCTGCATCTCCCAGCTCCATGAACTCGAAGATAACCTCGAGGGATTTGATCCATCCCTCGGCAACCATGGGGTAAGATGTCCCAGAGAATTCCTTCGGGCGCATCTTCATGAATCGCTCATAAACAGCCTCGGGCCCTGTCGGCCTGGCTGCGGCTGCGGCTACGGCTGCGGCATTGTTCCTCGCAAACTGTACGAAGAACTGTGCCATCCCAGCTAACATCTGGGCACTCATGTCCGGTGCGGGTGGTGGAGGAGGTGGTAGGTCTCCCTCCGGTCTACGCTCCTCCCTGTCCTCTCGGCGAGGCTCCTCTTCTCTGTTGCGCTCTAAAATGCGTCTAGGGGGCATACTGTTCCAACATAACCCATACGTAACTAACATGCATAATTCCATAATTTATTTTAAATGAACACTGAAATACTTAAAATCTGGAAGCATGCTGACAAAATAATTCATGCTTTAACTGAAATGTTGAACAAAATGCTGAACTGAAAAACTTACAGACCGAAGACGTGGCTTCGTGAACTTCTCGCGGTCAGTAGTAGTGAAACCCTATACAGAACCACCGCTCTGATACCAATTGTAAATGCCCTAGAACTTCTTGCTTGAAAATTTGTGGAAAATTAAAAATTTTCTTTTTAAAAGAACTTAAGTGGCCTCATTCATAAAATCACTGGTGAAACAAATTCAATATTTCAAAATATTGCAGCGGAAGAAAATAAAGTTTGCCAAAAATCACAATTTAAAAATATCCAACGACTGATAAAATGTTTACGGAATAAAATAACAACTGCTGCTCTGAGGTCCTCGGGTGCCACTACTGCCGACCCAAGCTGGCTCACTGGTCCCCGCCCTCGGCCCTGGCCTCATCAGTACCTACAACAATCAAGTCTAGTGAGCCTAAAGACTCAGCATGCATATATCGCAGGTAACGAGTAAAAATCTGAATTAAAATATGCATGAGTTAACATATCCTGTCCTGAGGCATGCTGAAAATAATCTGTACTGAGCAATTATAATACGTGCATAACTGAACTGATAATCACAGAAAAAAATGTTTGCTCCTTGGAGCCTGTACTGAAATAACTGATAAAATTTTCTGTTGAGATTATGTTTTACGCCTGTGGCCACTGCACTAAGCTGAACTGATCGGTAACTGGCTACCGAGGAGGCTGAAACTGAACTGAGCTGGCCGGTCACTGGCGACCGGGTGGTACCATACTTAACTGATCGGTCACTGGCGACCGTATAAAATAACACTCCCACATAGTGAATGAACCACAAGCCATATCGCATAAATCTCAAAAATAATCATTTTCTATTTAATGCACGTAAAATAATTAACTGGCATAATGAAAATGTCCCGTAATTTTACCAACTGGATTGGATTGGATCGTCCCCAGGCTCGCTGCAACCTAACTGTGCTATGAAAAATATGCAATAGCTTAAACATGACCAACTACGCAATTTACGTTCAAAAGATGCGACTATGATGCCTAATGACTTCGCATTTAATCATGACTCCGAGCCAACCTGAAACGACACCGAACCGACGTATAGTCATGATTAAAATACGCTGAAAAATCATAAAATAATGCTCCTAAAATGATAAGGTCGAAATCTAGGTGGAATGGAGGCCAAAACACGAAACGCTCTTTCGAGAGTCAATTTGGCACATCGCACCGTAAATTCTCGTACGAACTCAAAAATGATCCAAATGACGAACGGTCGAAAACATGACCTTCCTAACTCAATGAGGCACTGTCCAGTCCAAGTCCATGGGCTAAAAGCCAACAAGAACTCGAACGAGCCACCGAACCGACACAGCAACTTGCTGTAATATTCCAGCAACTGTACAATCGTGTAACTTGTGTTGTTTTCGAGACTACCGGCCATTGGGGCGTGAACCACCAACCAGCGACTCTTACCAACATCCCAGGGAGTGATTTGAACCATGGCTAAGGGCCCTAGGCCAGCCATAATCCGCGTCACACCAAAACTCAACCGAAACTCCAACCGAGAACCAACGTGCATGCGTGTGTAGTGTTTTGCCTAGATCGATGTCTTGAATCGTTCCAGAGGCCATTTGATTGACCATGGAACGATCTAGACATATAGGGGCATGGTATGAACCGTGGCTATGGGCCATAGGCCAACCAAGATCCATATCAAGCAACCAAAAACCGAAACCATATGCTGAACCAATGAAGAAGCCGAATGGGGAAAGGGGCTGTTCTTGTTGATTTGATTAAAACCGATGCACCATGGACCAAGCCACCAAAAGGGCGACTTTGTCACGTCTTAGACATGCTAGGGGAGTGATCTAACCATGGCTAAGAGCCGTTAGGGCAGCCAAGATCAGATCAAACCCTCATGACAGGAAACTGAAATTTTCGAACACCATTTTCTGCACCTATGGGGCTTGCTGTCATTTCGGTTTTTCCAGCAAGTATGGGACTGAAATAAACGTTCTAACATGGCCCTAACATGTTCTAGTACATGTCCATATACAGCCTCGAGCCCCTGGAACGATCCATCCCTGAAATCGAAACAAAACATACCAACCGTGAAGCATGGAAGTCGATAAAAAAATCTGTGCAGAATTTTCGTTTCTTGTCTAATTAAAATTTCGGTTTTTGAAATGATAAATCTTGATCATGTACTGAAAAATAAATGATAATATGACTTGATTGAGGTTTTGAAAGAATCTAGACATGCCTGGTTATCGTTTGAAATGAAAACGAAAAGAAGAGACGAGACGGCGCGGAGGAGACGGAGTTGCTTGCTTTTCTTCCTTCCTAAGCTCTCGATTTTTCTCTCTATTATTTCTAGCTATGCCTCACGTATTTTACACTGAAAAGAGGTCTGATTTTCGGTGGTGATAGAGAGGGAGTGATGGTTATGAAGGTGAGGAGAAGGGTGCACAATAATAGGATCATATCAAGACTAAGTCTTCTCATTTTGAATTTTGAATTATGGTTTGATATCAAATGAGTTGGTGGATGCTTCTAGGAGGTAGTGGCCAATTTCCTCCCTTGATATCTAGACTAGGATGTGCCCATTAATTAATTAAATTGTGCTCCCAAAAATCCTAGAATTATCCTACTAATTACATGCAAAGAATTGGTCAAAGTTGATGAGTTGGAAATGTGTGGTCTAGGCAAGGGGTGGCCGAAACATGCATGATAAATGGTAGGGAGAAATTGATTATCTAGTAATTTAATAACCCTTAAAAGCCTTACTAATCCTTTAATTAATTTAGTGAGCTAACCCCTTAATTAAGTAACTTAAATGAGCTCATTTCTTAATCACCTCAAATAATTAAATTAAATTCTCAAACATCCCTATCTAACTTAAATGAACTTACTTGCTAGCTAAATTAACTTCTGGAAATATTTTTTGGATCTTAAATTCTATCTCAAAACTCCAACTCCAGTCCGGTCTCACTGAAATAACTGAAATGCTAAAAATCAAACTACTGAACTGAAATAATAAATAATTAACTTCAAATAAATGCATTTAAAATAATCATGCAATGAAGTCAATTAAATTTAAAAATCTAGAATTATGCATGGCTTATACGTAAACTGATTTACGGGTTCTACAGTATATGCATGTCTACCATGTTTTATACTGGGATTTATTCTCACTGGAGTATCTGGCTGTTGTCTTGTTTTGTATGTGTGCATGACAACAGGTGGGACATGGATCGGGGTCAAGAAGATGATGAGAGAAGACGAGTTTAGAGTGGTGATTCTGGACTTATTGTAGACTTGGTTTAATACTTGAAATTCTTATATACTGAGATGTATATTAGTTACATTCCATCACGCTCCGCACATGTGTTTTAAAAGAAAAATTTTTAGACCCTGTTTAGTTTAATTGATAATTAAATTCCAAAGATGATTAAGAAGATGATTAGCATCCGTGTCCCCACATACACATACCCATACCTCGAAAAGTCATCGGTAAAGGTGATGAAGTAGGCATGTCCATGCTTAGTGGTGATGCTAAGCGGACCGCACACATCGGTATAGATCAAATCCAATAACCCTTTGGCTCGCTCCACATGGCTTTTAAAGGGAATTTTGGTCATCTTTCCTTTTAGACAGGATTCACAAGTCATGAGAGCAATAATATCAGACATATCAAACATGCCCACTCCCACTAGCTTGTTCATCCTTCTTAGGGAAATATGTCCTAATCGAGCATGCCATAATTGTGCCGAATTTAGAGTATCTTGTTTGCGCTTATTTGTTGTTATAGCTTGGACATTGTTAAGTGGAATATCTTTCAATTTTAAGGTGTAGAGATCGTTTTCAAGTTCTCCAGTACCAATTAAACATTTATTCTTGTAAATGTTGCAAACACCTTTACTAAATAAACAATAAAATCCATCTTTATCTAACATAGAAATGGAAATAATGTTCTTCACCAAGTCTGGTACAAACAAAACATCTCTCAAAATCAACTTAAAATCATTGTTCAAATGCAAGTAAACATCTCCCACAGCCTTGGCAGCAACCTTTGCTCCATTGCCCATCCTCAAGAAGGTCTCACCTTCCCTGAGCCTCCTACTTCTTCCCATCGCCTACAAATCATTACAGAGATGTGAGCCACATCCGGTATCCAATACCCAAGAAGTAGAGTTAATTGAAATGTTTACTTCAATATAGAACATACCGTTTCCAGAACTCTTCTGGGCCAGATATTCCCTGCAATTACGCCTCCAATGTCCAGGCTTCTTGCAATGATGACAGATGTCAACAGTCTTGTCAGCCTTCACTGGTATGGCTGCCACAACGGGACCCGGAGTCTGCTTCTTCAAGGGCACGTTCTTCTTGGGACGTTGGAAAGAACGCTTCTTTCCCTTCCCAGGTGGACCGGTCTTCGTACCAGATGAAGAGCCCACAAAAAGAACCCGCTTCTCTTTCTTGATGGTGGACTCAAAGGTCACAAGCATGTTCACCAACTCCTCAAGGGTCGGCTCCATCTTGTTCATGTTGAAGTTCACCACAAAAGGATCAAATGAGCTAGGCAGCGATAACAGCAACACGTCAGTGGTCAACTCCGAAGGCAATATCAAATCCATGCCAACGAGCTTGTCCACGAGCCCAATCATCTTTAGGCCATGCTCATGGTCCGAGGCCCCATCTCGCATGCGCAAAGTGATCAGCTCCTTGACAGTAGCATGCCTAAGAGGACGTGTTTGCTCTTTAAAGAGCTCCTTGAGTTGCAAATGAATGTCAGTAGCACTCTTTGCATCCTCAAAACGCCTCTGCAACTCATCATTCATAGAAGCCTGCATATAACACCTGGCCTTCAAGTCATGGTCACACCAATCCTTGTAGGTCTGCAATTTCTCAGGAGTGCAGCTAGTCGGAGCCTCAGCGGGGGGTGACTCATTCAGTGTATATGCAATCTTTTTCGAGTTCAAGATGATTTTTAGATTTCTTAGCCAAGTGATGTAATTAGGTCTGGTTAATACGTGTTTTTCGAGTATGGCAGAAAGAGTGTAGAACCCGTAAGTCAGTAGACGTATAAGCCGTGCATAATTCTAGATTTTTAAATTTAATTGACTTCATTGCATGATTATTTTAAATGCATTTATTTGAAGTTAATTATTTTATTATTTCAGTTCAGTAGTTTGATTTTTAGCATTTCAGTTATTTCAGTGAGGCCGGACCGGAGTTGGAGTTTTGAGATAGAATTTAAGATTCGAGAAATATTTCCAGAAGTTAATTTAGCTAGCAACCAAGTTCATTTAAGTTAGAAAGGGAGGTTTGAGGATTTAATTTAATTATTTGAGGTGATTAAGAAATGAACTCATTTAAGTTATTAAATTAAGGGGTTAGCTCACTAAAATTATTTAAAGGATTAGTAAGGCTTTCAAGGATTATTAGTTGACTAGATAACCAACATTTCCCCTTTATTTTATTATGCATTTTTCGGCCATCCTTAGTTGCTAGAAGATTCATTTTCCAACTCATCAACTTTGACCAATCCTTTGCATGTACTTAGTAGGATAATTCTAGGATTTTTGGGAGCACAATTTAATTAATTAATGGACATATCCTAGACTAGAAAACAAGCTAATATTCGGCCACCTCATCCCCAAGTAGACTTGATATCAAACAACAATTCAAATTTCAAAGGAGAGTGGACTTAGTCTTGATTCATTCCTTATATCTTGCACCCTTTCTCCTCACCTTCCTAACCATTTTTCCCCCTCTCTTTTCTTTCGAAATCTGAGTGAAATTTTAAGCTGAGAAACGTGGGAATCCAGTAGGAAAATAAGGGAGAGAAATCGAGAGCAAGAAAGGTAGACAAGAAGCGCTTCACCTCCTCCGTGCCGCGTCGTCGTCGTTTCGTTCGTTTTCTTTCGAAACGAAACCAGGCATGTCTAGATCTCTTTCAAACCTCAATCAAGTCATATTATTAATTATTTTTCAGTACATGATCAGATTTTATCATTTCAAAAACCGAAATTTTCAGCAAAACAAGAAAGAAAATTCTGCACAGATTTTTATCGACTTCCATGCTTCACGATTGGTATGTTTTATTTCGATTTCAGGGATGGATCGTTCCAGGGGCTCGAGGCTTCATATAGACATGTACTAGGACATGTTAGGGCCATGATAGATCGTGAGTTTCAGTTCCATACATGCTGGAACGAGCACATGACAGCAACCTCCCCATTAGTGCAGAATGTTGTTCGAAAAATTCAGTTTCTTGTCATGGAGGAAGGATCTGATCTTGGCTGCCCCAAGGGCCTATAGCCAGGGTTAAATCACTTCCATAGCATGTCTAAGACGTGACTAAGTTCCCCTTTTGGTGGCTTGATCCATGGTTCATCGGTTTTTAATAAAAACGTCAAAACAGCCCCTATACCCCTTCGGCTTCTTCATTTGTTCAGCTTTTGGTTCGTTCTTTTGTTGCTTGGTATGGATCTTGGTTGGCCTATGGCCCTTAGCCACGGTTCATATCATGCTCCTAGATGTCTGGATCGTGCCATTGTCAATTAAATGGCCACTGGAATGACGCAAGACATCGATCATAGCATAAACACTACACACGCATTCAAGATGCTCTCGGTTGGACCCTTCGGTTGAGTTATGGTGTGATGCGGATTGTGGCTGGCCTAGGGCCCTTAGCCGTGGTTCAAATCATTCCTTGGGATGTTGGTAAGAGTCTCTGGTCCGTGGTTCTCTCCCCTAATGACTGATAGTCTCGAAACCAACGCAAGTCTTGTAGTTGCGCAGCTGCTGGAAATTACAGCAAGTTGCTGTGTCGGTTCAGAGGCTCGTTCGAGTTCTTGGTTGGCTTTTAGCCCATGGCCTTGGACTGGACAGTGCCTCATTGAGTTATGAAGGTCATGTTTTTGACCGTTCGTCATTTGGATCATTTTTGAGGTCGTACGAGAATTTACGGTGCAATGTGCCAAATTGACTCTCGAAAGAGCGTTTCGTGTTTTGGCCTCCATTCCACCTAGATTTCGACCTTATCATTTTAGGAACATTATTTTATGATTTTTCAGCGTATTTTAATCATGACTATACGTCGGTTCCGTGTCGGTTCAGGTTGACTCGGAGTCATGATTAAATGCGAAGTCATTAGGCGTCATAGTCGCATCTTTTGAATGTAAATTGCATAGTTGGTCAAGTTTAAGCTATTGCATAATTTTCATGGCACAGTTAGGTTGCAGCGAGCCTGGGAACGATCCAATCCAATCCAGTTGATAAAATTACGGGACATTTTTATTATGCCAGTTAATTATTTTACGTGCATTAAATAGAAAATGATTATTTTTGAGATTTATGCGATATGGCTTGTGGTTCATTCACTATGTGGGAGTGTTATTTTATACGGTCGCTAGTGACCGATCAGTTCAGTATGGTACCACTCGGTCGCCAGTGACCGGCCAGCTCAGTTCAGTTTCAGCCTCCCCGGTAGCCAGTTACCGATCAGTTTAGCTTAGTGCAGTGGCCACAGGCGTAAAACATAATCTCAACAGAAAATTTTACCAGATATTTCAGTACAGGCTCCAAGGAGCAAATATTTTTACAGTGATTTCCAGTTCAATTATGCACGTATTATAATTGCTCAGTACAGATTATTTTCAATATGCCTCAGGACAGGATATGTTAACTCATGCATATTTTAATTCAGATTTTTACTCGTTACCTGTGATATATGCATGCTGAGTCTTTAGGCTCACTAGACTTGATTGTTGTAGGTACTGATGAGGCCAGGGCCGAGGGCGGGGACCAGTGAGCCAGCTTAGGTCGGCAGTAGTGGCACCCGAGGACCTCAGAGCAGCAGTTGTTATTTTTTTTCGCAAAAAATTTTATCAGTCGTTGGATATTTTTAAATCGTTGTTGTTGGCAAAACTTTAATTTTCTTCCGCTGCAATATTTTGAAATATTGAACTTGATTCACCAGTGATTTTATGAATGAGGCCATTTAAGTTCTTTTAAAAAGAAAATTTTTAATTTTCCGCAAATTTTCAAGAAAGGAGTTTTAGGCCCTTCACAAAGAGGATTGCGAATTGAAGACATTGTCAACTTTTGTACTGAAAAGTAAAACAGATAAATGTTAATGACTATTTTAAAATATTTAATAAGATATAAAGTATGGGCTTTTACTTTATAAATGTTTACTCCCACTGTTTTGACATCTTTCACTACCCTCTAGTGAAAACGGGAAACTCCTTTCCTCAATAGGTACGCAAGGTCCAATTAGCGAATTATGATCCCGAATAATATCAGCCAATCACAATTCCTAAAAGGTAGTTTCCAATAGCATCACCATGCAACCCTCTACGCAAAATTTTGTCTCACGTTTGATTAGGACCCAATAATATGACGTCGTTCATCTTTACATGTCAAGCCTTACCCATCGATGTTGAACCTGAATGGACAGTTACCATGAGTTCTCTCAATAATATGAGCCGAAATCGGGAGACAACTTTTGCAACATCCGAGGCATGACATGCCTTTGGAATACACAACACCTTTTCCCACAACAACCACTAGTCTTCCCTCCTCCCATTTTGAGTGTGCTTGGCCTAAAATTTGAGAGATATTCTGCCAAAAATTCTCTCAATTTTCTTCTTCAAGAGTTGAGGAAAGAAATCACTTCTCCTTGAAAAATCCTTTTGTTTTTCTAGTGCAAAATAAGAGGGGATCTTCTTAGCAAGTGGTGGGCCTAATTTTGAGCAAGGTGTGCTCAAGGAAAGCTTGTAGAAGTTCATCCTTTGAAGAGCTAAAGTGTTTACACTTTAGTTGGAGCCATCATCAATCTTGAGAGATTGATAGGTAAATTTCTAAACACCCTATGAATGTCATAGTTTGTGTTTATGTATATGTTACATACTAGTACTAAGGTGCTCACCTAAAATCGATTCCTATCAATAGAATAGTCGCTGGGCCATTGCACATTGTCACAGAGGTTCGGCAAGATATGCCAGGGCTGATGTGCCTAGTCTTGGACAGAACCACTAAGACACCGGACGTTTGGTCATATCGATGTGACTTAGAAGAAAAGCGACTTCTATTTCCGATATTCGGTATGGCTAGGACCAAAGTCCGTAATAAGAACGTGCCGTCACCACGACCGAGGGAGTAGGTGAGAAGATAGTTACGTTCTTATTCAGATCGGGATCCCTAGATTAGGATGAGTCGAGTCAGAGGCTAAGAGTCACAGAGTGTGATTCAGAGTTTGTATTGATTCATGTTTCTGATTTTCATACATGTTATGAATATTTGTTTCATGCTGTTATATCTGTTTATATGAAATGCATGTATACATGATTTATACTGGGAATGTAATTCTCACCGGAGTTATCCGGCTGTTGTCTTGTTTGTATGTGTGCATGAAAACAGGTGGGACAGGATCAGGATCAGGAAGAGGATGAGAGATTTTAGTTAGCGTGGAGATCCGGGCCCAGAAGCAGCATAGGATTCAGCACTGGATATATACTCATTGAACCTAGTTGAGATAGAGACATGTAGTACATGATTGTACTTTGACTTTGACATATATATCAGATAGACTACTGTTGCATTTCCGCATTTATAATTTAGAAAGAAAAAAAATTAATTAGTCCCACTTTTCTTAATTGTTATATTTGATTATTAATAATGATTAAGAAAACGAATTAGGTTCGGGTCCCCACAGCAGGTGATATCAGAGCGATAGATCCTTGATACTCAGATAGGAGCTAGTAAGCGGGGTGGAATAAGTTTTCTTTCCTTGCTTTTGATTGCTAGCATGATTTACTGCTTTAATACATGTTTACCTGTTTATCTGATTTGATTGGGAATATGTATTATTTGAAAATGAATCAGAACCGATTCTTGATCAGCAGTAAGATGATCAGAGGAGGATTGAAACAGGTTTGTTGTATTTGGTTACTAATTATTTTTGTAATCAGATATTCCTCCTCGAAGAATCCCAGAACTGGGTAGTATTTCGACTAGTCAGATGGATGTGTCAGAAACTCCGATGGAAATACAGTTGAAGAGGTTTCAGTCATTGACACCGCCGATTCTGAGGGGTACGGAGACGACTGTTGATTGTGAGAGCTGGATAGATGATATAGAGATATTGTTCGATTCACTTGAGTACTCGGATGAATGTAGAGTTAAACTAATTGGGCATCAGTTACAGGAGATCGCAAAGAGCTGGTGGATTACAACCAAAGGAGTCTTAGAACAGCGTGGTACAGTGATTACTTGGGAAATCTTCAAAGTGGAATTTTACGAAGGTTTTTCCCAGTTTCGTACCGAGAAGATAAGAGGGCAGAATTTAAAAATTTGAAACAGGACAGGGTCAGCTAAACATTGAAGAATATGTTGCACAATTTTCTACCTTGCTACGTTTTGCTCCTAACGTGGCTGAGAATGATGAAGTTGTGACTGATCAGTTTGTTAAAGGATTGAATCCTGAGATATTGACATTGGTAAACACAGGCCGACCCTATAATTTTGTTGATGCTCTGAGTAGAGCCAAGAGAGCCGAAGCCAGTCTGATGAGACAGAAAGGAGCTTCGTTTGTGTCTCCAGCATCGAGACCACAGCAACCACCTCTCGGACTTGAGACTGGTAGTAGCAGGGGTGGAAAGAAAGATTTCTTGAAAGCTCACAAGAAACAATTTAAGAAGTTAGGGAGTGGTTCGTCGAGCTCCAGTGGTTCTAGCCAGAGTTATACGGGAGTTTATTGCAGCACTTGTGGAGGAAGACATTCCACAGAGCAATGCCGATGAGTATTTGGTAGTTGCAATGTCTGTCGTCAGCCAGGACATTTTGCTAGTGTATGTCCAATGAGATGTTCCCGAAGATCTCAAGGAGCAGAACCATCTAGATTAGTGGCACCGTCTGATAGACAATCACCGGTTGTTCACTCCTCCCAACCACCGACGACTCCTCAATCACAACCAAGGCCAGGACACACTTGACGAGGAAGTGGCAGGTAATTGTTTCCTGTATGGTTATGTAGAACCCGTAAATCAGTAGACGTATAAGCCATGCATAATTCTAGATTTTTAAATTTAATTGACTTCATTGCATAATTATTTTAAATGCATTTATTTGAAGTTAATTATTCATTATTTCAGTTCAGCAGTTTGATTTTTAGCATTTCAGTTATTTCAGTGAGGCCGGACCGGAGTCGGAGTTTTGAGATAGAATTTAAGATTCGAGAAATATTTCCAGAAGTTAATTTAGCTAGCAACCAAGTTCATTTAAGTTAGAAAGGGAGGTTTGAGGATTTAATTTAATTATTTGAGGTGATTAAGAAATGAACTCATTTAAGTTATTTAATTAAGGGGTTAGCTCACTAAAATTATTTAAAGGATTAGTAAGGCTTTCAAGGATTATTAGTTGACTAGATAATCAACATTTCCCTTTATTTTATCATGCATTTTTTGGCCACCCTTAGTGCTAGAAGATTCATTTTCCAACTCATCAACTTTGACCAATTCTTTGCATGTAATTAGTAGGATAATTCTAGGATTTTTGGGAGCACAATTTAATTAATTAATGGACATATCCTAGACTAGAAAATAAGCAAAATTTCGGCCACTACCTCCTAGAAGCATCCACCAACTCATTTGATATCAATTCAAAATTTAAAATTCAAAAGGGGAGTGGACTTGGTCTTGATTCTTCCTTATATTGTGCACCCTTCTCCTCACCCCTCATAACCATTTTTCCCCCCCTCTCATTTTCGAAAATTCAGAGTGAATTCACACTCATTTTCAGTAGAAAAATCGTGAGGTACCTAGCCAAAAAGAAGAGAGAAAAATCGAGAGCAAGGTAAGGTAGAAAAGAGAAGCGCTCCACCTCCTCCGTGCCGCGTCGTCGTTGTTTCGTTCGTTTTCTTTCGAAACGAAACCAGGCATGTCTAGATTTCTTTCAAACCTCAATCAAGTCATATTATCATTTATTTTTCAGTACATGATCATGTTTATTCAAGTAAAAATCGAGATCCATGTCAAAACATTTTGAAACCACACATGCAGAATTTTCGATTTCCTTGGCAAGCTTCACGATTTCTTTTGGTTTGTGAGTTTCAGGTATTGGATCGACTCCAGGCTCCCAAGGCGGCTTGTATACATGTAGTAGGATGCATTAGGACCATGTTGGTCCATTCAAACCAGCCCCATGCTTGCTGGAAATTCAGAATGACAGCAAGTCCCCATAGGTGCAGAAATGTTGTTCGAAAATTCAGTTTCTTGTCATGGAGGAAGGATCTGATCTTGGCTGCCCCAAGGGCCTATAGCCATGGTTGGATCACTTCCCTAGCAAGTCTAAGACGTGACGAAGTCGCCCTTTTGGTTGCTTGGTCCATGGCCCCTCGGTTTTTAATCAAAACATCAAAACAGCCCCTTTCCCCATTCGGCTTCTTCATTTGTTCAGCTTTTGGTTCGTTCTTTTGTTGCTTGGTATGGATCTTGGTTGGCCTGTGGCCCTTAGCCACGGTTCATATCATGCTCCTAGATGTCTAGATCGTGCCATGGTCAATCAAATGGCCATTGGAATGACACAAGACATCGATCATAGCATAAACACTACACACGCATGCACGTTGCTCTCGGTTGGACCCTTCGGTTGAGTTATGGTGTGATGCGGATTGTGGCTGGCCTAGGGCCCTTATCCATGGTTCAAATCATTCCTTGGGATGTTGGTAAGAGTCTCTGGTCGGTGGTTCACGCCCCTAATGGCCTATAGTCTTGAAACCAACGCAAGTCTTGTAGTTGCGCAGCTGCTGGAAATTTCAGAAAGTTGCTGTGTTGTTTAGAAGGCTCATTTGAGTTCTTGGTTGGCTTCTAGCCCATGGCCTTGGACTGTACAGTGCCTCATTGAGTTGGGAAGGTCATGTTTTTGACCGTTTGTCATTTGGATCATTTTTGAGGTCGTACGAGAATTTACGGTGCAATGTGCCAAATTGACTCTCGAAAGAGCGTTTCGTGTTTTGGCTTCCATTCCACCTAGATTTCGACCCTATCATTTTAGGAGCATTATTTTATGATATTTCAGCGTATTTTAATCATGACTATGCGTCGCTTCGGTGTCGGTTCAGGTTGGTTCGGAGTCATGATTAAATGCGAAGTCATTAGGCGTCATAGTCGCATCTTTTGAACGTAAATTGCATAGTTGGTCATGTTTAAGCTATTGCATATTTTTCATGGCACAGTTAGGTTGCAGCGAGCCTGGGAACGATCCAATCCAATCCAGTTGGTAAAATTACAGGAATTTTCATTATGCCAGTTAATTATTTTTACGTGCATTAAATAGAAAATGATTATTTTTGAGATTTATGCGATATGGCTTGTGGTTCATTCACTACGTGGGAGTGTTATTTTATACGGTCGCCAGTGACCGAGCAGTTCAGTATGGTACCACCCGGTCGCCAGTGACCGGCCAGCTCAGTTCAGTTTCAGCCTCCTTGGTAGCCAGTTACCGATCAGTTCAGCTTAGTGCAGTGGCCACAGGCGTAAAACATAATCTCAACAGAAAATTTTACCAGATATTTCAGTACAGGCTCCAAGGAGCAAATATTTTTACTGTAATTTCCAGTTCAGTTATGCACGTATTATAATTGCTTAGTACAGATTATTTTCAGCATGCCTCAGGACATGATATTTTATCCCATGCATATTTTAAATTCAGATTTTTACTCGTTACCTGCGATATATGCATGCTGAGTCTTTAGGCTCACTAGACTTGATTGTTGTAGGTACTGATGAGGCCAGGGCCGAGGGCGGGGACCAGTGAGCCAGCTTGGGTCGGCAGTAGTGGCACCCGAGGACCTCAGTGCAGCAGTTGTTATTTTATTCCGCAAACAATTTTTATCAGTTGTTGGATATTTTTAAATTGTGATTTTTGGCAAACTTAATTTTCTTCCGCTGCAATATTTTGAAATATTGAACTTGATTCACCAGTGATTTTATGAATGAGGCCATTTAAGTTCTTTTAAAAAGAAAATTTTTAATATTCCGCAAATTTTCAAGAAAGGAGTTTTAGGCCCTTCACAGGTTATTTTGCATATGTACTGATAAATACTAATGCATTCCATCCGATTATTCTTAAATGAATTACATTGATATATGCGTTGTCTATGGATTTAGTATATGCTGTAGTATTGATCTCTTTTCCGTTGGGAAGAGGTCTTGTATCAATGACATCTGTTAGATCTTGTATGCTACAGTATGGCCGATATGAGATTGAAATAGATTATATTGTACTTGGGTTGTCCGATTTCGATTTTATTATCGGTACTGATATGTTGACCAAGTACAAAACTACCGTTGATTTTTTCAGAAGATTGAAAGATTCAGATAGATATGATTGATGAACGGAAATTTACGGTAAGAATTCTAGATTTAGAATTCCTTGGATATAAACGATGTTGAGGACTCGATTCTTATGGAAAGGAACAGAGGGATTCCTTATGCATTCAGTTGATTACTGAAATCGAGTTTATCATTGGCTGATTTGCCAGTAGTATATGAAATTTTTGATGTTTTCTCAATTGGAATTTCAGAGTTGCTTCCAGTCAGAAAGATAGATTCTAACATTGAATGAATGCAAGGTACTATTCTTATTTCAAGAACACAGTACAGAATGATACCGATTGAATTGAAAGACTTGAAAGACCAGTTAGAAGATTTCTAGCTGAGAGTTACATTTGATTGAGTATTTCTATTTGGGATGCTTCAGCTATGTTTGTGGGTTGATGAACCGTGTGTTCAGAAGTATTCTGATGATTTTATGCTCGTTTATCTATGATATCCTGAGATATTTGAAGCATATGACTGATCAGATTGAACATTTGAAAATTGTATCGCATATTCTGAGAATTGAAATGTTGTATACAGAAACTGTTGAAATGTGAATCTTGGCCGAGACAGATTGTATTCGGAACACGTTAGACCCGAAGATAGTATATCGGTTGATCTTAGCACAGTTGAAGTTGTGATCAATTGGCTGAGACTGATAATATTGTCAGAAATTACCGTTCTATGAGTTTAGCAGATCAGTATCGATGAGTGGTGTTTGAATCTGATTGAATATTGCTGTTGTTCTGAATTCGTGTTTGAAACAGATATGAATCCGTGTTTGAAACAAATAGTAAACAATGGAGAATTTATATTGTACAGTCCGAACCAGAGCTGATTTGAGAATTAAAGCAGTTCAGAAAGTTGATCAGAATATTCAGAACTCGATATTGACATCAAAACAGAGTATCGATCAGAATATCAGGTTTGTGGCAGTGTGTTATATGCGAGTAACCGTATTATTGTACTGAATATTTCAGATTTGAAGCGACAAATATTGTCAGAAATGTACAGTAGTCGATTCCGTATTCGTCCTGATGGCAGAAAAATGTAAAGTGATTTGAAAAGACAGTTTTTGAGAAAAACAGATGAAATCAGATATTACAGAATTTGTATCGAAATGTCTGAAATGCCAGCAGGTAAAGACAGAAAGATAGAAAACCGAGGAGTTATTATAGAGCTTATTTATTCCTGAATGGAAAGGGGATCACATTTCCTTGGATTTTGTGACGAAGCTACCGAAATCTTCCCGAGGTTGAGACGTGATTGGGTCGTTATGGACAGATTGACCGAATTTTTATGTTTCATTTGTACAAGATGACGTACAGACATGACTAGATGACAGAAATTTATGTCAGAGAAGTAGTCAGATTGTATAGAGTTCCGAAGTCGAGTGTTTCAGACTGTGATCTTCGGCTGCTTCGCACTTTGGAGCAGAGTTGCAGTAGGCTCTAGGTATGAGGTTATACCTGAGTACCGCATATCATCCACAGACTGATGGACAGTCAGAGCGGACTATCCAGGCACTAGAGGATATGCTTAGGGCAATAGTACTTGATTTTAGCACTAGTTGGCAGGATTCATTGCCATGTTGTGAGTTTCGTACCACAACATCTATCAAACGAGTATAGAAATGATACCGTTTGAAGCGTTGTACGATAAGAAGTACAGATTACCTTCTTTATTAGAATGATATCTCTGAGGTTTCTGAGATTGGGCCTGATATGACTGAAGAAGTGAAGCTGATTCAGAGAAAAGTGAAAACAGCTCAGAATAGACAGATTGAATATGCCAACGTAAGACGATAACCGTTGGTATTTGATATAAGAGATTAAATATTGAATTGATTTAACTTAGACAGATTTAATGGCAGATCACAATGTTGATTTGTTATGAGCTGTTGATTGGGATATACGGATGTTGTATAGCCAGTATGTTGAGATTGATTTTTATCAGAGTTACTTCGAGTTATATATGATACTATATTTCTTGAATGACTATTCCAGATTGAAATCAGAATCAGTAAAAGAAAGATAATTTAGAATGAAGACTATTCTGCTAGTGAACGTTCAATAGAGTGGTTAGAATATCGAAGAAGCTATTTGGAAGACAGAATCCAAGATGAGACAGAGATTCCAGAATTGTTTTACTGAGATGAGTTTCTTCTTAATTTCTGTATATCTCCTTCTTGTATCTGATTGGTATATGATATGAGTACCTGTGATATACGAGTGATGGATTGTGATTTCGGGGACGAAATCATATCTTAGGGAGGGAGAAATGTAATGCCCGAGAATTTGATTATTGTAATCTGAGATGATTTATCGATTATGAACAGATGTGATTATAGCCGGGCCATTCTGAGACCAGACTGGGCAAAGCATATGAAAAGTACAATGTTTGGACAGAACTGTTGGCGCCCGAGCGGTAGTTTTCGACCGCCTGAGCGCCAGTGTTCAATAAGATTATGTTACGGACAGAAGGTTCTGCGCCCGGGCCGTAGTTTTTGACGGCCCGAGCGCCAGTGCGTGATAAGAAAATGTTCGGGCAGAACATGCCGCGCCCGAGCGATAATTCTCGATCGCCCGAGCGCCGCCTGAGAGTTCTGAAAAATGATGACACATATCTTTACATGCAATTGGATATATATATATACAAAGCCCTCAGAATTATCAGATGGAATCGAGAAAAGCTACGAGGGAAGCTTCAGAAATCCTTACGCCTTTATATTTTAATCCGTCCGTTCGATTTTGAATCCTAGTACAGTACCGAGTTCCTAACGACGACAGCTACAACACGACGTAAGTTTTATTGAATTATGATACCGTTTGAGATTATGATATTGGGGGAATTGTGATTTAACTGATATTATGTGTTCTGGTTATACTGATCAGTATATAATTGAAGTCAGATCGAAGAACGGACTGATTATATAATTGTTATGATTTTTAGAGTTGATATGATCAAGATTATACAGATTTGCGATTGTTATCTGTGATTATTGAAGATTATGATTCGTATTAATATCGATTATGAGTTGTGGTATTATATCTGTGATGTTGAGATTGACGGGGTTACCGAGACTGTATTGTTATGCCGTCGAAACATCAGTAGATTGATTTTGAAACATGGATTTAGAACAACAGTACTATCAAATCAGATTCGGAATATCAATAATCTATACTGATCTAGAAGCTAATAATTCTCAAATAGTTCAAAACATAATCGAATAAGATAATCTGCCAAATCAGACAAAATAACTTTTCTGACATTTCTGAAATTTCTGATATCGGTATCATTCTCAGCCACTGATCACAATCTCAACTGTGTTAAAATCAATCAGTATACTAACTTCAGATATCACATATTCTGAATACAATCTGTTTCAATCAGGATTCATATCTGAATAATTTCTGTATACAATCATCACAGTTCTCAGAGTATTCAATACAATCTTCAGATATTCAATTTAATCAATTAGTGTAATGTCCGAGATTCTTGGTGATATGTCTGAAATGATATATATATAGTATGAATAAGAAATGCAAGAACAGAAGGGGAGAAACGATGTAACGTCCCAGATTTGACGACTGTCCTCACTGTATCAAGACGTGTCTTTCCAGCGTGCATAATGTCTTCACTCACACACACCCTGAGAAACTTCCAAGGAGGTCACCCATCCCAAAATTGCTCCAAATCAAGCACGCTTAACTTTGGAGTTCTTATGTGATGAGCTACCGAAAAGAAGATGCACCTTCGTGATATGAGTAGTACAAATCAAATCTTTTAAGCCTTCTTCAACTGTACAGTCCATTACATTGAACAGTCTCGGAATCCCTCTCATTCCCGTTGGGTCGGTTCATTCATGTTCACTCCACCTAGAAGCCTGCCAGGAGCCGCTCATTGTCCGTGCAACTGATGGCACCGGCGATCACCCCCCGCCCTCTTCGGCCCCGGGCCTCACATGGACCCAACATGCATAATTGCATAATTTATTTTTAAATTTATATAAACACTGAACAATTAAAATTTGAACGTAAAATATTTCATGGAAACATGCTGTTTAAAATAATTCATGCTTTAAATAAAATGCGTAAATGTAACCTTACATACCGAAGGCGTGACTTCGTGAGCTTCTCGAGGTCAGTAGTGTTGATGTCCTCCTAATGGGTTATAAGTTAATCTTGAAAATTATGAATGCTTTTGAGACTTGTAGAATTTCTAAGAAATTATTGATGGTTCTTGGTTGCTAGTCGAGTAAATTTTTGAAGATTTCATATAAGTAATAGCAATTCGAAGACTACGACAATCTTTAGGATTATAAATGTACAATTTGAGGATTTTAAGTATCTATGGAAATGTAAGATTAATTATGAAAATTTATTAGGATGCATGCTCTACATAGTTGGATTTAAAGATTGAATTGCAGGAATTGAGAATTTTAAGGACCTAATTGTAATAACCAATGATTTGAGGACCTAGGTTCAAAAATAAAATTCTAAGGGACTATTTTCGAATTTACCAAATTTTGGGATTAAATTTCGAGTTCGAGAATCTAAAAGTTTAATGAGGTAAAGATGGAAAATTTTATGGGGCGTCACAGTGGTATCAGAGCCGACCTCTCTTAGTACGGACGGTGTGGTTCGGGGACGAACCAAGCGGAAGCTGGTGGGCATGTGAGGCCCAGGGCCGAAGAGGGCGGGGGGTGATCGCCGGTGCCATCAGTTGCACGGACAATGAGCGGCTCCTGGCAGGCTTCTAGGTGGAGGGAACATGAATGAACCGACCCAACGGGAATGAGAGAGATTCCGAGACTGTTCAATGTAATGGACTGTACAGTTGAAGAAGGCTTAAAAGATTTGATTTGTACTACTCATATCACGAAGGTGCATCTTCTTTTCGGTAGCTCATCACATAAGAACTCCAAAGTTCAGCGTGCTTGACTTGGGGCAATTTTGGGATGGGTGACCTCCTGGGAAGTTTCCCAGGGTGCGTGTGAGTGAGAACATAAGCACGCTGGAAAGACCCGTCTTGATACAGTGAGGACAGTCGTTGAATATGGGGCGTTACAAGTGGTATCAGAGCCGACCGCTCTTAGTATGGTGTGGTTCGGGGACGAACCAAGCGGAAGCTGGTGGGCATGTGAGGCCCGGGGCCGAAGAGGGCGGGGGGTGATCGCCGGTGCCATCAGTTGCACGGACAATGAGCGGCTCCTGGCAGGCTTCTAGGTTAAGGGAACATGAATGAACCGAACCCACACGGGAATGAGAGGGATTCCGAGACTGTTCAATGTAATGGACTGTACAGTTGAAGAGGGCTTAAAAGATTTGATTTGTACTACTCATATCACGAAGGTGCATCTTCTTTTCGGTAGCTCATCACATAAGAACTCCAAAGTTAAGCGTGCTTGACTTGGGGCAATTTTGGGATGGGTGACCTCTTGGGAAGTTTCCCAGGGTGCGTGTGAGTGAGGACATAAGCACGCTGGAAAGACCCGTCTTGATACAGTGAGGACAGTCGTTGAATCTGAGCGTTACAAACGACGTTGCAAAACTTGAGTTTATTGGCAAAGTGCCACCGCACCCGCGGTGAAGAAGTTACCGCACCCGCGGTGTATGGCCAGTACGGTATGAGATTTGCTACTGGAGGGTAACCGCACCCGCGGTGCTAGACAGACCGCAACCGCGGTGTTGCTACAGTGAGGTCACCGCACCCACGGTATAAAAGTGAGCACACCCGCGGTCCATGCTTCTGGAAAAATTGATGTATATCCGTACACTGAGCGCACCCGCGGTGTGACATGCAGAATGGAAAAATGCCACTTGGTCTCTTGAATGCAACGTGTATATATATGTATATATAAGGAACAAATCTTGATTCCTCACCATTTAGATCAGGAAGGAGACGAGAACTTTGGGAGCAATTCGTCAAGCAAAGAATTAGTGACTACGAAGAAACTGCCCGTTAGATTTTCAATCCGACTTCAGCACCGAGTTCCTATCAACGCAGGCTACAACTGGACGTAAGTTTTGTTACGTTTAGACACGATTTGAAATTATGATATTGTCAAAATTGAATATGAATCAGATATGATGTTTCTGCTGCAGTAGACATTGTATAATTGAGGTCAGATTAAAGAATAGACTGTTTATACAATTGTTATGATTTTCGAAAGATATTGATTGGGATTGGATATCAGAGTTGTGTTGTTACTGATCTTAAGTGTACAGATATTGAGATTATGAATTGTACTGATACTGATTATGAATTCTGATATTATATCTGTGATGTTGAGATTGACGGGGATATCGAAACTGTATTGTTATGCCGTCGAAACATCAGTTGATTTAGAGTGATCAGATTCAGTATTGATTTTGATGCTATCGTTGATATGAATTAGATTGTACCTTGTTCAAATATGGATCAGATTATATACTGATTTGAGTATTGTTCAGAACATGTTTTGAATCGAATTATATACTGATATTGTATTTATGCGATTGTCATTGCCAGACTGGGTATGGACAAATTGGAATACAAGACTTCGTCTTCGTCAGACCGGGAAGACAAAGGTATATCTGGAAAAATTGATGTATATCCGTACACTGAGCGCACCCGCGGTGTGACATGCAGAATGGAAAAATGCCACTTGGTCTCTTGAATGCAACGTGTATATATATGTATATATAAGGAACAAATCTTGATTCCTCACCATTTAGATCAGGAAGGAGACGAGAACTTTGGGAGCAATTCGTCAAGCAAAGAATTAGTGACTACGAAGAAACTGCCCGTTAGATTTTCAATCCGACTTCAGCACCGAGTTCCTATCAACGCAGGCTACAACTGGACGTAAGTTTTGTTACGTTTAGACACGATTTAAAATTATGATATTGTCAAAATTGAATATGAATCAGATATGATGTTTCTGCTGCAGTAGACATTGTATAATTGAGGTCAGATTAAAGAATAGACTGTTTATACAATTGTTATGACTTTCGAAAGATATTGATTGGGATTGGATATCAGAGTTGTGTTGTTACTGATCTTAAGTGTACAGATATTGAGATTATGAATTGTACTGATACTGATTATGAATTCTGATATTATATCTGTGATGTTGAGATTGACGGGGATATCGAAACTGTATTGTTATGCCGTCGAAACATCAGTTGATTTAGAGTGATCAGATTCAGTATTGATTTTGATGATATCGTTGATATGAATTAGATTGTACCTTGTTCAGATATGGATCAGATTATATACTGATTTGAGTATTGTTCAGAACATGTTTTGAATCGAATTATATACTGATATTGTATTTATGCGATTGTCATTGCCAGACTGGGTATGGACAAATTGGAATACAAGACTTCGTCTTCGTCAGACCGGGAAGACAAAGGTATAATTCATGTTTTGTTTTGGGAAGACAAAACTCAAATTTCACAACTCAAAGGAGATTCAATTTGAGTTTCCCAACAAAATCACATACTAAATTGTTGTTTAGATTTTGTTATGATTATGCTTTGTTTATAGATTTATATTCAAGCATTTAAGATAGAAGAGTCATTGGCAGATTTGCCAAATTTCTAGAAGTTCGGTGGTATCGACGCATAGGAGCAGATTTCCTCCGATTGTAGACATTCGATACAGACAGGACCGAAGTCTAGGAATAAGACGTACCGTCACCCCGATTGGGAGGGTAGGTGACAGACAGTGACGTCTTATTCACACCGGGATCCCTAGAGTTAGAGTCGAGTCGAGTCATGATATGAATTGAATTGAGTTGCATGCTTATTTTATTTTGGTTTCAGAGATTATGGAACCCATTGTTACTGCATGCTTATTTTTATTTGGTTTCATAGACTATGAAACCTATTGTTATTGATTTTATGCATGATAATATGCTTTATGATTTATATTGTGTATATGCATGTCTACCATGTTTTGTACTGGGATTTATTCTCACCGGAGTATCCGGCTTTTGTCTTGTTTTGTATGTGTGCATGACAACAGGTAGGACAGGATCGGGGTTAAAAAATGATGAGAGAAGACGAGTTTAGAGTGGTGATTCCGGACTTATTGTAGACTTGGTTTAATACTTGAAATTTAGTAGTTGTACCTTAGACTAGTTTGAATAATTGTTGTACATTATTGTACTTATATACTGAGATGTATATTAGTTAAATTCCATTACGTTCCGCACTTACAATTTTAAAAAGAAAAATTTTTAGACCCTGTTTATCTTAATTGATAATTAAACCCCAAAGATGATTAAGAAGATGATTAGCATCCGGGTCCCCACAACAGGTGGTATCAGAGCGATAGATCCTTTAGACTGAGATAGAAGAGAATGAGCGGGGTAGATTGAGTTTTCTTTCCTTGGATGTGATTGCTAGCATGAGATTTATTTTAATGTTGATTTACATTATGTATGCTAGCATGATACTATGATTTACTGCTTTGAAATACATGTTTAACTGATTACTCGATGTGAGTTTGTATTATGTGTTATTGAGTATGAATCAGATCTTATTCATGATCAGCAGTAAGATGATCCGAGAAAGAATGGAACAGGTTTGTAGTATTTGGGTTACTAATGGTTTTGGTAATCAGATATACCTCCTAGAAGAATTACAGAACGGGACAGTACTTCGGTTGAACAGATAGATATATCAGAAATTCCGATGGAAATACAATTGAAGAAATTTCAGTCGTTTCAACCGCCGATTTTGAGGGGTACTGAGAAGTCTGAAGAGTGTCAGAATTGGTTAGATAACATAGAACTATGGTTTGATTTGCTTAAATATTCAGATGAACAGAGAATTAAATTGGTGCTCAACCAGTTACGAGAGGCCGCCAGGAGTTGGTGGATTACAATCAAGGGAGTATTAGAACAACGTGGTACTGTGATCACGTGGGAAGTCTTCAAAGCTGAATTCTATCGAAGATTTTTTCTCAGTTTCGTACCGAGAGGATAAAAGAGCAGAGTTTGAGAATTTGAGACAAGACCAACTGAATATTGAAGAATATGTTGCTAAATTCTCTACTCTACTGCATTTTTTTCCTCAGATAGCTGGGAATGATGAAGCTGTAGCTGAGCAGTTCATCAAAGGATTGAATTCAGAGATAGTTGCATTGATAAATATGCAGCAACCTTACCATTTTTCTGATACTTTGAGTAGGGCAAAAAGAGCTGAGGTGAGTCTGATTCGACAACGAGAAAGGTTAGATGTGATTCAACTCCCTCTTAGATTTGATAAAGGCAGTACGAGTGGAAAGCAAGATTTGCTTAAAGCTCGAAAGAAACAGTTTAAGAAGTTAGGGAGCGGACAGAGTGGTTCGTCTAGCTCCAGTGGTTCCAGCCTGATTTATACTGGAATATATTGCAGAACTTGCGGAGGGAGACATCCCACAGAGCAATGCCAGGGAGTGACTGGTAGTTGCCATATTTGTAGACAGCCGGGACACTTTGCTAAAGTTTGTCCTCAGAGAAGTTCCCGAAGATTTTAGGGAGCAGAAGACCGAGGAACAGACACAGGACACACCTGATGATATAGTGGCAGGTACTGTTTTTTTATGACTATATTGCATATGTATTGATATATACTAATGCATTCCATATGATTATCTTTGACTGAGTTGCATTGAGATATGCTGTATCTGTTGAGTCTGATTATACTGTAGTATTGATTCCCTTACTTTTTGGGAAAGAAAGATTGATATCAGAGATTTTTGTGAAATATTGTATACTACAGTAAGATGAGAATGAGGTCGAGTTAGATTATGATGTACTTGTGTTTCTGATTTGACCGCATTATTGATATTAATATGCTGAACAAGTACAGAACTATTGTAGATTCCTTCCAGAAAAATATAAGATTCAGACCAGATAAGAATGATGAGTAGAAATTCCTCGGTAAGGATTCTAGATCTAGAATTCCTTTGATATCTGTATTGTTTATGACTCGATTGATACAGAAAGGAGCAGATGGTATCCTTATGTATTCAGTAGACATGCTGAAATAGAGTCTAGCATTGGCAGATTTGCCAAGTGATGTACGAGTTGGCTGATGTTTGCCAGATAATATTCCAGATTTGTTTTATATCAGGAAGATAGATTTCAGAATTGAATTGATACTAGGTACTGTTTGTATTTTAGAATTCAGTACAGAATGATATTGAATGTACAGAATGTCACTGAATGAATTGAAAGAATTGAAATATCGGTAGAAGAATACTGACGAAGAGTTACATCTGATTTAGTGCTTCTCTTGGAAATATTCAGTTCTGTCTATAGATTGATAAATCCTGTGTTCAGAGGTATTCTATTGATTTCATGCTCGTTGTATCTATGATATTTTGATATATTTGCAGCATCTGATCGATTGAATCAAACAATTGAAGATTGTATTGAATACTCTGAGAATTGTGATTATTGTATACATAATTATTCAGATAAGAATCTTGCTTGAAACAAATTGTATTCAGAATAAGCGATATCTGAAGTTAATATACCGATTGATTTTGACACAGTTGAGATTGTGATCAGTGACTGAAAACGATACCGATATCAGAAAGATCAGAAATGTCAGAAATGTCAGAAATTTATTTTGGTCTGAGTTGGCAGATTATCTTATACGATTGTTGTTTATATCTGCTTGAGTATCGTTATTGTTCTGAAACAGTATTTGAGACAGCTTATATTGTTTGGGGGTATATTACATTGGCAGATGATATATAGCAGTGATCAGGACGACATGAAGACGTGATTGATTAGTCAGAATTGACAATATTGCCAGAAATTGCCGTTTTATGAGTTTACTGAACTCACTAAATCAGTATAAATTATTGATATTGTGAATCTGATTTGATAGTATTGTTATTCTGAGTCAGTGTTTGATATAGATTATTCAAACAGAATCAGAGCTGAATTCGAGAATTACGGCAGTCAGAGATTTAACCAGAATGTTCAGAACTTAAATTCGATAATCAGAGCAGAACATCGATCAGAGTGGCAGATATGTGATTTTTACTGTATGAGAATGATTATCGTATGATGTCAAATGTGTCAGATTTGCACGACAGAATTTGATATCGATAGGTAGAACCGAATACCAGGTAGGTATTTTTTTAATTTATATTATTAACTGATTTTTTTGTACCACATAGTTCGAATCTGAAATGACAGATAGTGTCAGAAACACACCGTAGTGGATTCAGTTTTCATTTTGGTGACTGAGAATGTATGATATTCAAACAGATAGTTTTGACATAAACAGATTAAATCGGTTGTGACAGAAGTGGTATTGAAATGTTGGCAGAATTTGTACTGAAATGTCTGAATCGCCAATAAATGAAAATAGAAAGATAGAAATCAGAAGATTTATTACGGAATTTGTATAATTCTGACTAGACAGGGGTAGTATATTTCGATGAATTTCGTAATGAGACCACTACAATACTTTCCAGATTGTGATATAATATGATTATGATTGACAGATTGTTTAATCTATATCTATTAGTTTGTACAAGATGACGTACAAACATGACCAGATGACAAAGATCGATGTCAAAGAAATGGTCAGATTGATTAGAATGTTGAAATAGATTATATTAGATTTTAAATTTTAATTGAGTTTGTACGTGGGGCAGAATATACCATGAGCTCTCTCATATATTATCCACCGACTGACAGATAGCCAGAGTGTACTATACGGATATTGAGAGATATCCAGAGAGCTGCAGTGCTGGATGCTAGCACCAGTTGATATGACATATTGTCGCTGTTTGAATTATTGTACGATAATAGTTATCAGATAATCAGATGGATAATGAAATAGTTACAGACGACACATTGTACAGTAAGTACTGCAGATTTCTTTGATATAAGAATAATATCTCGGAGATACCTGAGATAGGAGCTGATACGGTTAGAGATATGACAAAGAAAATGTAGCTAATTCAGAAGAGAATGAAGATAGCTCAGACCAGACAGACTTAATATGCCAACGTCGGATGGTGACGATTGGTATTTGGGGCCGAAGATTTAATATATCCTTGACTGGGATAAACAGATTTGATATCAGCTGATGATATTGATTTGGTATGAGCTGTTGATTGGTATATACGGATGTTGTATAGCCAGTATTTTGCGATTGATTCGATTAAAATAATTTCAAGTAGTATTATGATTTTATGCTTCTTGAATGACTACTCCGGTCTGGAATCAGAGATCCGTGAAAGGAAGAAAATTTAGAACGAAGAATATTCTACTGTTGCATATACAGTAAAGTCGTCGGGGCATCAAAAATATTCCTTGAAAGACAGAATCTGATATGAGATTGAGATTTCAGGATGATTTCAATGAGATGAGTTTCTGATTTAAACTCTGTTATACATTTCTTCTGATATAGTGCTTTTCATATATGAGTTGATAGATTGTTTGCGAGTTCGAGGACGAACTCAGATCTAAGAGGGGGGAGAAATGTAATGCCCGAGATTCTTGGTGATATGTCTGAAATGATATATATATAGTATGAATAAGAAATGCAAGAATAGAAGGGGAGAAACGACGTTGCAAAACTTGAGTTTATTGGCAAAGTGCCACCGCACCCGCGGTGAAGAAGTTACCGCACCCGCGATGTATGGCCAGTACGGTATGAGGTTTGCTACTGGAGGGTAACCGCACCCGCGGTGCTAGACAGACCGCAATCGCGGTGTTGCTACAGTGAGGTCACCGCACCCGCGGTATAAAAGTGAGCGCACCCGCGGTCCAAGCTTCTGGAAAAATTGATGTATATCCGTACACTGAGCGCACCCGCGGTGCAAAAGTGAGCGCACCCGCGGTGTGACATGCAGAATGGAAAAATGTCATTTGGTCTCTTGAATGCAATGTGTATATATATGTATATATAAGGAACAAATCTTGATTCCTCACCATTTAGATCAGGAAGGAGACGAGAACTTTGGGAGCAATTCTTCAAGCAAAGAATTAGTGACTAGGAAGAAACTGCCCGTTAGATTTTAAATCCGACTTCAGCACCGAGTTCCTATCAACGCAGGCTACAACTGGACGTAAATTTTGTTACGTTTAGACACGATTTGAAATTATGATATTGTTAGAATTGAATATGAATCAGATATGATGTTTCTGCTACAGTAGACATTGTATAATTGAGGATAGATTAAAGAATAGACTGTTTATACAATTGTTATGATTTTCGAAAGATATTGATTGGGATTGGATATCAGAGTTGTGTTGTTACTGATCTTATGTGAGGGGGCCTAAAACTCCTTTCTTGAAAATTTGCGGAAAATTAAAAATTTTCTTTTTAAAAGAACTCAAATGGCCTCATTCATAAAAATCACTGGTGAATCAAGTTCCATATTTCAAAATATTGCAGCGGAAGAAAATAAAATTTGCCAAAAATCACAATTTAAAAATATCCAACAACTGATAAAAATTGTTTGCGGAATAACATAACAACTGCTGCACTGAGGTCCTCGGGTGCCACTACTGCCGACCCAAGCTGGCTCACTGGTCCCCGCCCTCGGCCCTGGCCTCATCAGTACCTACAACAATCAAGTCTAGTGAGCCTAAAGACTCAGCATGCATAAATCGCAGGTAACGAGTAAAAATCTGAATTTAAAATATGCATGGGTTAAAATATCCTGTCCTGAGGCATACTGAAAATAATCTGTACTGAGCAATTATAATACGTGCATAACTGAACTGGAAATCACTATAAAAATATTTGCTCCTTGGAGCCTGTACTGAAATATCTGGTAAAATTTTCTGTTGAGATTATGTTTTACGCCTGTGGCCACTGCACTAAGCTGAACTGATCGGTAACTGGCTACCGGGGAGGCTGCAACTGAACTGAGCTGGCCGGTCACTGGCGACCGGGTGGTACCATACTGAACTGATCGGTCACTGGCGACCGTATAAAATAACACTCCCACATAGTGAATGAACCACAAGCCATATCGCATAAATCTCAAAAATAATCATTTTCTATTTAATGCACGTAAAATAATTAACTGGCGTAATGAAAATTCCTGTAATTTTACCAACTGGATTGGATTGGATCGTTCCCAGGCTCGCTGCAACCTAACTGTGCCATGAAAAATATGCAATAGCTTAAACTTGACCAACGATGCAATTTACGTTCAAAAGATGCGACTATGACGCCTAATGACTTCGCATTTAATCATGACTCCGAGCCAACCTGAACCGACACTGAACCGACGTATAGTCATGATTAAAATACGCTGAAAAATCATAAAATAACGTTCCTAAAATGATAGGGTCGAAGTCTAGGTGAAATGGAGGCCAAAACACGAAACGCTCTTTCGAGAGTCAATTTGGCACATTGCACCGTAAATTCTCGTACGACCTCAAAAATGATCCAAATGACAAATGGTCAAAAACATGACCTTCCTAACTCAATGAGGCACTGTCCAGTCCAAGGCCATGGGCTAAAAGCCAACCAAGAACTCAAACGACGCTTCTGAACAGCAGCATACTTGCTGTCAAAAAAATACAGCAGCTGCGCAGTACAAGACTTGCATTGGTTTCGAGACTATCGGCCATTAGGGGCGTGAACCACCGACCAGGGACTCTTAACAACATCCCAAAGAATGATTTTAACCATGGCTAAGGGCCCTAGGCCAGCCACAATCCGCATCACACCATAACTCAACCGAAGGGTCCAACCGAGAGCAACGTGCATGCGTGTGTAGTGTTTATGCTATGATCGATGTCTTGCGTCGTTCCAGTGGCCATTTGATTGACCATTGCACGATCTAGACATCTAGGAGCATGATATGAACCGTGGCTAAGGGCCATAGGCCAACCAAGATCCATACCAAGCAACAAAAGAACGAAATCAAAAGCTGAACAAATGAAGGAGCCGAATGGGGAAAGGGGCTGTTTTCACGTTTTGATTAAAAACTGAGGGGCCATGGACCAAGCCACCAAAAGGGCAACTTAGTCACGACTTAGACATGCTAGGGAAGTGATCCAATCATGGCTATAGGCCCTTGGGGCAGCCAAGATCAGATCCTTCCTCCTTGACATCCAAACTGAATTTTCGAATCACATTTCTGCACCTATGGGGAACTTGCTGTCATTTCGGTTTTGCAGCAAGTATGGGGCTGGTTTGAATGGACCAACATGGTCCTAATGCATCCTACTACATGTATACAAGCCGCCTTGGGAGCCTGGAGTCGATCCAATACCTGAAACTCACAAACCAAAAGAAATCGTGAAGCTTGCCATGAAGAGCCGAAATTCTGCATGTGTGTTCCAAAATATTTTGACATGTATCTCGGTTTTTGCTTGCTAAAACATGATCATGTACTGAAAAATAAATGATAATATGACTTGATTGAGTTTTGAAAGAAATCTAGACATGCCTGGTTTCGTTTTGAAAGAAAACGAACGAAACAACGACGACGCGGCACGGAGGAGGTGGAGCGCTTCTTGTCTACCTTTCTTGAACTCGATTTTCTTGCCTTCCCTCTAGCTAAGACTCACGATTTTTCTACACTGAAAATGGATCTGAATGGTGCTGAATTCGGTGGTGAGGGAGGGAGAAAATGGTTGGGGAGTGAGATAAGATGGGTGCAAAATATAAGGAAGGATCAAGACCAAGTCCACTCCCTTTTGAATTTGAATTTTGAATTATGGTTTGATATCAAATGAGTTGGTGGATGCTTCTAGGAGGTGGTGGCCGAAATTTATCTTGATTCTAGACTAGGATATGTCCATTTATTTAATTAAATTGTGCTCCCAAAAATCCTAGAATTATCCTACTAATTACATGCAAAGAATTGGTCAAAGTTGATGAGTTGGAAAATGAATCTTCTAGCACTAAGGGTGGCCGAAAAATGCATGATAAAATAAAGGGAAATGTTGATTATCTAGTCAACTAATAATCCTTGAAAGCCTTACTAATCCTTTAAATAATTTAGTGAGCTAACCCCTTAATTTAATAACTTAAATGAATTCATTTCTTAATCACCTCAAATAATTAAATTAAATCCTCAAACCTCCCTTTCTAACTTAAATGAACTTGGTTGCTAGCTAAATTAACTTCTGGAAATATTTCTCGAATCTTAAATTCTATCTCAAAACTCCAACTCCGGTCCGGCCTCACTGAAAATACTGAAATGCTAAAAATCAAACTACTGAACTGAAATAATAAATAATTAACTTCAAATAAATGCATTTAAAATAATCATGCAATGAAGTCAATTAAATTTAAAAATCTAGAATTATGCATGGCTTATACGTCTACTGATTTACGGGTTCTACAATCCTCCCCCCCTTAAATAAATTTCGTCCACGAAATTAGAACTCACCGAATAACTCGGGGTATCGACTTCTCATCTCCGGCTCAGACTCCCACGTAGCTTCCTCCTCTGAATGGTTGAGCCATTTGACTTTGACTCGCTTAACCAACTTGTTCCGAAGTTTCTTCTCCTGTCTGTCTAGGATCTGCACGGGTCTCTCCTCATAAGATAAGTTCGGAGTAAGCTGCAACGGCTCGAAATTCAGCACATGCGAAGGATTTGCCATATACTTCCTCAGCATGGAGACGTGAAAGACATTGTGTACTCCGGCCAGATCTGGCGGAAGAGCCACACGATACGCTAGCGTCCCAACTCTGTCAAGGATCTCAAACGGTCCAATGAATCTCGGACTGAGCTTCCCTTTCTTGCCAAATCTCATGACACCCTTCATAGGTGCCACTTTCACGAAGACATGATCGCCCACTGCAAACTCTAACTCTCTCCTCCGCTGATCGGCATAACTCTTCTGTCGGCTCTGGGCAGTCCTCATCCTATCACGGATCTTGACTACTACATCAGCTGCCTGCTGAACAATCTCTGGACCCAACTCTGCTCTCTCTCCTTCTTCATCCCAATGAACAGGAGATCTACACTTGCGGCCATACAGCGCTTCATACGGAGCCATACCTATAGACGACTGGAAACTGTTGTTATAGGTGAACTCTACCAATGGTAAGTTCGACTCCCAACTCCCAGAGAAATCAATGACGCAAGCACGGAGAAGATCCTCTAAGATCTGAATAACTCGCTCCGACTGTCCATCTGTCTGCGGATGGAAAGCTGTGCTAAAAAGCAACTTCGTACCCAAAGTCGAATGCAAACTCTTCCAAAACGAGGAAGTGAATCTGGGATCTCTGTCGGATACGATAGAAACTGGAATACCGTGGAGTCGGACTATCTCTCGGATATACAGCTCTGCATACTGAACCATGGTGAAAGTCGTCTTAATAGGCAAGAAGTGCGCTGATTTGGTAAGACGATCTACAATCACCCAGATAGCATTCGATCCTCTGGCTGACCTCGGCAATCCGGTCACAAAGTCCATGGTAATGTTCTCCCACTTCCACTCGGGAATAGGAAGAGGCTTGAGCAAACCTGCTGGTCTCTGATGCTCGGCCTTCACTAACTGGCAAGTCAGGCACTCGGATACAAAACGCCTGATGTCCTTCTTCATCCCTGGCCACCAATACAATAGCTGCAGATCTTTGTACATCTTCGTACTCCCAGGGTGAATGGAGTACGGGGACGTATAGGCCTCTGATAAGATGTCTGCTCGGATAGAATCACTGCTAGGAACCCATATCCTATCTCGGTATCTCACAATACCGTCGCTGACTGTATACAAAACACTGCCTTTAGCTTCATCTCTCTTCTTCCACTGTGCCAACTGCTCATCTGCTGCCTGACCGCTGCGAATACGGTCAATAAGAGAGGACTGGATAGTCAAGGTAGATAAACGAGGAACTCTACCTCGAGGATAAGTCTCAAGATCAAACCTCTGCATCTCAATCTGAAGAGGTTTCTGCATCGTCAAATGAGCCATCACTGCGACTTTCCTGCTCAAAGCATCCGCAACTACATTAGCTTTACCCGGGTGGTAGCTAATGTCACAATCGTAGTCTTTCACAAGCTCCAACCAACGCCTCTGACGCATGTTCAGCTCCTTCTGCGTAAAGAAATACTTGAGGCTCTTATGGTCGGTAAAGATCTGACACTTCTCTCCATACAGATAGTGCCTCCAAATCTTCAAAGCAAAAACTACGGCCGCTAACTCCAGATCGTGGGTAGGGTAATTCTTCTCGTGGATTTTCAGCTGTCGAGAAGCATACGCTATCACTCTCCCATGCTGCATCAAAACTGCACCTAAACAAAGCTTCGAAGCATCGGTATAAAGGACAAACTCGCCGGATCCTGACGGTATAGCCAAAACTGGTGCTGAAATAAGAGCTTGCTTCAAAGTATCGAAGCTCTTCTGACACTCCTCGCTCCACACAAACTTCACATTTTTCTTTGTCAGTGCTGTGAGTGGAACGGCGATGGATGAGAATCCCTGAATGAATTTTCTGTAATATCCTGCTAGCCCAAGGAAACTGCGGATCTCGGATGCATTCTGAGGCACAACCCAATCTCTGACTGCTACAACTTTCGTCGGGTCTACCTCAATGCCACTGCTAGAAACAATGTGGCCCAAGAACGCCACCTTCTCTAACTAGAATTCGCACTTACTGAACTTTGCGAATAATTTGTGCTTCTGCAATGTCTGCAACACTGTGGTCAGATGCCTGCTGTGCTCCTCCCGACTCTTGGAGTAGACGAGAATGTCATCTATGAACACTATCACAAACTGGTCGAGGTACGGCTGAAATACGCGATTCATGAGATCCATGAAGATCGCTGGCGCATTCGTCAGACCGAACGGCATCACTAGGAACTCGTAGTGGCCATAACGAGTCCTGAAAGCTGTCTTCGAGACATCAGCATCTCTCACCCTCAACTGGTGATAACCGGAACGCAGATCTATCTTGGAGAAAATCGAAGCTCCCTGCAACTGGTCAAACAGATCCTCAATCCTCGGCAGTGGGTATTTATTCTTCACTGTAACCCTGTTCAACTCCCTGTAGTCAATGCAAAGCCTCATCGAGCCATCCTTCTTTTTCACAAATAAGACTGGTGCGCCCAATGGAGAAAAGCTCGGGCGAATGAACTCCTTGTCGAGAAGTTCCTTGATCTGCTTCTTAAGCTCTGCCATCTCTGTCGGTGCTAGTCGGTATGGCGCTTTGGATATCGGAGCCGTACCTGGCATAAGCTCAATGGAAAACTCCACCTCTCTCTCTGGTGGCATACCAGAGATGTCTTCGGGAAAAACGTCTAAGAAATCTCTAACAATCGGAACATCTGAGGCTGACTGGCTGGGTTCCTCGGGGACAGATAAAAAGGTTGCTAGAAATGCCCGACACCCTCTATGCATGAGCTTCCTAGCCTGAACATAAGGAATAATGCGCGGTAAAGGAAAGTACCTGTCCGGCTCAAATAAGAACTGCTCCATTCCAGGCGGTCGGACAAGAACAGATCTCCGCTGGAAGTCTATCAACACTCTGTTCCTCAATAGCCAGTCCATCCCTAGGATGATGTCAAATTCCGGCATCGGTAGCACAATCAGATCCGCATAACAAGATTACCGTGCAGCTCAAGGTCTATATCTCGGATAACATTGGTGGCTGCCATCTCCTCGCCTGACGGCAACACTACTGAAAAGGCTGTATCTAGCCCAATGGTCTGGATCTTGAGAAAGTTTGCAAAGATCTCCGAAATAAACGAGTGAGTGGCCCCTGAATCTATCAAGGCCTTGGTAGCGGAACCAGATATAAAAATTCTCTCTGAAAGAGCGGAGCTCTAAGTTGAATCCCACTACAAGATCTAAGCTTATAGACATGCAAAGGTCTAGGTTCCTCTAGCTTAATTTCCCCGAAATAAATCTAAGTAGAGCATGCAATCCTATAACAGTTCTAAGTTCAAAAATCTAAATACCGATTCCCAAAATGCTGAAATTCGAAGAATAACTTAAAGTTTAGAGGTACCTGTCAACAACATAGTCTCCGGGTTGGTTTCCGCGGCATGGAGAGCAAAAACTCTGCCTTGGGTAGGCAGATTCCTCTGAGGACACTGCAGCAACATGTGGTCTGGACTGCCACACTTAAAACACTTTCCTGAGCCAGCCATACATGCTCCAGGATGGCGACGTGAGCACCTGGGACAGACTGGGTGCTCCTGAGTCCTCGGGGCTGGGCGTCCCCGCTGCTGCTGCTGCTGCTGCTGCTGGCCTCTATTCCTGGGCGGTCCATGAAAAGGCCTCTTATTCTGCTGCTGATGCTGATGAGGAGGAGGGCGGTGCGGTGCCTGGACTGGGCGCTTGCCCTGGCGATCCCTCTCGATATCCCGCAGATCCTGCTCTGCAGCTAAGGCCTTGGAGACGGCAACCTCATAAGTAGCAGGGTCAGATACCCTAACATCCCGGCGCAAGATCGGCCGTAAGCCCACCAGGAAGTGCATCAGCTTGGCTCTGGCATCATTCGCTATCAGGGGCACAAAGTGACAGCCCCTCTCGAACTTACGGATAAACTCCGTAACCGACATATCCCCCTGTCTCAGACTCATGAACTCGGTGGTCAGCCTGGTGCGAACCTCCTCAGCAAAATACTTGGAGTAGAAAACCTCCATAAAGCGGGTCCAAGAAAGTGTAGCCAAGGTCAGGGCTACCGAAGCTCCTTCCCACCATAAGCGGGCGTCTCCAGTGAACAAGTAGGTGGCACATCGGACTCGGTCTGCGTCTCCCAGCTCCATGAACTCGAAGATAACCTCGAGGGATTTGATCCATCCCTCGGCAACCATGGGGTCAGATGCCCCAGAGAATTCCTTCGGGCGCATCTACATGAATCGCTCATACACAGCCTCGGGCCCTGTCGGCCTGGCTGTGGCTGCGCCTACGGCTGCGGCATTGCCCCCCGCAAACTGTGCGAAGAACTGTGCCATCCCAGCTAACATATGGGCACTCATGTCCGGTGGGGGCGGTGGAGGAGGTGGTAGGTTTCCCTCCGGTCTATGCTCCTCCCTGTCTTCTCGGCGAGGCTCCTCCTCTCTGTTGCGCTCTAAAATGCGTCTAGGGGGCATACTGTTCCAACATAACCCATACGTAACTAACATGCATAATTCCATAATTTATTTTAAATGAACTCTGAAATACTGAAAATCTGGAAGCATGCTGACAAACTAATTCATGCTTTAACTAAAATGCTGAACAGAAAAACTTACAGACCAAAGGCGTGGCTTCGTGAGCTTCTCGCGGTCAGTAGTAGTGAAACCCTATACAGAACCACCGCTCTGATACCACTGTAACGTCCCAGATTCGACGACTGTCCTCACTGTATCAAGACGAGTCTTTCCAGCGTGCTTATGTCCTCACTCACACGCACCATGGGAAACTTCCCAGGAGGTCACCCATCCCAAAATTGCCCCAAGTCAAGCACGCTTAACTTTGAAGTTCTTTATGTGATGAGCTACCGAAAAGAAGATGCACCTTCGTGATATGAGTAGTACAAATCAAATCTTTTAAGCCCTCTTCAACTGTACAGTCCATTACATTGAACAATCTCGGAATCCCTCTCATTCCCGTGTGGGTCGGTTCATTCATGTTCCCTCCACGGAACTGTACAGTCCATTACACTGAAACTGAACTGAGCTGGCCGGTCACTGGCGACCGGGTGGTACCATACTGAACTGATCGGTCACTGGCGACCGTATAAAATAACACTCCCACATAGTGAATGAACCACAAGCCATATCGCATAAATCTCAAAAATAATCATTTTCTATTTAATGCACGTAAAATAATTAACTGGCGTAATGAAAATTCCTGTAATTTTACCAACTGGATTGGATTGGATCGTTCCCAGGCTCGCTGCAACCTAACCGTGCCATGAAAAATATGCAATAGCTTAAACTTGACCAACGATGCAATTTACGTTCAAAAGATGCGACTATGACGCCTAATGACTTCGCATTTAATCATGACTCCGAGCCAACCTGAACCAACACTGAACCGACGTATAGTCATGATTAAAATACGCTGAAAAATCATAAAATAACGTTCCTAAAATGATAGGGTCGAAGTCTAGGTGAAATGGAGGCCAAAACACGAAACTCTCTTTCGAGAGTCAATTTGGCACATTGCTCCGTAAATTCTCGTACGACCTCAAAAATGATCCAAATGACAAACGGTCGAAAACATGACCTTCCTAACTCAATGAGGCACTGTCCAGTCCAAGGACATGGGCTAAAAGCCAACCAAGAACTCAAACGACGCTTCTGAACAGCAGCATACTTGCTGTCAAAAAAATACAGCAGCTGCGCACTACAAGACTTGCATTGGTTTCGAGACTATCGGCCATTAGGGGCGTGAACCACCGACCAGGGACTCTTACCAACATCCCAAAGAATGATTTGAACCATGTCTAAGGGCCCTAGGCCAGCCACAATCCGCATCACACCATAACTCAACCGAAGGGTCCAACCGAGAGCAACGTGCATGCGTGTGTAGTGTTTATGCTATGATCGATGTCTTGCGTTGTTCCAGTGGCCATTTGATTGACCATGGCACGATCTAGACATCTAGGAGCATGATATGAACCGTGGCTAAGGGCCATAGGCCAACCAAGATCCATACCAAGCAAATAAAGAACGAAATCAAAAGCTGAACAAATGAAGAAGCCGAATGGGGAAAGGGGCTGTTTTAACGTTTTGATTAAAAACCAAGGGGCCATGGACCAAGCCACCAAAAGGGCAACTTAGTCACGACTTAGACATGCTAGGGAAGTGATCCAACCATGGCTATAGGCCCTTGGGGCAGCCAAGATCAGATCCTTCCTCCTTGACATCCAAACTGAATTTTCGAATCACATTTCTGCACCTATGGGGAACTTGCTGTCATTTCGGTTTTGCAGCAAGTATGGGGCTGGTTTGAATGGACCAACATGGTCCTAATGCATCCTACTACATGTATACAAGCCGCCTTGGGAGCCTGGAGTCGATCCAATACCTGAAACTCACAAACCAAAAGAAATCGTGAAGCTTGCCATGAAGAGCCGAAATTCTGCATGTGTGTTCCAAAATATTTTGACATGTATCTCGGTTTTTGCTTGCTAAAACATGATCATGTACTGAAAAATAAATGATAATATGACTTGATTGAGTTTTGAAAGAAATCTAGACATGCCTGGTTTCGTTTTGAAAGAAAACGAACGAAACAACGACGACGCGGCACGGAGGAGGTGGAGCGCTTCTTGTCTACCTTTCTTGAACTCGATTTTCTTGCCTTCCCTCTAGCTAAGACTCACGATTTTTCTACACTGAAAATGGATCTGAATGGTGCTGAATTCGGTGGTGAGGGAGGGAGAAAATGGTTGGGGAGTGAGATAAGATGGGTGCAAAATATAAGGAAGGATCAAGACCAAGTTCCACTCCCTTTTGAATTTGAATTTTGAATTATGGTTTGATATCAAATGAGTTGGTGGATGCTTCTAGGAGGTGGTGGCCGAAATTTATCTTGATTCTAGACTAGGATATGTCCATTTATTTAATTAAATTGTGCTCCCAAAAATCCTAGAATTATCCTACTAATTACATGCAAAGAATTGGTCAAAGTTGATGAGTTGGAAAATGAATCTTCTAGCACTAAGGGTGGCCGAAAAATGCATGATAAAATAAAGGGAAATGTTGATTATCTAGTCAACTAATAATCCTTGAAAGCCTTACTAATCCTTTAAATAATTTAGTGAGCTAACCCCTTAATTTAATAACTTAAATGAATACATTTCTTAATCACCTCAAATAATTAAATTAAATCCTCAAACCTCCCTTTCTAACTTAAATGAACTTGGTTGCTAGCTAAATTAACTTCTGGAAATATTTCTCGAATCTTAAATTCTATCTCAAAACTCCAACTCCGGTCCGGCCTCACTGAAAATACTGAAATGCTAAAAATCAAACTACTGAACTGAAATAATAAATAATTAACTTCAAATAAATGCATTTAAAATAATCATGCAATGAAGTCAATTAAATTTAAAAATCTAGAATTATGCATGGCTTATACGTCTACTGATTTACGGGTTCTACATCTTAAGTGTACAGATATTGAGATTATGAATTGTACTGATACTGATTATGAATCCTGATATTATATCTGTGATGTTGAGATTGACGGGGATATCGAAACTGTATTGTTATGCCGTCGAAATATCAGTTGATTTAGAGTGATCAGATTCAGTAATGATTTCGATGATATCGTTGATATGAATTAGATTGTACCTTGTTCAGATATGGATAAGATTATATACTGATTTGAGTATTGATCAGAACAGGTTTTGAATCGAATTATATACGGATATTGTATTTATGCGATTGTCATTGCCAGACTGGGTATGGACAAATTGGAATACAAGACTTCGTCTTCGTCGGACCGGGAAGACAAAGGTATAATTCATGTTTTGTTTTGGGAAGACACAACTCAAAGGTGATTCAATTTGAGTTTCCCAACAAAATCACATACTAAATTGTTGTTTAGATTTTGTTATGATTATGCTTTGTTTATAGATTTATATTCAAGCATTTAAGATAGAAGAGTCATTGGGAGATTTGCCAAATTTCTAGATGTTCGGTGGTATCGACGCATAGGAGCAGATTTCCTCCGATTGTAGACATTCGATACAGACAGGACCGAAGTCTAGGAATAAGACGTACCGTCACCCCGATTGGGAGGGTAGGTGACAGACAGTGACGTCTTATTCACACCGAGATCCCTAGAGTTAGAGTCGAGTCGAGTCAAGATATGAATTGAATTGAGTTGCATGCTTATTTTATTTTGGTTTCAGAGGTTATGGAACCCATTGTTACTGCATGCTTATTTTGATTTGGTTTCACAGACTATGAAACCTATTGTTATTGATTTTATGCATGATAATATGCTTTATGATTTATATTGTGTATATGCATGTCTACTATGTTTTATACTGGGATTTATTCTCACCGGAGTATCCGGCTGTTGTCTTGTTTTGTATTTGTGCATGACAACAGGTGGTACAGGATCAGGGTCAAGAAGATGATGAGAGAAGACGAGTTTAGAGTGGTGATTCCGGACTTATTGTAGACTTGATTTAATACTTGAAATTTAGTAGTTGAACCTTAGACTAGTTTGAATAATTGTAATACATTATTGTACTTATATACTGAGATGTATATTAGTTAAATTCCATTACGTTCCGCACTTACAATTTTAAAAAGAAAAATTTTTAGACCCTGTTTATCTTAATTGTTAATTAAACCCCAAAGATGATTAAGAAGATGATTAGCGTCCGGGTCCTCATAATTAGATGCTGCAATTATATCAAAATATCATAGATACAACGAGCATAAATCATCAGAATATCTCTGAACATACCGAAACATGCCAAAGAGAAACACTACATCAGATGTAACTCCTGGTCGGTACTCTTCTACTGATCTTTCAATTCTTTCAATTCATTCAGTGTCATTCTGTACATTCAATATCATTCTGTACTGAATTCTAAAACGACAACCAATACCTGGTATCGACTCAATTCTGAAATTCATCTTTCTAATACAAGGCAAATCTGAAATCTTATCTAGGCAAATATCAGTCAACTCGTACATCACTGGCAAATCTGCCAATGCTAGGCTCGATTTCAGTACATCTACTGAATATATAAGGATACCATCTGTTCCTTTATGTAACTATCGAGTCATAGATGATATAAATATTAAAGGAATTCGGGATCTAGAATCCTTACTGTGGAATCTCCACTTAGCCATATCTGGTCTGAATTTTATACTCTCCTGGAAGGAATCTACAATAGTTCTGTACTTGTTCAGCATATTAATATCAATAATGCGGTCAAATCAGAAAACACCAGTACATCATAATCTAACTCGACCTCATTCTCATCTTACTGTAGTATACAATATTTCACAGAAATCTCTGATATCAATCTTTCTTTCCCAAAAAATAAGGGAATCAATACTACAGTACAATCAGACTCAACAGATACAATATATCTCAATGCAACTCAGTCAAAGATAATCGTAGAAAATGCATTAGTATATATATCAATACATAAGCAACATAATCGTAAAAGATCAGTACCTGTTACTATATCATCAAGTGCGCCCTGGGTCTGTTCCTCGATCACCACACCCAGATGATCCATCTTCCTAAAATCTGCGGGAAACTCTCTGTGGACAGACTCTGGCAAAATGTCCAGACTGTCGACAGATATGGCAACTACCAGTCACTCCCTGGCATTGCTCCGTGGGATGTCTTCCTCCGCACATTCTGCAGTAAACTCTAGTATAACTCGAGCTCGAACAACTGGAACTAGAGGAACCGCTCCCTAACTTCTTGAATGGCTTCTTTCGAGCTTTCAGCAAATCTTGCTTTCCACTTGTGCTGCCGCGATCAAATCGGAGAGGAGGTTGCTGTATCTGGGGTTGCATCACACACACCCTTTTTAGTTGTCTAATCAGGCTCGCCTCCGCTCTCTTCGCTCTACTCAAGGTATCAACAAAATGGTAAGGTCGCTGCATATTCATCAATGCAACTATCTCCGAGTTCAATCCTCTGATGAACTGATCCGCTACAGCTTCATCATTCCCAATTACATGAGGAGCAAAACGCAGTAGAGTAAAAAATTTAGCAACATATCCTTCAATATTCAGTTGACCTTGTCTCAAATTCTCAAACTCTGCTTTCTTGTCCTCCCGGTACGAAACTGAGAAAAATCTTCGATAGAATTCAGTTCTGAATATTTCCCACGAAATCACTGTACCTCTCTGTTCTAACATTCTTTTACTTGTAATCCACCAACTCCTGGCGGCTTCTCGTAACTGGTTAGGCACCATTTTAACTCTCTGTTCATCTGTACAATCAAGTAAATCGAACAGTATTTCTATGTCATCAAACCAGTTCTCACAATCTTCAAACGTCTCGATACCACTCAGAATCGGCGGCTGAAATAACTGAAATTCTTTCAACTGTATTTCAATCTGAGTTTCTGATATATCTATCTGTTCAACTGACGTACTATCCCTTTCTGGAATTCTCCGTGGAGGTATATCTGATTACCAAAACCATTAGTAACCCAAATACTACAAACCTGTTCCATTCTTTCTCGGATCATCTTACTGCTGATCGAGAATCAAATCTAATTCATAATCAATAATACATATTACCAATTCAAATCAGATAATTAGATAACATGTATTTTAAAGCAGTAAAGCATAATGTCATGCTAGCACACACAATGTAAGTCAACATTAAAATAAATCTCATGCTAGCAATCACATGCAAGGAAAGAAGACTCAATCTACCCCGCTCATTCTCTTCTATCTCAGTCTAAAGGATCTATCGCTCTGATACCACCTGTTGTGGGGACCCGGACGCTAATCATCTTCTTAATCATCTTGGAGATTTAATTATCAATTAAGATAAAAAGGGTCTAAAAATTTTTCTTTTTAAAATATAAGTGCGGAACGTAATGGAATTTAAATAATATACATCTCAGTGTAAAAGTACAATAATGTACACCATATTCAAACTAGTCTAAGGTTCAACTACTAATTTCCAGTATTAAACCCAGTCTACATTCAAGTCCGGAATCACCACTCTAATCTCGATCTCTCATCATCCTCTTGACCCTGATCCTGTCCGACCTGTTGTCATGCACACATACAAACAAGACAACAGCCGGATACTCCGATGAGAATAAATCCCAGTATAAATAATGTATACATGCAGTTAACTGAATTAACATAAAAGCATGAATTATATCTTATTACATGTAGCATAATCAAACAACATGTATCAATACCAGACTGTAAATAAAACATGAATCGTAATCTACGAAACATAAATCAATACGGATCTGTAAATCTAATTCTAGTCTCAATATCTAAGACTCGACTCATCTCTCATTCTAATCTAGTCTAGGGATCCCGGTGAATAAGAACGTAACAAGTCTCCCACCTACTACCACCAATCGCAGTGGCGGTACGTTCTTATTTCTGGACTTTGGTCTAGCTGTATAGAATAATCTACAATAAGAACAATATCTGTATCTTAAGCACATCGATACACCAAACGTCCAGTGCTTTGGCGTATCTACCAAGATTAAGCCTAGTGTGACAAGGTGCAATGGGTCAGTGACTATACTGTCAAAATCTAACCCCTCTGTCAGTGACTCTCACTTAATAGCTCTCTGCTTTCTACTTCTAATTCAATAGAATAAACATAATCATTAAAACACAAAGGTATAAAAACAATACCATACAAGTATGTGGTTTAGGGGAAACTTGAGTAGAATCTAACTCAAGTCGATCTCCCAGTTAACATCGATTTATACCTTTCTCTTCTCGGTCTGATGAAGACGAAGTCTTGTATTCCAATCTGTCCATACCCAGTCTGGAAATGACAATCACATAGATACAATATCAGTATATATCTCAGTTCAGAATCTGTTCTGATCAATACTCAATCAACTGATGTTTCGACGGCATAACAAGCACAGGTGCGGTTTCCCTATCTTCAAAAACTCTAACTTTCTGTCCACCTACCGCGGTTGCGGTAGAAAAGGAAGTACGGGGGCGATGTCTCATCAATGCAATATTTCATGTTCTCATCTTATCAACCTAAAATTCTTGGGCATTACACTGCCCATCACGCGCATGTGCGCCATCTACGTCGCGCATATGCGCCGAGTACTCTCCTAGCCTAATGGACACCTCGTGCATATGCGCGCCCTCAAATCGCGCATATGCGCGCAAGGTTCTGTCTTCCTCGTGCATGTGCGCCCAACACGTCGCGCATGTGCGCAAGGACTTCTCCTTTCATCTCTTTTGATTTTCTTTCGGTTTTCCCGGTCAAATCCGTTCCGTCTGTAATCATATTAATTATCAACAATAGATTATAATAATCATTACCAAATCCTTTCAAATTAACAGGATAAATTTCTTGGGCCTTACATTTCTCCCCCTCTTAGATTTGAGTTCGTCCTCGAACTCGCAAGTAATCAATTCAGATATATCAGAAGAAATGTATACAGAGTTTAAATCAGAAACTCATCTCAATGAATCCATTCTGAAATCTCAATCTTATATTAGATTCTATCTCTCAAATAGTTTTTTTTGATATTCTGACAATCTTACTGTGTTTTCAACAACAGAATAATCCTCGTTCTGAAATATATATATATATATTTTTTTTTACGGATCTCTAATTGCAATCTGGAAAAAGAATTCAAGAAGTATAATATCGTAATACCCCCTTAAAATAACTCTAATAAAATTAGTCTCGCAATACTGGCTGTATGACATCCGTATATACTAATTCATAGCTCATAATAAATCAACATCATCAGCTGTTACCAAATCTGTTTATCCCAGTCAAGGATATATTAAATCTTCTGCCCCAAATACCAATCGTCACCATCCGACGTTGGCATATTAAGTCTGTCTGGTCTGAGCTATCTTTATTCCCTTCTGAATTAGTTATATTTTCTTTGTCATATCTCTGACCGTATCAGATCCTATCTCAGGTATCTCCGAGATATTATTCTTATACCAAAGAAATCTGCAGTACTCACTGTACAATGTATCGTCTGTAACTATTTCCTTATCCATCTGGTTATCTGATAACTATTATCATATAATAATTCAAACAGCGACAATATGTCATATCAACTGGTGCTAGCATCCAGCACTACAACTCCATAAATATCTTTTAATATCTGGATAGTACGCTCTGGCTATCTATCAGTCGGTGGATAATATGTGAAAGAGTTCATGGTATATTCTGCCACAAATACAAAATCAATCAAAATCACAATTTGGTATAATCTACTTTAGCATTCTTTTTAATCTGGCCACTTTTCTGACATCAATCTTTGTCATCTGGTCATGTGTGTACGTCATCTTGTACAACTACTAGATATAGATTGAACAATCTATCTGTCAATCACAATCATATCATATCACAATCTGGAAAGTATTGCAGTTGTCTCATTACGAAATTCATCGAAATATACTCCCCATGTCTAGTCAGAATTATACAAATTCTGTAATAAATCTTCTGATTTCTATCTTTCTGTCTTCATTTATTGACAATTCAAACATTTCAGTACAATTTCTGCCAACATTTTAGTACAATTTCTATCATAACTGATTTAATCTAACTATATCAAAACTGTCTGTCCGAATATTATCCATTCTCAGTTACCAAAATGAAAACTGAATCCACTATTGTGTGTTTCTGACACTATCTGTCATTTCAGATTCGAACTATTTGGTACAAACAAATCAGTTAATAATATAAATTAAAAAAAATACCTACCTGGTATTCGATTCTGACTATCGATATCAAATTATGTCGTGCAAATCTGACACATTTAACATCATACGATAATCATTCTCATACAGTAAAAATCACATATCTGCCACTCTGATCGATGCTCTGCTCTGATTATCGAAATTAAGTTCTGAACATTTTGGTTAAATATCTGAACTGCCGAAATTCTCGAATTCAGCTCTGTTTCGGTTTGAATAATCTGTATCAACCACTGACTCAGAATAACAGTACTATCAAATAGATTCACAATATCACTAATCTATACTGATCTAGTGAGTTCAGTAAACTCATAAAACGGCAATTTCTGGCAATATTGTCAATTCTGACTAATCAATCACGTCTTCATGTCGTTCTGATCAACTGCTATATATCATCGTCAAATATAATATGCCCTCAAACAATATAAGCTGTCTCAAATATTGTTTTAGAACAATAACAATACTCAAGGAGATACAAAACAACAATCGTATAAGATAATCTGCCAACTCAGACCCAAAAATAAATTTCTGACATTTCTGAAATTTCTGATCTTTCTGATATCGGTATCGTTTTCAGTCACTGATCACAATCTCAACTGTGTCAAAATCAATCGGTATATTAACTTCAGATATCGCTTATTCTGAATACAATCTGTTTCAAGCAAGATTCTTATCTGAATAATTTCAGTATACAATAATCACAATTCTCAGAGTATTCAATACAATCTTCAATTGTTTGATTCAATCGATCAGACGCTGCGAATATATCTACATATCATAGATATAATAAGCATAAATCATTAGAATACCTCTGAACACAGGATTTATCAACAATCTATAGGCAGAACTGAATATTTCCAAGAGAGGCACTAAATCAGATGTAACTCTTCGTCAGTATTCTTCTACCGATATTTCAATTCTTTCAATTCATGCAGTGACATTATGTACATTCAATATCATTCTGTACTGAATTCTAAAACACAAACAGTACCTGGTATCAATTCAATTCTGAAATCTATCTTCCTGATATAAAGCAAATCCAAAATCTTATCTAGGAAGACGTCAACCAACTCGTACATCACTTGGAAAATCTGCCAATACTAGGCTCGATTTCAGCATGTCTACTGAATACATAAGGATACCATCTGCTCCTTTCTGTATCAATCGAGTCATAAACAATACAGATATCAAAGGAATTCTAGATCTAGAATCCTTACTGTTGAATTTCTACTCATCAGCCCTATCTGGTCTGAATCTTATATTTTTCTGGAAGGAATCTACAATAGTTCTGTACTTGTTCAGCATATTAATATCAATAATGCGGTCAAATCAGAAACACAAGTACATCATAATCTAACTCGACCTCATTCTCATCTTACTGTAGTATACAATATTTCACATAAATATCTGATATCAATCTTTCTTTCCCAAAAAGTAAGGAAATCAATACTACCGTACAAACAGACTGAACAGATACAGCATATCTCAATGCAACTCAGTCAAAGATAATAGTAGGGAATGCATTAGTATATATCAATACCTATGCAATATAATCATAAAAGAACAGTACCTGCCACTATATCATCAGGTGTGTCCTGTGTCTGTTCCTCGGTCTTCTGCTCCCTAAAATCTTCGGGAACTTCTCTGAGGACAAACTCTAGCAAAGTGTCCCAGCTGTCTACAAATATGGCAACTACCAGTCACTCCCTGCTTTGCTCTGTGGGATGTCTCCCTCTGCAAGTTCTGCAATATACTCCAGTATAACTCGGGCTGGAACCACTGGAGCTAGACGAACCACTCAGTCCGCTCCCTAACTTCTTAAACTGTTTCTTTCGAGCTTTCAGTAAATCTTGCTTTCCACTCGTACTGCCTTTATCAAATCTAAGAGGGAGTTGTTGTGTTTGGAGTGGAATCACATCCAATCTTTCTCGTTGTAGAATCAGACTCACCTCAGGTCTTTTTGCCCTACTCAAAGTATCAGCAAAATGGTAAGGTCGCTGCATATTTATCAATGCAACTATCTCCGGATTCAATCCTTTGATGAACTGATCAGCTACATCTTCATCATTCCCAGCTATCTGAGGAGCAAAACGTAGTAGAGTAGAGATTTTAGCAACATATTCTTCAATATTCACTTGGCCTTGTTTCAAATTCTCAAACTCCGCTCTTTTGTCTTCTCGGTATGAAATTGAGAAAAATCTTTGATAGAATTCGGCTTTAAAGACTTCCCACGTGATCACAGTACCACGTTGTTCTAATACTCCCTTGATTGTAATCCACCAACTCCTGGCGGCCTCTCGTAACTGGTTGGGCACCAATTTAATTCTCTGTTCATCTGAATACTTAAGCAAATCAAACAACAGCTCTATGTCATCTAACCAATTCTGACACTCTTCAGACATCTCAGTACCCCTCCAAATCGGCGGTTGAAACGACTGAAATTTCTTCAACTGTATTTCCATCGGAGTTTCTGATATATCTATCTGTTCAACCGAAGTACTGCCCCGTTCTTGAATTCTTCTAGGAGGTATATCTGATTACCAAAACCATTAGTAACCCAAATACTACAAACCTGTTCCATTCTTTCTCGGATCATCTTACTGCTGATCATGAATCAGATCTGATTCATACTCAATAATACATAATACCAACTCAAATCGGATAATCAGGTAAATATGTATTTCAAAGCAGTAAATCATAGTATCATGCTAGCATAGATAATGTAAATCAACATTAAAATAAATCTCATGCTAGAAATCACATGCAAGGAAAGAAAACTCAATCTACCCCGCTCATTCTCTTCTATCTCAGTCTAAAGGATCTATCGCTCTGATACCACCTGTTGCGGGGACCCGGACGCTAATCATCTTCTTAATCATCTTTGGGATTTAATTATCAATTAAACTAAACAGGGTCTAAAAATTTTTCTTTTAAAACACAAGTGCGGAGCGTGATGGAATGTAACTAATATGCATCTCAGTATATAAATACAATAATTATTCAAACTAGTCTAAAGTTCAACTACTAAATTTCAAGTATTAAAACAAGTCTACAATAAGTCCGGAATCACCACTCTAAACTCGTCTTCTCTCATCATCTTCTTGACCCCGATCCTGTCCCACCTATTGTCATGCACACATACAAAACAAGACAACAGCCGGATACTCCGGTGAGAATAAATCCCAGTATAAAACATGGTAGACATGCATATACACAATATAAATCATAAAGCATATTATCATGCATAAAATCAATAACAATAGGTTTCATAGTCTATGAAACCAAATCAAAATAAGCATGCAGTAACAATGGGTTCCATACACTAGTAGAAAAATCGCTTTTTACTTCGTGTATTCAATGAAGTAATACGGTAGTTAATTGCCGAAATATATGGACGTGAAGTAATAGATGTACCTTTTACTTTGCATAATAACCGAAGTTGTATGATTGAAAATACTGAAGTCTTTGGCCGGTTTTCGAAGGAAAACCGGTCCAGAATTGGACCGGTGCCGAAGTAAGAAATGTGTTTTACTTCATCGATTATTGTAAATAATGAAGTAATATATTATATATAACTTCGTCTTAATTATTATTTAGCGAAGTAGTTTATAATATTTTACTTCATTATTTACAATAATCGACGAAGTAATTCATCCGAAAGACTTCGTAGTTATGTATTTTGATGAGGTAATAGACACAAACAACTTCACAATTTATCCTATTTGTGGAAGTAAATATAATCTATAACTTAAGCATTTATCCTATTTGTTGAAGTATTTTATTGTATGTTACTTCACAATTTACATTTAGTGACGAAGTAAGTGGTTCGAAAGACTTCAGTAATTTGTATTTTGATGAAGTAATTGCGCAAAACAACTTCGCTTTTACAGAACAATGTTGAAGTAAATTAATTCTATCACTTCGTCTGATTTCTTATTGACGAAGTATTTAATATTATGTTACTTCACAATTTGCAAATAACAATGAAGTAATTTACCTGTTACACTTCATTTTTTTTTTATTTTGATGAAGTAATTGTTAAAAAAAGACGTCGCAATATATGACTTAATACACTAATATAATTAAACTCATAAATTATCCATCTAAAAATTATTAATATCCACGAATCCACGATTACATATTCATCAATCCACAAGTAACCCAAAAAATATATCCACAAAACCAAAAGTATATCCAAAAATCCACAATGACAAACAAAATATTTGTCCCACATACACCATCCATCTAAGCACCTACATAGGAGTAAACAAATTTATTCCATTCACTTCTGACCTCGTCATATTGACATTGGGTGTAATATTGGTTCTTGATGCATCTTGCAAACTGAAATTTGAAAAAGAAAATACATTAGATTCTTCTATTTCAAATAAAAATTGACAGATATAAAATATATCAGTACTGGTAGAGGCAGGTTTCATTTGAAAGTACGAACTTATTTCATTTGCATCTTGAAATAACACCGGATAAAAATTCATAACATGTCACCACTCTCAAGCTGAGATAACGCCTGTTGTTTCCATCTAGTCTACATCCATTACAGATTACCCCAATTGCATGAAGGACAATTGCACTTACTAAACCAATTTAATCAAGATATTATATAAATAATTTCGAAAAACCACAAAACTTGAAACAAGTCACCACCCAAATAGAAAAATGATGTAGCATATCGAACACCAAGCAAATTTATTTATCCATGGACCAGTAACGCACACATATATAACACATCAAACCAAAAGCATACAAAACACAAACAAAAGGCATAAATTGTCTTGAATTTCCGGTGAAGAAATGCGCGCCCTAAACTCGGATATGCCCTTGCAAATATGTGTCAATTATAATTATTAAAACATAAAAAACGCAAGGCTGGATGAGCCGCCAAGCTAGCTAGGAAAATTAAAACTTAATCTTGGAACACAAATATAATTAACCCATGCTTAAAAACAATTATAAGAATTTCCCATGTACAATGTTTTTTTTTTCGAAGAACAAGCTATCACAAAAAAGTAAAACCATATTAATTTGAGGATTAACGTAAAAGAATTAATATATGAGACAATTTTGATATGATTAACATGATGCATGTACCAATAAACGCAGACAACAAGAGTCTCGAGTTCAATCCGATATGAGGGAACCAATGTTAAGTAAAAGTCAATTCCTTCAAGATGGTTATTTGCATTTACATTTGCGTGAGGATAGATATAGACCAAAAAAACAGGAAAAGACAAAACCAGATCACCTTAAACTCCAACAAAATCTGAAGCAACCCAACTTCTTGTTTCAAGAAGCGAAATCAACTTAAAAGTAAGAACAGATTGAATTTGTGCCACTTGGAAATGATACAAGAATATTGAAAAAATGACAATACTTACAGTCTAGAATCATACTCCCGTATATGATTTCTGGGCTTCAAATTTCTTGATAAAACCAACAACCCACCAAATAAAACAAATGAAAAGAAAGTATTTTAACCAAAACATATATCAGCAATAAACAGAATAAACACAAAAGCTTAAGATTACAACACAGAAGATATGAAAATCAGGAACAAAATTCCCTTTTTTTATTACTAATATAAAATATATCACAATGACAACAATTCATCTCAAGCAATTATCTCAATAATAAAATATATCCCAACTACAACACATTATCTCAACAATAAAATATATCCCAATGGCAACACATTATCTCAACAATAAAATATATCTTAATGACAACAATTCATCTCAATCAATCAACAAATTTATCCCAAGAAGAAACTCGCCATCTTCTTCAACTGTGGATCATCGCAATCGACTATTTCTTTCATGTACCTCATCACACAATATCCACACTCAACCGAACCACTTTGTTTCATATTACCCTATAATGGAATTGAAAAGTTAATGCAACAATCACAATTAACTCTACACTCAACTCAAGCCCATAAAAATAAAACATACTTCTTATTTATTTTTGAGAAAGAAAGCAACGTCCTGATCTTGATAAAAAAAAAACTAAATAGTTTAAGATTAACAAAAACCTTTTTTGGCGAGTTCAGAAGATGCAAATCGACAGCCTACTTCAATGAATCAAAGCTGGAATTTGAGCCCAATGTTTACCAAGATCCGAGCTTGAACTAATCGCCATCGCTCTCGAGGTTGTGACACACCGGAATCTCTCCGGAGTTACTATTCACGACCTGAAAACAAACCAAAAATACCCAAGCAAAACAAACCAAAAACTCACCAAAATGGGACAGAAACGGCGTGCGGTTCAGGTCGCAAAATCACCAATGATTCAAGCTTATTTTCTTCAATTCTACCTTAGATGCAAGCTGCAGGTCCAGGGCTAGGTGTAGGGTGCTCGACCGACCCATTTTTGGTGGTGCAAGCCGTCACAATTTGGAGAGGGGAAGAGAATGGGCGACGGGATGGGAGTTGGGGATTGGGGCTTTCTTTCTTACGAGAATCGGTTTGGGATGGGAAGGATATATGAGCTCGTCTCTGAAGATACATGATATAATCGATATTAATCAGCGACGGTTTCTAAAAAGCCGTCGCTAATAGCGACATTTTTTGAAAATCCGTCGCTAATAGCGAAACCGTCGCTGATTAAATTGGCGACGGTGAAAAAACCGTCGAGTTTCCTTTGTTAATCTGCGCGGTTCATCTTATTACTTCAGCATGAACTTATTTTTCTTTTTTTTTACTTCATCAACATTGATATGCCGAAGTAAAATATAATAAAAAAATATAGTGAAGCCCGTGTTTTTAAACATCATATTTTACTTCGCTTGTGTTATTACTGAAGTTATTGGTAATGTATTACTTCGTAATTTATTATTGCCAAAATAAAGCCTGCCGAAGTAAAATCCGATTTTTCTACTAGTGATAATCTCTGAAACCAAAATAAAATAAGCATGCAACTCAATTCAATTCATATCTTGACTCGACTCGACTCTAACTCTAGGGATCCCGGTGTGAATAAGACGTCACTGTCTGTCACCTACCCTCCCAATCGGGCTGACTGTACGTCTTATTCCTAGACTTCGGCCCTGTCTGTATCGAATATCTACAATCGGAGTGACTCTGATTTGAAGCGTCGATACCACCGAACATCTAGTAATTTGGCGAATCTACCAAATGACTTTCCTATCTCAAATGCTTGAATATAAATCTATAAACAAAGCATAATCATATAAAAAGATAAACAACAATTCTAGTATGTGATTTTGTTGGGAAACTCAAATTGAATCTCATTTGAGTTGTGTCTTCCCCAAACAAAACATGAATTATACATTTGTCTTCCCGGTCTGATGAAGACGAAGTCTTGTATTCCAATCTGTCCATACCCAGTCTGGCAATGACAATCGCATAAATACAATATCAGTACATAATTCGATTCAAAACCTGTTCTGATCAATACTCAATCAGTACATAATCTGATCCATATCGGAACAACGTACAATCTAATTCATATCAATGATATCACGCTACAATCGAAATCATTACTGAATCTGGTCAATCTAAATCAACTGATGTTTCGAAGGCATAACAATACAGTCTCGATAACCCCGTCAATCTCAACATCGCAAGTATAATACCAGAATTCATAATCTCAATATCGGTACACTTAAAATCAGTAACAACACAACTCTGATATCAAATCTCAATCAATTCAACTCTGAAACTCATAACAATTGTATAAACAGTCTATTCTTTAATCTGACTTCAATTATACAATGTCTACTGTAGCAGAAACACCATATCTGATTCATATTCAATTCTGACAATATCATAAATTCAAATCATGTCTAAACGTAACAAAACTTACGTCCAGTTGTAGCCTGCGTTGATAGGAACTCGGTGCTGAAGTCGGATTGAAAATCTAACGGGCGGTTTCTTCGTAAATTAATTTCTAAGATCACGAACTAAAATTTCTCCCCAACTCTCGATTCCTTCCGACTTTCTGAAGATAATTCGCATGCTTATATATATATACACATACCAGGCATGCAGCAAGGCAAGTGGCATCGTGCATGTTCTGCACGTTGCGCGCATATGCGCGCACAAAGTCGCGCATATGCGCCGGATGTTCGAACCAGCATTTTGTCATCTCGCGCATATGCGCCAATCACTTCCGCGCATATGCGCCGAACATTCTGCCCATCACGCGCATGTGCGCCATCTACGTCGCGCATATGCGCCGAGTACTCTCCTAGCCTAATGGACACCTCGCGCATATGCGCGCCCTCAAACCGCGCATATGCGCGCAAGGTTCTGTCTTCCTCGCGGATGTGCGCCCAACACGTCGCACATGTGCGCAAGGACTTCTCCTTTCATCTCTTTTGATTTTCTTTCGGTTTTCCCAGTACAATCCGTTCCGTCTATAATCATATTAATTATCAACAATAGATTATAATAATAATCGCCAAATCCTTTAAAATTAACATGATAAATTTCTTGGGCCTTACAGTGTATTTGATGAAATACAAGTCTGAGGCCTTTGAAAGGTTCAAAGAATTCAGAAGTGATGTAGAGAAGCAATTGGGACGAAGCATCAAGACACTTCGATCGGATCGAGGTGATGAGTACTTGAGTGCCGAGTTCCAAGAGTATCTTAGGGAGAATAGGATTCTCTTGCAATGGACTCCACCCGCTACACCACAGTTGAATGGTGTTTCGGAGCGTCGTAACCGGACTTTGATGGACATGGTTCGGTCTATGATGGGGTTCACGGAGTTGCCGCCATCCTTTTAGGGATATGCGCTTGAGACAGCGGCACTGTTGTTGAACAATGTCCATTCATTGTTCGGACATGGTTCGGTCTATGATGGGGTGCCCTGCTTATGTGAAGCAGATAGTGGGAGATAAATTGGATAGACGATCCATTTTATGTTACTTCGTGGGATATCCCAAGAATTCGGTTGGATACTACTTCTATCATCCCAAAGAAACAAAGGTGTTTGTTTCTAGGAATGCAACCTTTTTGGAAAAGGAATTTCTATTGGATAGAAAAGGGGAGATGATAAAACTCGAAGAGGTTCGAGAGACACCCACAATTATAGAACCCACACCCGAAGAGCCAAGAGAGGAGATACAAGCTCCTAGAAGATCCGAGAGAGTCTCGAGACCATGTATGAGGTATGGTCTGCTTCTTGAAGAGGGCCATGATGAGCCTATCCATGGATGTGATCCAAGGACCTTCAAGGAAGCGTTATCTGATGCCGATTCATCCAAGTGGCTTGAAGCGATGGAATTCGAGATGAATTCCATGCATTCGAACCAAGTGTGGAATCTCGTGGATCCACCTGAGGGAATTGTTCCCATATGGTGTAAATGGATTTACAAGAGAAAACTTGGGGCGGATGGGAAGGTATTGACCTTCAAGGCGCGATTGGTGGCAAAAGGATATACTCAAAGACAAGGAGTTGACTTTGAGGAAACTTTTTCTCGAGTTGCAATGTGCAAGTCCATAAGGATTTTGCTAGCCATAGCTGCATGGTATGACTATGAGATATGTCAGATGGATGTTAAGACAGCCTTTCTTAATGGGGATATTAAGGAAGAGATTTACATGTCTCAACCCGAAGGGTTTACATCTATCGGAAGTGAGCATATGGTATGCAAACTTCAAAGATCTATTTATGGTCTAAAGCAGGCATCTAGGAGTTGGAACCTCAGATTCGATAGTACAATCAAAGAGTTTGGTTTTGCTAAGAATCCTGAGGAACCCTGTGTGTATAAGAAGGTCAGTGGGAATGCTGTGACATTCCTTGTGCTTTATGTTGATGACATTCTACTCATTGGGAATGATGTTGGGATGTTGCAATTAACTAAGATATGGTTAGCGAGTAAGTTCTCGATGCAGGACTTGGGTGAAGCATCTTTTGTATTGGGAATACAGATCTGTAGAGATAGATCAAAAAGATTGCTTGGTCTCACCCAGTCCACATACATTGATACCATCGTGAAGCGGTTCTCGATGGATGAGTCCAAGAGAGGACATCTACCAATGTGTCATGGCGTGTCCCTATCCAAGTCTATGTCTCCCAAGACTGATGCAGAGATAGCGGCGATGACAAGCATTCCTTATGCATCTGCGATTGGTAGCATAATGTATGGGATGATATCTACACGTCCTGACGTGGCTTTTGCACTAAGTGTAGTGAGTAGATATCAATCCAACCCTGGTCTTCCACACTGGAAAGCTGTGAAAGACATCCTCAAGTATTTGAGAAGGACCAATAAGTTGTTCTTGGTCTGTGGGGGTGGAGAACTGAAATTGGAAGGCTATACCGACTCTAGCTTCCAAACCGATATCGATGACTCGAAGTCAACCTCTGGGTTCATATTCATGCTGAATAGTGCTGCTGTCTCTTGGAAGAGTTCCAAGCAAGACAGTACTGCGGATTCCACCACTGAGGCAGAATATATTGCTGCATCAGCTGCAGCAAAGGAGGCTGTTTGGATAAGAAATTTCGTCCAAGAGTTGGGCGTCATTCCTAATGGAGTTGCTCCTGTCTCGGTGTTTTGTGACAAAACGGGAGCCATTGCTCAAGCAAAGGAGCCGAGGTCTCATCAGAAGTCCAAACACGTATTGAGAAAGTACCACATCCTCAGAGAGATCATGGAAAGAGGAGATGTCACGATTGACAAAGTCGGCTCCGCAGATAATGTTGCTGATCCACTAACAAAGCCTTTACCTGGACCATTATTCGAGAATCATCGCGAATCGATGGGTTTGAAGCATATGGGTAGTTGGCTCTAGTGCAAGTGGGAGATTGTTAGAGTAGTTGCCCATCGAGCCAAGTGTTGGCCGAGTGTTCACAATGAAACTCTATGTATGAACAGTCTTTATTTTAATAATATTTGAAATTATTATTTTGGCACATCTTTATCTGTATACCCATGCTAGTTGTATAGATAAAGCCCTTGAATATACAAATAGTAGAAAGAATATGAGATGCTCATATGATGAGTATCATGAAACTCATATTTGGAATACTGTATATTCTAAACAGTTCCTAGTCGATTCAGCCGCCACTTAGAAGGATATAGGCCGCTTGAGTTCAAGACTAGTATCTGCGATGTGAGTACCATGTTTCATTGGTAGGGGACATTGTGATGTCTCCGAGCATGCAGATAGGTGCTCCTGGTAGAGTGCACTGAACAACCCTCCATGAAGGACTTTCCGAGTGGTTCTCACTTATCGAGTGGAAAAGTCCTAGCTTATGGTTGTACACCATTAGTCCTTATGACCCGAACAACATTGAGACTCTATGTGCTAGAATTACACTTTGAATTGTTTACCGACTCTCATGGGGTCATCAAGTGGCAAGGTTGGGTGTTCTGTCGAAACATATAGGAGTCGATGCATTGTAGTCGGGTATTCACCGCTTACCTTCGGGTATGGATATCCTATGTGTTCTCATGTGTATGTAGGTTGAAATCTCTGATCAGATTATGGTGGTAATTATGAAAGGGGTTTTATAGATTACACCATCGATGCAACTACGACATGAAACATAGTATCGATTCATTGACAACTCTCGATATACCAATGGTTGTCGAATCGGTCAGGATATATGAGTTGAAGGGACCGTACTGTACGCTAACCATAATTGAATGGTTCTTGCAGGCACTATCATTTGATACCTAGGGAATCATGTAAGCGATACTGCTAGGCGTTTAACATGATTGGTTGGGTACTATCAGACTTGAGTTCTGACGTTCTTGCTATCAAGGAGTTGATAAGTAAGAATGGAGCAATTGGGGTATGCTCATATAAGGACATGTTTAGTTCGAATCACATGGAGATGTGAACCCACGGCTAGTTGTATCAATGAACCACTGAGGGCCACACAAGTACTAGCTTTCTAGATCCCGTTGAGAAGTAAAATAGTTCAATGTGTTGAACGGCTTATAAATGAGTTTATAAGCGTAAGGAAAATAGAAGTATGACTTCTATGAGAGAAATGTAAATTTTAATTTATGAATGTGTTCCTAAATTAAAAAGTTGGCCAGATAAATAATGTATTTGAAAATTGTGATTTTCATAAACATTATTATGGACTAAATTATATTAATTCAAGTGTTGAATTAATTAAACACTAGTTGGCCTAGTAGAGTCCAAATAATTAAATTATTAAACTATGGGCTAATTCAAGTGTTGAATTAATTAAACACTAGTTGGCCTAGTAGAGCCCAAATAATTAAATTATTAAACTATGGGCTTGAGTAAAATCAAGTGAACTTTTAATGGGCTCAAATGTGTTTGAGACATTTAAAATAAAAGTCCATGGGCCTTGTAATTGTTACGAGCCCAAATAGATTTGCATGCATGGGAGGTGAAAAGTTGGGTGTTCCACGTAGTTCACATCACCATGTCAATGGATGTCACAGCTTTTCGGCACCCAAGGCCCCCCAATAATATGAGCCGAGCCCCGAGTACGGGTAGCGTTCATCATGCACCCATTGTCGATGGAAGACATGGAAATTATAAACAAATTTATAATCCCCATTTTCGGGCTTGATATTAATTTTGAATCTTATTCAAAATGGGTTTTTAATTTTGAAAGGTCTCATCATTAATTTTATTTAAAAGCTCGCCATGTTTAATCGTATGTTTGCCGGATTCATGCAACTTTGTTATTATTATAATAATAACGCACATACTCATTATTTATAACATATCATGCATATTTTATAAACAATAAACAAAACAAGGATGATCAATCGCCCCAAAACTAATGGCTCTTGTGAGCTAAGCACGGGCCTAGGTCCAATCCTAGGGAAATGCATGGGATGCAAATGCAACTATTACATTAGCTTCCAATATTTACATGTCTTCGATCTTCATAATCATCATGGCCACCATCTTCCAATCTTGATCATCCACTATACTAATATTTACAAATAAATATCCATGGCAAATAGGGATACATCTCATGGGCTGGGAACGGGCCATAAACCAAGCCCACTTTATAAATTGATAATTATTACAATCATTCAACACAAAATATCCTAGCATACACCTAGCAAATTGGGCTTAGGCTTTTGATCATCCTTCATGCATAATATCACATATCATACACCATCAATTAATTATCACAATAATTAATTGATCCAATATTATATATCTTGATCCAATCACTAACCGCCACGATTATAAACTAAATTAACAAAGTATACAAACACCTTTGTCTACTTTCTAATTAATTTATTTATTACCAAATTTCTTGTAAATCACCATTTACTATAATAATTAAAGTCCAACTTCAATTGTGGGGACCCGGACGCTAATCATCTTCTTAATCATCTTTGGGATTTAATTATCAATTAAGATAAACAGGGTCTAAAAATTTTTCTTTTTAAAATATAAGTGCGGAACGTAATGAAATTTAACTAATATACATCTCTGTATAAAAGTACAATAATGTACAACAATTATTCAAACTAGTCTAAGGTTCAACTACTAATTTCCAGTATTAAACTAAGTCTACATCCAAGTCCGGAATCACCACTCTAATCTCGATCTCTCATCATCCTCTTGACCAGGTCCTGCCCCACCTGTTGTCATGCACACACACAAACAAGACAACAGCCGGATACTCCGGTGAAAATAAATCCCAGTATAAATAATGTATACATGCAGTTAACTGAATTAACATAAAAGCATGAATTATATCTTATCACATGTAGCATAATCAAACAACATGTATCAATACCAATCTGTAAATAATATCTGAATCGTAATCTACGAAACATAAATCAATACAAATCTGTAAATCAAGTTCTAGTCTCGATATCTAAGACTCGACTCATCTCTTATTCTAATCTAGGGATCCCAGTGAATAAGAACGTAACAAGTCTCCCACCTACTACTACCAGTCGCGGTGGCGGTACGTTCTTATTTCTGGACTTTGTTCTAGCTGTATCGAATAATCTACAATAAGAACAATGTCTGTATCTTAGCACATCGATACACCAAACGTCCAGTGCCTTGGCGTATCTACCAAGACTAAGCCTAGTCTGACAATGTGCAATGGGTCAGTGACTATACTGTCAAAATCTAACCCCTCTGTCAGGGACTCTCACTCAATAGCTCTCTGCTTTCTACTTCTAATTCAATAGAACAAACATAAGCATTAAAATACAAAGGTATAAAAACAATACCATACAAGTATGTGGTTTAGGGAAACTCGAGTTAAATCTAACTCAAGTCGATCTCCCAATTAACATCAATTTATACCTTTCTCTTCTTGGTCTGATGAAGACGAATCTCGTATTCCAATCTGTCCATACCCAGTCTGGCAATGACAATCGCATAAATACAATATCAATATATAAATCAATTAAAGACTTATTCTGATCAATACTCAAATCAGTATATAATCTGATCCCTATCTGAACAAGGTACAGTCTAATTCATATCCACGATATCACGATACAATCGAAATCATTACTGAATCTGATCAATCTAAATCAACTGATGTTTCGACGGCATAACGATACCGTCTCGATAACCCCGTCAATCTCAACATCGCAAATATAATACCAGAATTCATAATCAGTAACAATACAATTCATAATCTCAATATCGGTATACCCAAAATCAGTACAACACAATTCTGATATCGAATCTCAATCAAATCTACTTCGAAAATAATAAAAATTTCATAAACAGTCTATTCTTTAATCTGACTTCAGTTATACAATGCCTACTGTAGCAGAAACATCATATCTGATTCATATTCAATTCTGACAATATCATAATTTCAAATCATGTCTAAACGTAACAAAACTTACGTCCAGTTGTAGCCTACTTGATAGGAACACAGTACTGAAGTCGGATTTAAAAACAAACGGGCGGATTTCTCGTAAATCGAATTCTAAAATCTCACGTGAAGCATTCCTCGGAGCATTTCTTTCTTTGTCCTTTTTATTGAAGATGACGGTTATTGTATATCTATATACATACATATCTCGTGCATGCAAGGCAAGTGGCTCACTCCTTCACATAACACGTCTCGCGCATATGCGCGACACAATCCGCGCATATGCGCGAGACCTACGGGTCTCGGCTTTTAATCCACTCGCGCATATGCGCGCTTCATCTCGCGCATATGCGCCAAAGTTTCTGGACGGGTCGCGCATATGCGCGCCTTACCTCGCGCATGTGCGCCGATGCTTCTGTAATCTTCGCGCATGTGCGCCGATACCTGTCGCGCATGTGCGTGGGGACTCTTCTTGTACTTAATGTCAAATCTTCTTTCGGTTCTCCCGGTCTGATCTGTTCCGTTTATAGTCATCTCGATTAATAAATAAATCATTTCAGATTAATCTCAGATTACAGTAATAAAATCTCGGGCCTTACATCAATTATTTATTTCATGAGAAAATATTTGCAACTTTTGTAAATTTAAACTTAAGGACCCAAAAATTCATTTTTCACCCAAAAACATTTTGGCCCATTTAAATTTCACAAATGTGTTAGCCATCCAATGGCCCAACAACTCAAGGCCCATGACACTTTGATAATCCAAAACACTTTTGGAAACCCTAGTCGTCATCGCCGTCGCCGGATTCCGGCAAGAAAAAAAATTTTTTTTATTAAAAATTGGGGCTGTTCGGGCAGCCCGAGCTTCCCGAAATGGGCAGCAACATGCTGCCCGAAATATCCCCTCACATGGCCTTGATTTTTGTTGCAAATTTTCATTTCATTCGGTTAGAAATTGATCTCAATATAATATTATGTATAAGCTACAAAAAACTAGTACCCTTAGCTCTGATACCACTTGGTAGGAATCTATTTTAGGTGCCCGAATGGGCAACGGAAGGTACAAAATTTTCGGTTTTTGCAAGAGAAAAATCGAGCACCTTAGTACTAGTATGTTACATATATAAAAACACAAACTATGACATTCATAGGGTGTTTAGAAATTTACCTATCAATTTCTCAATATTGATGATGGCTCCAACTAAAGTGTAAACACTTTAGCTCTTCAAAGGATGAACTTCTACAAGATTTTCTTGAGCACACCTTGCTCAAAATTAGGCCCACCACTTGCTAAGAAGATCCCCTCTTATTTTGCACTAGAAAAACAAAAGGATTTTTCAAGGAAAAGTGATTTCTTTCCTCAACTCTTGAAGAAGAAAATTGAGAGAAGTTTTGGGAGAAAATCTCTCAAATTTTCGGCCAAGCACACTCAAAATGGGAGAAGGGAAGACTAGTCTTGGTTGTGGGAAAAGGTGTTGTGTATTCCAAAGGCATGTCATGCCTTGGATGTTGCAAAAGTTGTCTCCCAACTTTTCACCTCCCATGTATGCAAATCTATTTGGGCTTGTAACAATTACAAGGCCCATGGATTTTTATTTTAAATGTCTCAAACACATTTTAGCCCATTTAAAGTTTACTTGATTTTACTCAAGCCCACTAGTTTAATAATTTAATTATTTGGACTCTACTAGGTTCACTAGTGTTTAATTAATTCAACACTTGAATTAATTTAATTTAGTCCATAATAATGTTTATGAAAATCACAATTTTCAAATACATTATTTATTTGGCCAACTTTTAAATTTAGGAACACATTCATAAATTAAAAGTTACATTTCTCTCATAGAAGTCATACTTCTATTTTCCTTACGCTTATAAACTCATTTATAAGCCGTTCAACACATTGAACTATTTTACTTCTCAACGGGATCTAGAAAGCTAGTACTTGTGTGGCCCTCAATGGTTCATTGATACAACTAGCCGTGGGTTCACATCTCCATGTGATTCGGACTAAACATGTCCTTATATGAGCATACCCCAATTGCTCCATTCTTACTTATCAACTCCTTGATAGCAAGAACGTCAGAACTCAAGTCTGATAGTACCCAACCAATCATGTTAAACGCCTAGCAGCATCGCTTACATGATTCCATAGGTATCAAATGATAGTGCTTGCAAGAACCATTCAATTATGGTTAGCTTACAGTACGGTCCCTTCAACTTATATATCCCGACCGATTAGACAACCATTGGTATATCGAGAGTTGTCAATGAATCGATACTATGTTTCATGTCGTAGTTGCATCGATGGTGTAATCTATGAAACCCCTTTCATAATTACCACCTGTAAGGCCCGAGATTTAATTACTGAAATCAGAAGTGATTAATTGACATGATTGAGGTTATACGAACTTGAATGAAGAAGCCGGGCGTCGTTGCATTGTGAGCCAAGATTTTGGGCAGAACGTCTGGCGCCCGAGCGGTAGAAAATGACCGCCCGAGCGCCAGTGTTCAGTAAGAACACCACCCGGACAGAACCTGTTGCGCTCGAGCGGTAAAGAGTTACCGCCCGAGCGCCAATGAGTGAACAAGAAAGTCGAACACTTCGCGCCCGGGCGGAAGTCCTTGTCCGCCCGAGCGCGACTGAATTTCGCAGGAGGGACGAGAGTTGCGCGCCCGGGCGGAACTTTATGTCCGCCCGAGCGCGAGACGTGGTTTATAAAAAATCATGCCACGTATCTTATGGTTGCATGCAATATATATATATATATATACATATGAGTCTTCATCCGTTCAGAAAAGGTAAGAATCGAGAAAAGGGTTCGGGAAAAAGAATGAAAATCCTTACGCCTTTTGTGAGAAATCCGTCTGTCCGATTTTGAATCCGACTTCAGTACTGTGTTCCTATCGACGCAGGTTATAATTGGACGTAAGTTTTGTTACGTTTAGACATGTTCTGAAATTATGATGTCGTCAGAATTAAATGGAATTCATATGTGATGTTTTTGACATGTTAGACATCATAGAATCGAAGTCAGATTAAAGAATAGACTGTTTATGAAATTGTTATGATTTTCAGAGTTGAATTGATTGAGATTTGATATCAGAATTGAGTTATCACTGATCTTAAGTGTACCGATATAGAGATTAGGAATTGTATTGGTACTGATTATGAATTCTGGTAGTATCTCTGTGATGTTGAGATTGACGGGGTTATCGAGATTGTATCATTATGCCGTCGAAACATCAGTTGATTTAAATTGATCAGATTCAGTAATGATTTCGATTGTATCGTGATATCATTGATATGAATTAGATTGTACCTTGTTCAGATATGGATCAGATATATCTACTGATTTGAGTATTGATCATAACAGGTTTTGAATTGAGTTATATACTGATATTGTAATTATACGATTGTCATTGCCAGATTGGGTATGGAAAGATCAGAATACAAGACTTCGTCTTCGTCAGACCGGGAAGACAAAGGTATAAATAAATGTTGATTCGGGATTGCACAACTCGAGTTAGGTTCGACTTGAGTTTCCCAAAATAACATACTTTACTTTATTGCATTGATATTTGCAGCTTATCAGATTGACATGTTTAGCCTATTGAATTATAGCAGAGCCAGAGCTTGAGTCTAGGGCAGATCAGCCTAGCTAGGGCAGAACCGCCGAGTCTTTGTCAGAACCGCGTAGACTCTAGACTTACGGTGTATCGATGAGCTTAGATGTAGAGCGACGTCTATTGTAGACATTCGATACAGCATACCAAAGTCTAAATTAGATCGGGATCCCTAGATTAGAATGAGAGATGAGTCGAGTCTTAGATATCGAGACTAGAACTTGATGTACAGATCCGTATTGATTTATGTTCGTAGATGACGATTCATGCTTTATTTACAGACTGGTATTGATACATGTTGTTTGATTATGCTACATGTGATAAGATATAATTCATGCTTTTATGTTAATCCAGTTAACTGCATGTATACATTGTTTATACTGGGATTTAGTCTCACCGGAGTTATCCGGCTGTTGTCTTGTTTTGTATGTTTGCATGACAACAGGTGGGGCAGGATCGGGGTCAAGAAGATGATGAGAGAAGACGAGTTTAGAGTGGTGATTCCGGACCTATTGTAGACCTGGTTTAATACTTGAATTTAGTAGTTGAACCTTAGACTAGTTGAATAATTGTTGTACAAGATTTGTATTATTATACCGATTGTATAATAGATTGATTCCATTACCTTCCGCACTTGCATTTAAAAAAAAAAAAAAACTTTAGACCCTGTTTATCTTAATTGATAATTAAATCCCAAAGATGATTAAGATGATGATTAGCGTCCGGGTCCCCACAATAGGTGGTATCAGAGCGATAGATCCTTTAGATTGAGATAGAAGAGAATGAGCGGGGTAGATTGAGTTTTCTTCCTTGCATGTGATTGCTAGCATGAGAATTATTGTGATGTTGATTGACATTGGATATGCTAGCATGAGCTTATGTTTCACTGCTTTGACATACATGGTTACCTGATTATCTGATTTGAGTTTGTATTATGTACTATTGAGTATGAATCAGATCTGATTCATGATCAGCAGTAGGATGATCAGAGAAAGATTGGAACAGATTTGTAATATTTGAGTACTAATGTTTTGATAAGCAGATATACCTCCACGGAGAATTCCAGACAGGGGTAATACTTCGACTGAACAGATAGATGTATCAGAAACTCAGATGGAAATACAGTTGAAAGAATTTCAGGTATTTCAACCGCCGATCCTGAGTGGTACCGAGACGTCTGAAGATTGTGAGAACTGGTTTGATGACATAGAAATACAGTTTAATTTACTTGATTATTCAGATGAGCAGAGAATTAAACTGATATTTCACCAGTTACGAGAGACTGCCAGGAGTTGGTGGATTACAAGTAAAAGAATGCTAGAACAGAGAGGTACGGTGATTTCGTGGGAAATATTCAGAACTGAATTTTATCGAAGATTTTTCTCAGTTTCGTACCGAGAGGACAAGAAAGCAGAGTTTGAGAATTTGAGACAAGGTCAACTGAATATTGAAGGATATGTTGCTAAGTTCTCTATTTTACTGCGATTTGCTCCTCATGTAATTGGAAATGATGAAGCTGTAGCGGATCAGTTCATCAGAGGATTGAACTCGGAAATAGTTGCATTGATGAATATGCAGCGACCTTATCATTTTGCTGATGCCTTGAGTAAAGCGAAGATAGCGGAGAAGAGTATGATTAGACAACTAAAAAGGGTGTGTGCGATGCAACCCCAGACACAGCAATCCCCTCTCCGATTTGATCGCGGCAGCACGAGTGGAGAGCAAGATTTGCTGAAAGCTCGAAAGAAGCCATTTAAGAAGTTAAGGAGCGGACTGAGCGGTTCAACTAGCTCCAGTGGTTCCAGCCCAAGTTATACTGGAGTGTATTGCAGGATTTGCGGAGGGAAACATTCCACAGAGCAATGCCAGGGAGTGACTGGTAGTTGTCGTATCTGCCGACAGCCGGGACATATTGCGAGAGTTTGTCCCCAGAAAGATTCCCGAAGATTTCAGGGATCAGGACCATCTGGTGGTAGTGACCGAGGAACAGACCCAAGAGACACTTGATGATATAGTAGCAGGTACTGTTACTTTATGATTATATTGCATATGTATTGATATATACTGATGCATTTCCTATGATTATCTTTGACTGAGTTGCATTGATATATATGGTATCTGTAGGGTCTGTATTGCTGTAGTATTAATTTTTGTACCTTCTGGGAAAGCAAAATTGATATTAGAGATTTCTGTGAAATATTGTATACTACAGTAAGATGAGAATGAGACCGAGTTGGATTATGATGTACTTGTGTTTTCTGATTTGATTGCATTATTGACACTAATATGCTGAACAAGTACAGAACTAGTATAGATTCCTTTCAGGAAAATATAAGATTCAGACCAGCTATGGCTGAGGAGTAAAGATTTCACGGTAAGGATTCTAGATTCAGAATTCCTTTGATATCGGTGTGTTGTCTATAACTCGATTGATAAAGGAAGGAACAGATGGTATCCTTATGTATTCAGTAGACATACTGAAATCGAGTCTAGCATTGGCAGATTTGCCAATGATGTATGAGTTGGCTGATGTTTGCCCAGATAAGATTTCAGATTTGCTTTATATCAGAAAGATAGATTCCAGAATTGAATTGAGATCAGGTACTGTTTGTGCTTTAGAATTTAGCACAGAATGACATTGAATGTATAGAATGATACAGAATGAATTGAAAGAATTGAAAGATCAGTAGAAGAGTACCGATCAGGAGTTACATCTGATTTAGTGTTTCTCCTTGGCATGTTTCAGTATGTTCAGAGATATTTTGATGATTTCATGCTCGTTGTGTCTATGATATTTTGATATATTCGCAGCATCTGATTGATTGAATCGAATAACTGAAGATTGAATGGGATATTCTGAGAAATGTGATTATGGTATACAGAAATTTTTCAGATATGAATTCTGCTGGAAACAGATTGTATTCAGAGTATGTGATATCTGAAGTTAGTATACCGATTGATTTTGACACAATTGAGATCAGAATCAGTGACTGAGAATGATACTGATATCAGAAAGATCAGAAATTTCAGAAATATCCAAAATGTCAGAAATTTATTTTTGGTCAGAATTGATAGAGTATCGTATACGATTTTTGTTTTGTGTATGCCTGAGTATTGTTATATTTCTACAGCCGTATTTGCTACAGATCAATGTGAACCGTTGAGATTATATAAAGTTCAATTCGAATCAGAGTTGAATTCGAGAATTTCAGTGAGTCAGAAATGTGATCAGAAGGTTCAGAATTAGATTTCGATAATCAGAGCAGAGCATCGATCAGAGTGACAGATATGTGATTTTACTGTATAAGAATGATTATCTTGTGATGTCACATGTTTCAGAATTGTACAACAAAATTTGATATCGACAATCAGAACCGAATACCAGGTAGGTATTTTTCTTTAATTTATATTATTAACTGATTTTTTTGTACCAAATAGTTCGAATCTGAAACGACAGATAGGGTCAGAAGCGCGCAGAAATGGATTCAGTGTTCGTTCAGGTAACAGAAAGTGTATGATAATTCGAACAGACAGTTTTGATATAGACAGATTAAATCAGTTATGATAGAATTTATACGGAAATGTTGGCAGAACTTGTACTGAAATGTCTGAATCGCCAATAAATGAAGACAGGAAGATAGAAATCAGAAGAGTTATTACAGAATTTGTATATTTCTGACTAGACATGGGGAGTATATTTCGATGAATTTCGTAATGAGATCATTGTAATACTTTCCAAATTGTGATGTAATATGATTATGATTGACAGATTGTTCAATCTAGATTTATTAGTTTATACCAGATAACGTACAAACATGACCAAATGACACAGATCGATGTCAGAAAAATGGTCAGAATAACTAGAATGCCGAAGTAGAGTATATCATATTGTGATTTTGCATGATTTTTTCTATGGTTTATAGATTGACGGATAGTTGGAATGAACTATCTAGATACTGGAGGATATCCAGGAACTGTAGTGCTGGATTTTGGCACTAGTGACCTGATGTCTTGTCACTTTATGAATTATTGTATAATGATAGCTATCAAACGAGTATTGAGATAGCTACAGATGAGACATTGTACAGTGAGTACTGTAGATGCCTTTGGTACAAGAATAATATCTCGGAGATACCTGAGATAGGATCCGATATGGTCAGAAATATGACCAAGAAAAGATAGCTAATTCAGAAAAGAATGAAGATAGCTCAGACCAGACAGACATAATATGCCAACGTCGAATGGTGACGATTGGTATTCGAGGCTGAAGATTTAATATATCCTTGAATGGAATGAACAGATTTGATAGCAGCTGATGGTAATGAATTGCTATGAGCTGTGGTTCGGTATATACGGATGTTGTATAGCCAGTATTGCGAGATTGACTTTATCAGAGTTATTTTTAGAAATAGAATTTGATATGAGATTGAGATTTCAGAACAGTTTCATTGAGATGAGTTTATTATTTAAACTCTGTATACATTTCTTCTTATATATCTGAACTGATTACTTGTGAGTTCTAGGACGAACTCAGATCTAAGAGGGGGAGAAATGTAAGGCCCGAGATTTAATTACTGAAATCAGAAGTGATTAATTGACATGATTGAGGTTATACGAACTTGAATGAAGAAGCCGGGCGTCGTTGCATTGTGAGCCAAGATTTTGGGCAGAACGTCTGGCGCCGGAGCAGTAGAAAATGACAGCCCGAGCGCCAGTGTTCAGTAAGAACACCACCCGGACAGAACCTGTTGCGCCCGAGCGGTAAAGAATTACCGCCCGAGCGCCAATGAGTGAGCAAGAAAGTCGAACACTTCGCGCCCGGGCGGAAGTCCTTGTCCGCCCGAGCGCGACTGAATTTCGCAGGAGGGACGAGAGTTGCGCGCAAGTTCCGCCCGAACGCGAGACGTGGTTTATGAAAAATCATGCCACGTATCTTATGGTTGCATGCAATATATATATATATATATACATATGAGTCTTCATCCGTTCAGAAAAGGTAAGAATCGAGAAAAGGGTTCGGGAAAAAGAATGAAAATCCTTACGCCTTTTGTGAGAAATCCGTCCGTCCGATTTTGAATCCGACTTCAGTACTGTGTTCCTATCTACGCAGGCTATAACTGGACGTAAGTTTTGTTACGTTTAGACATGTTCTGAAATTATGATGTCGTCAGAATTAAATGGAATTCATATGTGATGTTTTTGACATGTTAGACATCATAGAATCGAAGTCAGATTAAAGAATAGACTGTTTATGAAATTGTTATGATTTTCAGAGTTGAATTGATTGAGATTTGATATCAGAATTGAGTTATCACTGATCTTAAGTGTACCGATATAGAGATTAGGAATTGTATTGGTACTGATTATGAATTCTGGTAGTATCTCTGTGATGTTGAGATTGACGGGGTTATCGAGATTGTATCATTATGCCGTCGAAACAATAGTTGATTTAAATTGATCAGATTCAGTAATGATTTCGATTGTATCGTGATATCATTGATATGAATTAGATTGTACCTTGTTCAGATATGGATCAGATATATCTACTGATTTGAGTATTGATCATAACAGGTTTTGAATTGAGTTATATACTGATATTGTAATTATACGATTGTCATTGCCAGATTGGGTATGGACATATCAGAATACAAGACTTCGTCTTCGTCAGACCGGGAAGACAAAGGTATAAATAAATGTTGATTCGGGATTGCACAACTCGAGTTAGGTTCGACTTGAGTTTCCCAAAATAACATACTTTACTTTATTGCATTGATATTTGCAGCTTATCAGATTGACATGTTTAGCCTATTGAATTATAGCAGAGCCAGAGCTTGAGTCTAGGGCAGATCAGCCTAGCTAGGGCAGAACCGCCGAGTCTTTGTCAGAACCGCGTAGACTCTAGACTTACGGTGTATCGATGAGCTTAGATGTAGAGCGACGTCTATTGTAGACATTCGATACAGCATACCAAAGTCTAAATTAGATCGGGATCCCTAGATTAGAATGAGAGATGAGTCGAGTCTTAGATATCGAGACTAGAACTTGATGTACAGATCCGTATTGATTTATGTTCGTAGATGACGATTCATGCTTTATTTACAGACTGGTATTGATACATGTTGTTTGATTATGCTACATGTGATAAGATATAATTCATGCTTTTATGTTAATCCAGTTAACTGCATGTATACATTGTTTATACTGGGATTTAGTCTCACCGGAGTTATCCGGCTGTTGTCTTGTTTTGTATGTGTGCATGACAATAGGTGGGGCAGGATCGGGGTCAAGAAGATTATGAGAGAAGACGAGTTTAGAGTGGTGATTCCGGACCTATTGTAGACCTGGTTTAATACTTGAATTTAGTAGTTGAACCTTAGACTAGTTGAATAATTGTTGTACAAGATTTGTATTATTATACCGATTGTATAATAGATTGATTCCATTACCTTCCGCACTTGCATTTTAAAAAAAAAAAAATTTTAGACCCTGTTTATCTTAATTGATAATTAAATCCCAAAGATGATTAAGATGATGATTAGCGTCCGGGTCCCCACACCACCATACTCTGATCAGAGATTTCATACTACACATACATGAGAACACATAGGATATCTATACCGAAGGTAAGCGGTGAATCCCCGACTACAATGCATCGACTCCTATATGTTTCGACAGAACACCCAACCTTGCCACCTGATGACCCCATGAGAGTCGGTAAACAAGTGAAAGTATAATTCTAGCACATAGAGTCTCAATGTTGTCCCGGGTCATAAGGACTAATGGTGTACAACCATAAACTAGGACTTTTCCACTCGATAAGTGAGAACCACTTGGAAAGTCCTTTATGGAGGGTTGTTCAAGTGCACTCTACCAGGAGCACCTATCTGCATGCTCGGACATCACAATGTCCCCTACCAATGAAACATGGTAATCACATCGCAGATACTAGTCTCGAACTCGAGCGGCCTATATCCTTCTACTATTTGTATATTCAAGGGCTTTATCTATGCAATTAGCATGGGTATACAGATAAAGATGTGCCAAAATAATAATTTCAAATATTATTAAAATAAAGACTGTTCATACATAGAGTTTCATTGTGAACACTCGGCCAACACTTGGCTCGACGGGCACCTACTCTAACATCTATCACTATCAGGCCCCTCTGTCACGAGATCAATCGCCTACGACTAGGCGCATCAGCCTATGACTCAATACATAAATCAATAGACCAAAGATAACAATCACATCAATTGCAAATATCAATGCAATAAGATGAAGTATGTGATTTTGGGAAACTCCAGTCAAATCTAACTCGAGTTGTGCAATCCCGCATCAACATCAATTTATACCTTTCGTTTCGTTCTGTCGATCTGACTCTGTCGAAGTCTCGAACTCCCTGCCTATCAAATCAATCTGTCAATAACAATATCGAATACACTATATAAATTTATAACTCAATTCAAGACCTGTTCTGATCAATACTCAAATCAAACATAATCTGATCAATATCAATGATATCATGATACAATCTCAATCAATACTGAATCTGATCAAAATCAATCTACTGATGTTTCGACGGCATAACAATACAGTCTCGGTAACTCCGTCAATCTCAACATCATAGATATAATACCACAACTCATAAACGATATTAATACGAATCATAATCTTCAATAATCACAGATAACAATTATACAATCAGTCTGTTCTTCGATCTGACTTCAATTATATACTGATCAGTATAACCAGAACACATAATATCAGTTAAATCACAATTCCCCCAATATCATAATCTCAAACGGTATCAGAATTCAATAAAACTTACGTCCTGTTGTAGCTATCGTCGTTAGGAACTCGGTATTGTACTAGGATTCAAAATCGAACGGACGGATTGAAATATAAAGGCGTAAGGCTTTCTGAAGCTTCCCTCGTAGCTTTTCTCGATTCCATCTGATAATTCTAAGGGCTTTGTATATATATATATATCCAATTGCATGTAAAGATATGTGTCATCATTTTTCACAACTCTCACGCGGCGCTGGGCGGTCGAGAATTACCGCTCGGGCGCGGCATGTTCTGCCCGAACATTTTCTTATCACGCACTGGCGCTCGGGCGGTCAAAAACTACCGCCCAGGCGCAGAACCTTCTGTCCGTAACATAATCTTATTGAACACTGGCGCTCGGGCGGTCGAAAACTACGGCTCGGGCGGTCGAAAACTACCGCTCGGGCGCCAACAGTTCTGTCTAAACATTGTACTTTTCATACTCTAATTTCACGTTATAGTTTATGAGATTTTAAACAAGTATTTTTAGCAAACTTTATTTGGTATCTTTTTGTTGCAACTATTTTGGATGAACATTTTATTTTTATCGAAATTTGAAGATTTATCTATTATTTAAGAAAATTTTATTTTTCCGTAAATTTCAAATAGTTCAAAATTACGGTACGTTACACGGGGTCCCTCAGGGGCCTTGGCCCGTAAACGGGGTCCCTCTGAGGCCTTGGCCCGTATATGGGTTATCTCTGGGGCCTTGGCCCTCACGTCATCCCCACAAAATCGTATATCATATATCATATCTTTTTGTCACAGTCAATTCACATCCCTCAAAATATTTTTCTTTTTCTTTAAAAATCATAAAATAAGACAGCTTTCCAAAAATAGCATTTTAAACAGTATAAATTGCACAGCTTTACCATAAATCGTAAAAATACATATTATCTTTCAAATCATCATAATAAATCATAAAAGATCATTTTACAAGCATTATGATCCTTTTGGGACGCTGCCAAGCGTTTTCGTATTTTCTTAAGTGTAAAAAGATCGTTTTGCCCTTGGACGTAAAAATTCTCGAATTTATCTTTTTCTCACATTTAATGACATGGGATTATTATAAATATTTATTTAAGCTTAAATATAATTTTTCATAATTTTATAAAGCTTAAACTAGGCTTTTCAATTAATCCTTTAATTAACGTTTCGTGCGGCGATAAAATCTCGGATAAAACCAAAACTCATTATTTTGATCCCAAATTTAAACATAACATTTTTAGTATTTATTATACCCTTCCAAATCATGAGCCACCCCGTTGGACCCATGGTTCGAAATTTCTTCCTTAAATTTTTAAAATTGACACATAAACGAACACACCGAGCCATCTCTCAAATTACTCGAGCCACGCCCGAGCCACCTTGAGCCAAACTCTAGCCAACCCACCTAGGCACCCTCCTGACCAAGCCTAGACCAAATAACATGACCTTAACTCTCTTAAACTAACCTGAAACTTGGCCTTGATTCTACATGTGCTGTGCGTGAGTCTATATGGTGCAACAGGACTCCTATCTAGTCTAGGACCCTTCCAGCCGAGCCACCACCGAGCCCGCATGACCCTAACCCTTCCTGGACCACGTCCAGACCCAGCCTAGACCAGCCTAGCCACCAGAACCGAAGCTTTGAAGCACCTGAATCATAAAACTGCATGCGCGTTCCCCTGTTGTCTCACGGTCAGCACTTCTGCTCGAGCCAGCAGCGAACCACACCACTCCAGCCCTTGCCCCGACCCCTTCCCATTACCATAGGACCCTGATGAACCTACCCTGAGCCACTCAGCCCCAGCAGCGAGCCCCCTGGATCAGAAGACAACAGCCGCGCATGAATGCTCTCCCTGGTGCGCGAGTTGCTTCCTCCATGTTTGTTCGAGCCAACAGTGGCCCAAGCCACTCCAGCCCCTGCCCCAACCCTGGACCATCTCCCTGGGACCCTGGTAGACCACCTAGCCCAGCACAAACTGTAGTGCCCAAAATCAGTACACGTAAATTCCATGCATTTATTTAATGGTTAAATCATTATTTAAATTTAAAAGTTATTTTAATGATGCATTATTTATTCAAATTGCATTATTTTAAATTATTCATGTTTATGTGATGCACGTTAAAATTTTTTCTCGAGTTTCATGTTTCAGGCGATTATTCGATGCGAGATCGAGAAAAAGAGACCGGTGACGATGTTGGCAAATACTTTTATGTGGTATTTTATTTTTTTAGTTAAGGATGGGGCATTTTAAATATTTTGTTAAGTTTTAGCATTTTAAAGCTTATTTTAATTTATTAAGTGATTTTTAAGATTTTAAAACTTTTAAGGTTTAGCAATGGTTCATATTATTTTAAATTAAGGGACTTTGTTTAGTTGGTGAGAATTATCATTTTTATTAACATTTCTAATTGTGTATTTTAAATGTTATATTAGGATATTATTTTAATTAGTTGTTAATTACTTATTTAGCACAAAATTACCCTAATCACCTACACAAACACACGCACACGCACACACACATCTACACGTAAAGTAGACACACAAAATTCCATGCACTCTATTTCAAATTTTGAGAGAAGAATATTAGGGTTCTTGGAGAGCAAGAGCAGCCGCCCCTCCCCTTTTATTTCTCCAGCAATTTTTCGTAAGTTTTGTTGCCAGAAAATCGTTGCATGATCGTCCCGGATCAACCCTCGCTTCCTTCCCGCGTCGGAGTCGTCGTTTCGGTAACGTTAAACATCATAGTGCATGTATATTCTATTTTTCCTGCACCGATAATGTCATAGTATGTGTTGCGTTATTTTTATGCGTAAAAATACATGTGTGATGGGTAAAATTTGAGCGGAAATTGTTTAGATCGCATTTTGAAAGTTTTTGGATCTGAAAATCTCGTTTTTGCTGTTCTTTTAAAAACTGTGATTTTTGGGTCGCGATTTTGAGAAAACCTTCAGCATAAAAATCGTAGAACTTTTTGATACCTTCGATTTGATATAAAACTCGAAATATTTGGATAAATATTGAGTGAGTTATGACGTTTTTTGTTGGACTGCTCAAACTGCGTTTTCTGAAAATATATGCTAGTGATGTGTTCTTGAAGTTTTATGGTTGCAGGCTTCGTTGGAGATTGACGGGTGATTGCTGCTGCATTTAGGTATGTGGTTAATGATGTTGGGAAGGTCATTGACGTTTTGTTTTGCGTCGTTAGGCAATTGGGAGAACGAGTAGTCGTGAAAACTATTTTGGTGTTAAAATTTGAGTTTATGGGTTTTATTGGATTGCGTGTAGTGCGTCGTTTCTTTGGGAACGTTTTGGACATGTTATGGAGTCGAGTCAGTGTCATAGTGTCATAGGATGAGTCTCGATGGATTGGTTCATGAAGCGTATTTTTTGGTTAAGGTTATTAAGAGGCAGATCGCGGGTTCAGTACACTCGGCGCCCGAGCGGTAATTTCTTATCGCCCGAGCGCCATCATTCTTTCCGAGAGTAGAGCTTCAAAAAACTCGGCGCCCGAGTGGTAAAATTTTACCACCCGAGCGCCATCCTCACTGTCGAAGAAATTATTTTTTTTAGCTCGGCGCCCGAGCGGTAATTTCTTACCGCCCGAGCGCCACTCCTTCTGTCCGAATATTTGGTTTCCCCTTCTTTTCAAATTCAAATAGTGAGTTCATGTCTTTTATGGTTGGGAAATGTTCACAAGTCATCTTAGAGTTTGTTTCGGGGTTTGATGTCATGATTAGTACAATGATTTAACGAGGTCAAGTCCCGAGTGACCTAGAATGTCATAAGCTATCTATTTAATTCGGTGGTGAGCAAGAATACCTAATTGGGAACTACAGTTTGTGCTGGGCTATTTAATTCGGTGGTGAGCAAGAATACCCAATTGGGAACAGCCCATGTGCATTACAAAAAAAAAAGAAGATGCACCTTCGTGATATGAGTAGTACAAATCAAATCTTTTAAGCCCTCTTCAACTGTACAGTCCATTACATTGAACAGTCTCGGAATCCCTCTCATTCCCGTGTGGCTCGGTTCATTCATGTTCCTTCCACCTAGAAGCCTGCCAGGAGCCGCTCATTGTCCGTGCAACTGATGGCACCGGCGATCACCCCCCGCTCTCTTCGGCCCCGGGCCTCACATCAACTGTTACCAGGATTGCTGCCAAGATCTATATAAGTCCAGGAGGTCTTGGGTTCTAATCATGGGAAGGCAAAAGCTCCAGTGCCTGGGCTGGAGAAGTTCTATGAGTAATGGGTAATGGGATAACCGTGAGGGGACTCAAGCCTAATCGGGAACAGCCCATGTGCATTACAAAAAAAGGCAGTAAACGCCCCAAATTCGACGACTGTCCTCACTGTACCAAGACGAGTCTTTCCAACGTGCGAGATACTACGCGCAAGGACAGAACACCTCGCGCATATGCGCGAGAAAAGGCGCGCATATGCGCGAGGCAAGTACTTGCAGTGATTGCCGAGACAGTATGTCTCGCGCATATGCGCGACGCATATGCGCGAGACATGACGAGCATATGCGTGAGCAAGTGTTGTCCAAGAAGACGAGTCCAGAGAGTTGGGCGCATATGCGCGGAGATGCATCGCGCATATGCGCCAGCTGTTGCGAAGCCAAACTGCCGAGACCAGTAGGTATCACGCATATGCGCCGGTTGAGGTCGCGCATATGCGCGAGACGTGAGTTGGGGGATTCGATATCTTAGTTGATTTGATTGAGATTTGATATCAGATTTGTATTGTATTGATTATGAGTTGGGGGATTCGATATCTGTTGATTTTTATTGCTGGGTATATTCAAATTGTACAGTTATGCCGTTGAAACAGAGTTTGATTCAGTTCTGAGTATATCCATTATTGATCTGAGTTGTATATTGATACGATACCCTCGATATGGTAATTTCCAGATTGAGTATTGACAGGCATTGAATCCGAGACTTTGACAGAATCAGATTTACAGAAAGAAAGGTATAAATAAATGTTGATTCGGGATTGCACAACTCGAGTTAGATTTGACTTGAGTTTCCCAAAATCACATACTGAATGATTATTGCATTTTATATTTGCAATGCTTGATATTGATATGCTTATTCTATTAATTTATAGCAAAGAATGAGTTAGAGTTGGGCAGATCCGCCTAGTCTTTGGCAGAACCGCCATGGCAGAACCGCCAAGTCACTGGACTTTTGGATATATATTGATAGACTGAGGAAAAGACCGACTCCTATTGCAGATCTTCAATATAGACAGCCAAAGTCTGGGACTAAGAACGTACCACCATCTAGCAGGGGTAAAGTAGATGGGAGAACGTTGCGTTCTTATTCAGATAGGGATCCCTAGATTAGGATGAGTCGAGTCAGAGTCTAAGAGTCACAGAGTGTGATTCAGAGATTGTATTGATACATGTTTTGTAGATTTGATACATGTTATTGATAGGTGTTTCATGCTTTTATATATGCTTTTATATGACTGCATGTTTACATTGTTTACACTGGGATATATATCTCATCGGAGTTATCCGGCTGTTGTCGTGTTTGTATGTGTGCATGACAACAGGTGGGACAGGTTCAGGGTCGAGGAGATGAAGAGAGATCGTGATTAGAGTGGAGACTACGGACTTTGATTAGAGATAGGGTTTAAACACTTGATTTGCAGTCGTTAAACCTTAGTTTGAATGATTGTATATAGTACAAGACTACTTTAATACTGACATGCATATTAGAATGTATTCAATTACGTTCCGCATTTAATGCTGTATTTTAAAAAGAAAAAAAAGAAAAAATTTAGACCTTGTTTATTATAATTGATTAAGTTGTCCCAATGATGATTAAGAATATGATTAGCGTCCTGGTCCCCACAAAATCCAAGAATAAATTTCCTATATTAGCCTGCCAAACCTAGGAAACTGCGGATCTCTGAAGCATTTTCGGCTCAACCCATTCCTTAACTGCTGCCACCTTAGTTGGATCCACCTCGATACCACTGCTAGATATTATATGACCAAAAAATGCTAACTTCTCCAACTAGAATTCACACTTACTAAATTTCGCAAAAAACTTGCGACTCAGCAAGACATGCAAAAATGTACCCAAATGCTGATTGTGCTCCTCATGGCTCTTCGAGTAGATAAGAATGTCGTCAATGAACACTATGACGAACTGATCTAGGTAGGGCTGAAATACTCGATTCATGAGGTCCATAAAAATTTCTGAAGCATTCGTCAGTCCAAATAGCATTACTAAGAACTCGTAGTGCCCATATCTGGTTCTAAATACTGTCTTATGACATCTGCATCTTTTACTTTCAACTGATGATGCCCAGATCGTAGATCTATCTAAAAGATCATTGTAGCTCCCTGCAACTGATCGAACAAATCATTGATCCTTGGTAGTGGATATTTATTCTTGATCGTCACCCCTTGTTCAACTCTCGGTAATCGATATACAGCCTCATGCTCCCATCTTTCAATCATGAATCATAGTAAATTAACAATTTAAATCTCAAGTGCATAAAATAAAATTCTATATCATCAACTAACCAAAATTCCTAAATCGACCTTTGAAAAGATCGGCTAACAAAAAAATTAAGCATACAAATATCTCTAATAAAAATCATTAACATAATATTTAAATACTTAATCTATCTAGCTAGTGCAGAAACATAAAGGCCCTCGGGTGTGTACTGTTGCATTCGATCCACTCAATCGTCACCGCCTCTCATAAATCATCAAATCCTGCATCATACAAACCTAGTGAGTCTAAAAATTCAACACGTTCTAAACATGGATAACAAATAATACAAATACATCCACATGCATTTAAAAATCATATTTTTATATAAAATAATATTTTGAACATAAATAAATCATTAAAAATCATTTGAGCATAAATAAATCATAAATAGTAAAATCATTTTAAAAATATCTTTGAGCATAAATAATCTTTTAAAAATCATTTAAAAATAAGCTTTGAGCATAAATAAATCATTTTAAAAATAGCTTTAATCATCATATATCATAAGAATCATTTTTTCCATAAGCTTTCAATCATATATCATTTTGGGTGAAGTTTGATCCTTGAAAGTGACTAGCTTTTATCCTTTGGTCAACTGCATTCTTAGTTCCATATGGTCCATGGGGGTGTGCACTAGGCTCCACCGTGGACATATGATTGTCGGGGTCCCTCTGGGGCCTTTTCCCATACACGGGGTGTAGAGCCCAAATTCAGTACACGTAAAACCCAACAATTATTAAATTGTTAAATTATTTATTTAATTTTAAAATGATTTTATCGATGCATGATTTATGATTTGCATTATTTTAAATTATTACATGTTTATTTGATGCACGTTAAAATATTTTATTGAGTTTCATGTTTCAGGCGATTATTCGATGTGGGATCGAGGAAAAGAGACCGGCGACGATTTTGGCGATTTTTAAAATCTGGTATTTTAATTTTAAGTTAGGATTGGGGCATTTTAAATGATTTATTTAGTTTTAGCATTTTAAAACCTAATTTATTTATTTAGTGACTTTAAGATTTTAAAACTTTTAAGGTTTATCAATTGTAAATTTTAATTTTTGAATATGAGATTGTTAGTAAAGTGATTAATGGGTTAGCATATTATTAGCATTCTAATTAGCATGAAATTGGTTATTATTTATTTAATTAACATAATTAGCCTTAATTATCCCTATTTAACACTCACACACATGTTACCATTTTTATACCAAAACTCACACACACACACATACACGCCTATGCACAAACACACATACACACTTCATTTTCATTTCCACTTCATTTCTTTTAGTAAGAGGCTAGGGTTATTGGAGTGTTTAGCAACCGCCCCTCTCTTTAATTTTCCAGCAAATTTTTGTTCATTTTCTTCAAGAAATCGAGCCACAAATCTTTCGGATCAACCCTCGCATCCTTCTCGCTTCAGTATCATCGTTTCAGTAACTTTAGAGATTAAAGGCATGTATATTCTTTCCTTTTTGCATCGATATTGATGTGTAGTGTATGGAAAACATGTGTATGTTATGAAAAAGTTTGAGCAAAAATGGGTGTATCGCTTTTGAAACGATTTTTGGATCTCAAAACACAAATTTGCTGTCATTTTAAATACTGAAACTTTTCGATCAATTTTCTAGAAAATCTTTCAACACATAAAACGTAGTACTTTTTGATACCTTCAATTTGACAGTAAATTCGTAATTTTTGAATAAGAAATGGGTGAGTTATGATCGTTTTCATGAGACTGCTCAAACTGCACTTTTCTAAAAATACGTTTTTAATGTGTTCTTGAAGTTTTGGTTGCAGACTTCATTGGGATCTCCTGAATCCTTGCAACAATATCGAAAATCCAGTCCCACAGGAAGGAAGGTCATGCGGTTGTTAGGGCATCATATCCAGAATGTTCCAACGAAGCCCTCGACGTTTTTAAATATGTTCGACGTGCAAAAGAAAATATTTTATGCTTTTGAGGTATGCTAAATGTCTTGTGGCAAGTTATGAACAGGTTTGAAAGCCGGGGAACGTGTCCGGGGACCTCTCCAACTATGAACGGGTTTGGAAGTCGGTGAACGTGGCTGAGGACCTCTCCACCCCGGTAAAGCATGACCGGGTTTAGATCAGGATTGGAAAGCGGTAAAGCATGACCAGGGACCAATCCACCCGGTAAAGCATGATCGGGGATCTCAGTATATGGCAGTGGATTTTCCCTGTAAGCCCAGTACTGTGGTTTAGTTTGATCAGACACATTTATGTATGGGTCACTTACTTTGAAACATATCTCTACGCAAAATGATGAAGTTATGCATGTTTCAATATGTATGTATGCAAGTATGTTTATGAAAAGTTTTATGATGATGGCACGTTTACGTTTATGTTATTACGTTCAATTTTCAAGTATGTACGCTCTACTTTAAAGATGCATGTGGTTTTATTACGTATTACTTGTTATCTCCAATTTATACATGTTGTGTCTTTAGACTCACTAGACTTGATCGATGCAAGTAAGAACGAGTATGAGGAGACGAGGGGTGGGGACCAGTGAGCTGGATCGGTCTGTGCAGGAGGCTAAACCCGAGGATCGCCCATGTTTTTAAGAATATTTTTATGCATGTTGTTTCAAATACTCTAATTTCACGTTATAGTTTATGAGATTTTAAACAAGTATTTTTAGCAAACTTTATTTGGTATCTTTTTGTTGTAACTATTTTGGATGAACATTTTATTTTTATCGAAATTTGAAGATTTATCTATTATTTAAGAAAATTTTATTTTTCCGTAAATTTCAAATAGTTCAAAATTACGGTACGTTACACGGGGTCCCCTCAGGGGCCTTGGCCCGTAAACGGGGTCCCTCTGAGGCCTTGGCCCGTATATGGGTTATCTCTGGGGCCTTGGCCCTCACGTCATCCCCACAAAATCATATATCATATATCATATCTTTTTGTCACAGTCAATTCACATCCCTCAAAATATTTTTCCTTTTCTTTAAAAATCATAAAATAAGACAGCTTTCCAAAAATAGCATTTTAAACAGTATAAATTTCACAGCTTTACCATAAATCGTAAAAATACATATTATCTTCCAAATCATCATAATAAATCATAAAAGATCATTTTACAAGCATTATGATCCTTTTGGGACGCTGCCAAGCGTTTTCGTATTTTCTTAAGTGTAAAAAGATCGTTTTGCCCCTGGACGTAAAAATTCTCGAATTTATATTTTTCTCACATTTAATGACATGGGATTATTATAAATATTTATTTAAGCTTAAATATAATTTTTCATAATTTTATAAAGCTTAAAACTAGGTTTTTCAATTAATCATTTAATTAACGATTCGTGTGGCGATAAAATCTCGGATAAAACCAAAACTCATTATTTTGATCCCAAATTTTAAACATAACATTTTTAGTATTTATTCTACCCTTCCAAATCATGAGCCACCCCGTTGGACCCATGGTTCGAAATTTCTTCCTTAAATTTTTAAAATTGACACATAAACAAACACACCGAGCCATCTCCCAAATTACTCGAGCCACGCCCGAGCCACCTTGAGCCAAACTCTAGCCAACCCACCTAGGCACCCTCCTGACCAAGCCTAGACCAAATAACATGACCTTAACTCTCTTAAACTCACCTGAAACTTGGCCTGGATTCTACATGTGCTGTGCGTGAGTCTATATGGTGCAACAGGACTCCTATCTAGTCTAGGACCCTTCCAGCCGAGCCACCACCGAGCTCGCATGACCCTAACCCTTCCTGGACCACGTCCAGACCCAGCCTAGACCAGCCTAGCCACCAGAACCGAAGCTACGAAGCACCTGAATCATAAAACTGCATGCGCGTTCCCCTGTTGTCTCACGGTCACCACTTCTGCTCGAGCCAGCAGCGAACCACACCACTCCAGCCCTTGCCCCGACCCCTTCCCATTACCATAGGACCCTGATGAACCTACCCTGAGCCACTCAGCCCCAACAGCGAGCCCCTTGGATCAGAAGACAGCAGCCGCGCAAGAATGCTCTCCCTGGTGCGCGAGTTGCTTCCTCCATGTTTGTTCAAGCCAGCAGCGGCCCAAGCCACTCCAGCCCCTGCCCCAACCCTGGACCATCTCCCTGAGACACTGATAGACCACCTAGCCCAGCACAAACTGTAGTGCTCAAAATCAGTACACGTAAATTCCATGCATTTATTTAATGGTTAAATCATTATTTAAATTTAAAAGTTATTTTAATGATGCATTATTTATTCAAATTGCATTATTTTAAATTATTCATGTTTATGTGATGCACGTTAAATTTTTTCTCGAGTTTCATGTTTCAGGCGATTATTCGATGCGAGATCGAAGAAAAGAGACCGGTGACGATGTTGGCAAATACTTTTATGTGGTATTTTATTTTTTTAGTTAAGGATTGGGCATTTTAAATATTTTGTTAAGTTTTAGCATTTTAAAGCTTATTTTAATTTATTAAGTGATTTTTAAGATTTTAAAACTTTTAAGGTTTAGCAATGGTTCATTTTATTTTAAATTAAGGGACTTTGTTTAGTTGGTGAGAATTATCATTTTTATTAACATTTCTAATTGTGTATTTTAAATGTTATATTAGGATATTATTTTAATTAGTTGTTAATTACCTATTTAGCACAAAATTACTCTAATCACCTACACAAACACACGCACACACACATCTACACGTAAAGTAGACACACAAAATTCCATGCACTCTATTTCAAATTTTGAGAGAAGAATATTAGGGTTCTTGGAGAGCAAGAGCAGCCGCCCCTCCCCTTTTATTTCTCCAGCAATTTTTCGTAAATTTTGTTGCCAGAAAATCGTTGCATGATCGTCCCGGATCAACCCTCGCTTCCTTCCCGCGTCGGAGTCGTCGTTTCGGTAACGTTAAACATCATAATGCATGTATATTCTATTTTTCCTGCACCGATCATGTCATAGTATGTGTTGCGTTATTTTTATGCGTAAAAATACATGTGTGATGGGTAAAATTTGAGCGGAAATTGTTTAGATCGCATTTTGAAAGTTTTTGGATCTGAAAATCTCGTTTTTGCTGTTCTTTTAAAAACTGTGATTTTTGGGTCGCGATTTTGAGAAAAACTTCAACATAAAAATCGTAGAACTTTTTGATACCTTCGATTTGATATAAAACTCGAAATATTTGGATAAATATTGAGTGAGTTATGCCGTTTTTTGTTGGACTGCTCAAACTGCGTTTTGCTGAAAATATATGCTAGTGATGTGTTCTTGAAGTTTTATGGTTGCAGGCTTCGTTGGAGATTGAAGGGTGATTGCTGCTGCATTTAGGTATGTGGTTAATGATGTTGAGAAGGTCATTGACGTTTTGTTTAGCGTCGTTAGGCAATTGGGAGAACAAGTAGTCGTGAAAACTATTTTGGTGTTAAAATTTGAGTTTATGGGTTTTATTGGATTGCGTGTAGTGCGTCGTTGCTTTGGGAACGTTTGGGACATGTTATGGAGTCGAGTCAGTGTCATAGTGTCCTAGGATGAGTCTCGATGGATTAATTCATGAATCGTATTTTTTGGTTAAGGGTATTAAGAGGCAGATTGCGGGTTCAGTAAATTCGGCGCCCGAGCGGTAATTTCTTACCGCCCGAGCGCCACTCATTCTTTCTGAGAGTAGAGCTTCAGAAAACTCGGCGCCCGAGTGGTAAAATTTTACCGCCCGGGCGCCATCCTCACTGTCGATTATTTTTTTTAGCTCGGCGCCCGAGCGGTAATTTCTTACCGCCCGAGCGCCACTCCTTCTGTCCGAATATTTGGTTTCCCCTTCTTTTCAAATTCAAATAGTGAGTTCATGTCTTTTATGGTTGGGAAATGTTCACACGTCATCTTAGAGTTTGTTTCGGGGTTTGATGTCATGGTTAGTACAATGATTTAACGAGATCAAGTCCTGAGTGACCTAGAATGTCATAAGCTATCTATTTAATTCGGTGGTGAGCAAGAATACATACGTCTAAGTTTATGAGATTTTAAACAAATACTTTTGTCAAACTTTATTTTTTTGATCTTTTGTTGCATCTACTTTTGAGACGTACGGTTTATTTTAAATCAAAATCGTGAGTTACTTTATAATTTAGAAAATTTTTAATTTTCAGCAAATTTTAAGTAGTAAAAAGTACGGTACGTTACATAAACTGAGCCACAGCCCCTGGAATTCTCGGCCACCCCCTTGCACGCTCGGGAAGAGTCCTTGCTCAAGTGGACTCTTCTCTAGCCACTCCCCTTGAGCCCTAGCCATGCTAGGACCCTACCCGACCCTGACCCATGTCTAGCGCAGGCCCCAACCCAAGCCCTAGTCAAACCGTGAGCCCCCATGCAACTCAACGAGCCAACAAAGTCTTGTGCAACCAAAATAATAATACTCACGGTTTCCTTCTTTTCTGATGCCTACGGTTTTCAGCTTGCTATTCCTACAATTTTTATCATGTTTTGTTCATGTTTCCTTCATATTTTTATCGTGTATTGGCAACGTGTCCGTCAGATTCAAAAACGTTTTTTATAATAGCGTAAAATCGTCGCGTTTTTGAAAATATACGATCTACCGTAAAAATAATTCAACAATCATATTTTCATGCATAAACAATTAAACACAAACACATATAATGATTTGTATGATGTTTTAAAAAGGTTTAGGAACGTGCCTTTGCGTTTATAACGCTCGAATATACGATCTTCGGCGAGGGTGCGACGTTGGACGATCGGACGACGTAGGACACAAGCTTCTTTCCTTCCCAAATTTTCAAAAATACTTGTGTGTGAGGAAAATTTCAGCTGATTGGTGAAAGAATTTGTGAGGTTTTGAAGACCTAATACACTTATTTATAATTTAATTAACATATTAATGGGCTTTGTTTTGGGCTTGCAAGCTTAAAGGTATTGAGCCCAATAATACTTGTTTAATTAAATAATAAAAGTTTATAAAATTAGTTTCCATAAAATAATTTTTTTGATCTTTTAAAACTCCTTGTTTACCCAAAACCAGCTTCCCGAGAAAAATCAAGCTCGACTCGTAAAATAATTCGAACATTTTTAGAAAAGTTAAATAATTTTTAATCATATTAGGAAGCCTTGCCATTATTTAATGAAAAATAAATATTCTTGTCTTGGTCGTCCTCGGTCCTCTTTCCCATGCCTATTATCGAATATTCGGGTAAAATCCTTAATTTCATGAAATCATGTCATATTATCATTTAATCATGCGATCATATCATATAATCATATAATAAATATCATGCTAGCATTAAAATCAATTAAATAAAACAATTAAAATAATTTTGCATGAATGGTTTACGTAGGTTGGTTTTTCGGACGTTACACTAAGAATCCTGAGGAACCCTGTGTGTATAAGAAGATTAGTGGGAGTTCTGTGAAATTCCTGGTGCTTTATGTCGATGACTAACTACTCATTGAGAATGATGTAGGGATGTTGCAATCAACTAAAATATGGTTATCGAGTAAGTTCTCGATGCAGGACTTGGGTGAAGCATCTTTTGTATTGGGGATACAAATCAAAGGAGATAGATCAAGAAGATTGATTGGTCTCACCCAGTCCACATACATTAATACCATCGTTAAGCAGTTCTCGATGGATGAGTCCAAGAAAGGACATCTACCAATGTGTCATGGCTTGTCCCTATCCAAGTCTATGTCTTCCAAGACTGATGCAGAGATAGTGGCGATGACAAGCATCACTTATGCATCTTCAATTGGCAGTATCATGTATAGGAAGATATCTACACGTCCTGACGTGGCTTTTGCACGAAGTGTAGTGAGTAGATATCAATCGAACCATGGTCTTCCGTACTGAAAAGCTGTGAAAGACATCCTCAAATATTTGAGAAGGACCAATAAGTTGTTCTTAGTCTATGGGGGTGAAGAACTGAAATTGGAAGTCTATACCGACTCAAGCTTCCAAAGCGATATCGATGACTCAAAGTTGACCTCTAGGTTCGTATATTCATACTCAAGGTGCTGTTGTCTCTTGGAAGATAATACTACGGATTCCACCACTGAGGCCGAATACATTGCTGCAGCAAAGGAGGTTGTTTGGTTAAGGAATTTAGTCCAAGAGTTGGGCGTCATTTCTAATGGAGTTGCTCCAGTCTCGTTGATTTGTGACAACACGGGAGCCATTGCTCAGGCAAAGAAGCCAAGCTCTCAGCAGAAATCCAAACATGTATTGAGAAAGTACCACATCCTGCGAGAGATTGTGGAAAGAGGAGAAATGTTGGTTGACAAAGTCGGCTCCGCAGATAATGTTGCTGATCCACTAACTAAGCCTTTACCTAGACCATTATTTGAGAAGCACCATGAATCGATGGGTTTAAAGCATATGGGTAATTGACTCTAGTGCCAGTGGGAGATTGTTAGAGTAGGTGCTCGTCGAGCCAAGTGTTGGTCGATGATTCACATTGGAACTCTATGTATAAACAATCTTTATTTTAATAATATTTGAAATTATTTTTTTGGCACATCTTTATCTGTAAACACATGCTAGTTGCATAGATAAAGTTCTTGAATATACAAATATAAAAAATAATATGAGATAATCATATGATGAGTATCATGAAACTCATATTTGGAGTACTGTATATTCTAAACAGTTCCTAGTTGATTCAGCCGTCGTTAAGAAGGATAAAGGCCGCTCGAGTTTGAGACTAGTATCTGCGATGTGAGTATCATGTTTCATTGGTAAGGGACATTGTGATGTCCGAGCATGCACATAGGTGCTTCTTGTAGAGTGCACTGAACAACCCTCCATAAAGAACTTTCCAAGTGGTTCTTATTTATCGAGTGAAAACCTCCTAGTTTATGGTTGTACACCATTAGTGCTTATGACCCGAAACAACATTGTGACTCTATATGGTAGCATTGCACTTTGACTTGTTTAGTGACTCATATGGGCTCATTAGGTGGCAAGGTTGGGCGTTTTGTCGAAACATATAGGAGTCGATGCATTGTAGTGGGGGGATTCACCGCTTATCTTCGAGTATGGATATTGTATGTGATCTCATGTATATGTATTTTTAAATCTCTGATCAGAATGTTGGTGGTAATTAAGAAAGGGGTTTCTTAGATTACACCATCGATGCAACTACGACATGACACGTTATCGATTCTTTGACAACTATCTATATACCAATAGTTGTTGAATTGGTCGGGATATATGAGATGAAGGGACCGTACTTTACGCTAACCATAATGGAATGGTTCTTGCAGGCACTATCATTTAATATCTAGGGAATCATGTAAGCGATGCTGCTAGGCATTTAACATCATTGGTTGGTGGTTGGGTACTATTAGACTTTGAGTTCTGATGTTCTTATTATCAAGGAGTTGATAAATAAGAATTGAGCAACTGGGGTATGCTCATATAAGGACATGTTTAGTCCTGAATCACATTGAGATGTGAACCCACTGCTAGTTGTATCAGTGAACTATTGAGGTCCACACAACTACTAGCTTTCTAGATCCCGTTGAGAAGGAAATTAGTTCAATATGTTGAACGGCTTATAAAAGAGTTTATAAGCACAAGAAAAAATTAGAATTATGAATTCTACAAGGGAAATGTAACTTTTAATTGTGGAAGTGTTTCTAAATTAAAATTTAGTCAAATAAATAATGTATTTGAAAATTGTGATTTTCATAAACGTTGTTATGGACTTAATTAAATTAATTCAAGTGTTGAATTAATTAAACACAAGTGGACCTATTATAGTCCAAATAATCAAATTAATTCAAGTGTTGAATTAATTAAATAACATTGGGTCTTGTAGAGCTCAATGGAAATAATTATTCAACTAGTGGACTTGAGTAAATTCAAGTAAAGATTTAATTGATCTCAAATGTGTTTGAGATATTAAAATAATATTCCATGGGCTTTGTACATGTTACAAACCCAAATTGCATACAAGGGAGGTGAAGAAATAAAGACAACTTTTTCAATAAACAAGGCATGTTTTGCACATGAATTTTAGCTTTTCAAGCACCAAAAAAAGTTTTCCTTCTCTCCTCCCTCTCACTTGGCCGAAATATCCCTCCCCAATTTCTTAAAATTTTGCTTCTTCATTTGATGAATTGAAAGAAAATTTCTAAATGAAATTGCCTTGCATTTCCTAGTCCAAGTGTAAGGTGGTTCTAGCTTGTTGGTGGTAGGCTTGATTTTGAGCAAGGATTGCTCAAGGAAGCTTGTAGATTGTCTACCTATTGAAGAGCTAAGTTTTTTAACAACTTAGTTGGAGCCATCATCAATCTTTGTGATTGATAGGTAAATTCCAAAACACACAATGTATGTTTGTGTTTTGTATTTTGTATGTGCTACACACTAGTGAGGGGTGCTTGTTTTTGCTATTTTAAACTATTTTAAAACTTCTGTTGCGTATTCTGGGCACTTGTAATCGATTTCCTTTCAGTTTGTGCGTCACAAACATCGATAGAATTCAATATGAGTGATGTCCGAGGCACACAAGTCAAAATTTTCAGTCCACCCTGAAAGCACCAAGATGTATCGAGAATTGAAAAAAAATATTGATGGAATGGAATGAAGAAGGACGTAGCTGACTCTCTATCTAGATGTCAAATCTTTCAACAGTTCAAAGCCGAACATCAGCGACCTGGAAGACTCCTACTATGGCTAGAAATAAAAACATGAAAGTGGTCGGGAGCACATTTCCATGGACTTTGTGGTAGGATTACAAAAATCAAGACAACATCATGATGTAATTTGGGTTATCATTGATCGACTAACCAAATCTGCACACTTCCAACCGGTTAGAATGAAGTACAACTTGGATAAACTAGCCACCCTGTACATGGACCACATAGTAAGATTGCATAGCGTTCCAGCAAACATATTATCTGACAGAGACCCAAGATTTGTGTAGAGGCCTGAAAATTCTTACTTAGAAATTTGCGGGAAAATTTAAAATTTTCTTTTTAAATAATTAAAATCGCCTCCTTCATAAATGAACTGATAAATAAAGTTTGATGTTCAAAGTGGCAGCGGAAAAAATTAACATTTTCGAAATAACAGTAAAAGTTTATCCAACGATAGTTTGAGAAACAAATAATAATAAATGCTGAACTGAGGTCCTCGGGTCTAAAATTTGCATGGGATAAAAAAATATCATGTCATGAGGCATAATGCGAAAATAACTTGTCATGAGCAATTATAATACGTGCATAACTGAACTGAAAATCATGGTGAAAATGTTTGCTCCTTGGAGCCCTGTACTGAAATAGCATGTAATAATTTTCTGGTGAGATTATGGTCTACGCAAGTGGTCCCTGAACTGAACTGAACTAAGCTGACCGGTAACTGGCGACCGGGTTTAATAATGTACGTCTGATCAGACTACTGCCACAGTATACTGGGTGAAACAACTGAACTGACCGGTAACTGGCGACCGGACCGGTATTTGGAGACCGAGTTTAATCATGATAGTAAAGTGACCACAAGCAATATCGCATAAATCTCAAAATACCAAGTCTCTTTGAACTATGTACTTATGCCAGGAGGTCATGGGTTCGAGACTTGGGGAGGTAACACTCCACCAACCTGATGTGGAGAGTCCTATGAGTAATGACGCATGTGGAAAGCCTGTGAGGGAAAAGGCCCCAGAGGGAACCCAGATGGGACAAGGTCCCCGAGGGAGCCCAAGATCGGGATAGCCCATGGTCATTACAAAAAAGACGCCTTTTTTTGTAATGCACATGGGCTGTTCTTGATTGGGCTTGAGTCCCCTCACGGTTATCCCATTACCCATTACTCATAGAACTTCTCCAGCCCAGGCACTGGAGCTTTTGTCTTCCCAGGATTAGAACCCAAGACCTCCTGGACTTATATAGATCTTGGCAGCAATCATGGTACCAGTTGAGCTAGTAGATCAACTGGTACCAGGACTGCTGCCAAGAACTATATAAGTCCAGGAGGTCTTGGGTTCTAATCCTGGGAAGGCAAAAGCTCCAGTGCCTGGGCTGGAGAAGTTCTATGAGTAATGGGTAATGGGATAATCGTGAGGGGACTCAAGCCCAATTGGGAACAGCCCATGTGCATTACAAAAAAAAAAGAAGATGCACCTTCGTGATATGAGTAGTACAAATCAAATCTTTTAAGCCCTCTTCAACTGTACAGTCCATTACATTGAACAGTCTCGGAATCCCTCTCATTCCCGTGTGGGTCGGTTCATTCATGTTCCCTCCACCTAGAAGCCTGCCAGGAGCCGCTCATTGTCCGTGCAACTGATGGCACCGGCGATCACCCCCCGCTCTCTTCGGCCCCGGGCCTCACATCAACTGTTACCAGGATTGCTGCCAAGATCTATATAAGTCCAGGAGGTCTTGGGTTCTAATCATGGGAAGGCAAAAGCTCCAGTGCCTGGGCTGGAGAAGTTCTATGAGTAATGGGTAATGGGATAACCGTGAGGGGACTCAAGCCCAATCGGGAACAGCCCATGTGCATTACAAAAAAAGGCTGTAAACGCCCCAAATTCGACGACTGTCCTCACTGTACCAAGACGAGTCTTTCCAAGCGTGCGAGATACTACGCGCAAGGACAGAACACCTCGCGCATATGCGCGAGAAAAGGCGCGCATATGCGCGAGGCAAGTACTTGCAGTGATTGCCGAGACAGTATGTCTCGCGCATATGCGCGACGCATATGCGCGAGACATGACGAGCATATGCGTGAGCAAGTGTTGTCCAAGAAGACGAGTCCAGAGAGTTGGGCGCATATGCGCGGAGATGCATCGCGCATATGCGCCAGCTGTTGCGAAGCCAAACTGCCGAGACCAGTAGGTATCACGCATATGCGCCGGTTGAGGTCGCGCATATGCGCGAGACGTGAGTTGGGGGATTCGATATCTTAGTTGATTTGATTGAGATTTGATATCAGATTTGTATTGTATTGATTATGAGTTGGGGGATTCGATATCTGTTGATTTTTATTGCTGGGTATATTCAAATTGTACAGTTATGCCGTTGAAACAGAGTTTGATTCAGTTCTGAGTATATCCATTATTGATCTGAGTTGTATATTGATACGATACCCTCGATATGGTAATTTCCAGATTGAGTATTGACAGGCATTGAATCCGAGACTTTGACAGAATCAGATTTACAGAAAGAAAGGTATAAATAAATGTTGATTCGGGATTGCACAACTCGAGTTAGATTTGACTTGAGTTTCCCAAAATCACATACTGAATGATTATTGCATTTTATATTTGCAATGCTTGATATTGATATGCTTATTCTATTAATTTATAGCAAAGAATGAGTTAGAGTTGGGCAGATCCGCCTAGTCTTTGGCAGAACCGCCATGGCAGAACCGCCAAGTCACTGGACTTTTGGATATATATTGATAGACTGAGGAAAAGACCGACTCCTATTGCAGATCTTCAATATAGACAGCCAAAGTCTGGGACTAAGAACGTACCACCATCTAGCTGGGGTAAAGTAGATGGGAGAACGTTGCGTTCTTATTCAGATAGGGATCCCTAGATTAGGATGAGTCGAGTCAGAGTCTAAGAGTCACAGAGTGTGATTCAGAGATTGTATTGATACATGTTTTGTAGATTTGATACATGTTATTGATAGGTGTTTCATGCTTTTATATATGCTTTTATATGACTGCATGTTTACATTGTTTACACTGGGATATATATCTCATCGGAGTTATCCGGCTGTTGTCGTGTTTGTATGTGTGCATGACAACAGGTGGGACAGGTTCAGGGTCGAGGAGATGAAGAGAGATCGTGATTAGAGTGGAGACTACGGACTTTGATTAGAGATAGGGTTTAAACACTTGATTTGCAGTCGTTAAACCTTAGTTTGAATGATTGTATATAGTACAAGACTACTTTAATACTGACATGCATATTAGAATGTATTCAATTACGTTCCGCATTTAATGCTGTATTTTAAAAAGAAAAAAAAAGAAAAAATTTAGACCTTGTTTATTATAATTGATTAAGTTGTCCCAATGATGATTAAGAATATGATTAGCGTCCTGGTCCCCACAAAATCCAAGAATAAATTTCCTATATTAGCCTGCCAAACCTAGGAAACTGCGGATCTCTGAAGCATTTTCGGCTCAACCCATTCCTTAACTGCTGCCACCTTAGTTGGATCCACCTCGATACCACTGCTAGATATTATATGACCAAAAAATGCTAACTTCTCCAACTAGAATTCACACTTACTAAATTTCGCAAAAAACTTGCGACTCAGCAAGACATGCAAAAATGTACCCAAATGCTGATTGTGCTCCTCATGGCTCTTCGAGTAGATAAGAATGTCGTCAATGAACACTATGACGAACTGATCTAGGTAGGGCTGAAATACTCGATTCATGAGGTCCATAAAATTTCTGAAGCATTCGTCAGTCCAAATAGCATTACTAAGAACTCGTAGTGCCCATATCTGGTTCTAAATACTGTCTTATGACATCTGCATCTTTTACTTTCAACTGATGATGCCCAGATCGTAGATCTATCTAAAAGATCATTGTAGCTCCCTGCAACTGATCGAACAAATCATTGATCCTTGGTAGTGGATATTTATTCTTGATCGTCACCCCTTGTTCAACTCTCGGTAATCGATATACAGCCTCATGCTCCCATCTTTCAATCATGAATCATAGTAAATTAACAATTTAAATCTCAAGTGCATAAAATAAAATTCTATATCATCAACTAACCAAAATTCCTAAATCGACCTTTGAAAAGATCGGCTAACAAAAAAATTAAGCATACAAATATCTCTAATAAAAATCATTAACATAATATTTAAATACTTAATCTATCTAGCTAGTGCAGAAACATAAAGGCCCTCGGGTGTGTACTGTTGCATTCGATCCACTCAATCGTCACCGCCTCTCATAAATCATCAAATCCTGCATCATACAAACCTAGTGAGTCTAAAAATTCAACACGTTCTAAACATGGATAACAAATAATACAAATACATCCACATGCATTTAAAAATCATATTTTTATATAAAATAATATTTTGAACATAAATAAATCATTAAAAATCATTTGAGCATAAATAAATCATAAATAGTAAAATCATTTTAAAAATATCTTTGAGCATAAATAATCTTTTAAAAATCATTTAAAAATAAGCTTTGAGCATAAATAAATCATTTTAAAAATAGCTTTAATCATCATATATCATAAGAATCATTTTTTCCATAAGCTTTCAATCATATATCATTTTGGGTGAAGTTTGATCCTTGAAAGTGACTAGCTTTTATCCTTTGGTCAACTGCATTCTTAGTTCCATATGGTCCATGGGGGTGTGCACTAGGCTCCACCGTGGACATATGATTGTCGGGGTCCCTCTGGGGCCTTTTCCCATACACGGGGTGTAGAGCCCAAATTCAGTACACGTAAAACCCAACAATTATTAAATTGTTAAATTATTTATTTAATTTTAAAATGATTTTATCGATGCATGATTTATGATTTGCATTATTTTAAATTATTACATGTTTATTTGATGCACGTTAAAATATTTTATTGAGTTTCATGTTTCAGGCGATTATTCGATGTGGGATCGAGGAAAAGAGACCGGCGACGATTTTGGCGATTTTTAAAATCTGGTATTTTAATTTTAAGTTAGGATTGGGGCATTTTAAATGATTTATTTAGTTTTAGCATTTTAAAACCTAATTTATTTATTTAGTGACTTTAAGATTTTAAAACTTTTAAGGTTTATCAATTGTAAATTTTAATTTTTGAATATGAGATTGTTAGTAAAGTGATTAATGGGTTAGCATATTATTAGCATTCTAATTAGCATGAAATTGGTTATTATTTATTTAATTAACATAATTAGCCTTAATTATCCCTATTTAACACTCACACACATGTTACCATTTTTATACCAAAACTCACACACACACACATACACGCCTATGCACAAACACACATACACACTTCATTTTCATTTCCACTTCATTTCTTTTAGTAAGAGGCTAGGGTTCTTGGAGTGTTTAGCAACCGCCCCTCTCTTTAATTTTCCAGCAAATTTTTGTTCATTTTCTTCAAGAAATCGAGCCACAAATCTTTCGGATCAACCCTCGCATCCTTCTCGCTTCAGTATCATCGTTTCAGTAACTTTAGAGATTAAAGGCATGTATATTCTTTCCTTTTTGCATCGATATTGATGTGTAGTGTATGGAAAACATGTGTATGTTATGAAAAAGTTTGAGCAAAAATGGGTGTATCGCTTTTGAAACGATTTTTGGATCTCAAAACACAAATTTGCTGTCATTTTAAATACTGAAACTTTTCGATCAATTTTCTAGAAAATCTTTCAACACATAAAACGTAGTACTTTTTGATACCTTCAATTTGACAGTAAATTCGTAATTTTGAATAAGAAATGGGTGAGTTATGATCGTTTTCATGAGACTGCTCAAACTGCACTTTTCTAAAAATACGTTTTTAATGTGTTCTTGAAGTTTTGGTTGCAGACTTCATTGGGATCTCCTGAATCCTTGCAACAATATCGAAAATCCAGTCCCACAGGAAGGAAGGTCATGCGGTTGTTAGGGCATCATATCCAGAATGTTCCAACGAAGCCCTCGACGTTTTTTAAATATGTTCGACGTGCAAAAGAAAATATTTTATGCTTTTGAGGTATGCTAAATGTCTTGTGGCCAGTTATGAACAGGTTTGGAAGCCGGGGAACGTGTCCGGGGACCTCTCCAACTATGAACGGGTTTGGAAGTCGGTGAACGTGGCTGAGGACCTCTCCACCCCGGTAAATCATGACCGGGTTTAGATCAGGATTGGAAAGCGGTAAAGCATGACCAGGGACCAATCCACCCGGTAAAGCATGATCGGGGATCTCAGTATATGGCAGTGGATTTTCCCTGTAAGCCCAGTACTGTGGTTTAGTTTGATCAGACACATTTATGTATAGGTCACTTACTTGAAACATATCTCTACGCAAAATGATGAAGTTATGCATGTTTCAATATGTATGTATGTTTATGAAAAGTTTTATGATGATGGCACGTTTACGTTTATGTTATTACGTTCAATTTTCAAGTATGTACGCTCTACTTTAAAGATGCATGTGGTTTTATTACTTATTACTTGTTATCTCCAATTTATACATGTTGTGTCTTTAGACTCACTAGACTTGATCGATGCAAGTAAGAACGAGTATGAGGAGACGAGGGGTGGGGACCAGTGAGCTGGATCGGTCTGTGCAGGAGGCTAAACCCGAGAATCGCCCATGTTTTTAAGAATATTTTTATGCATGTTGTTTCAAATACTTTAATTTCACGTTATAGTTTATGAGATTTTAAACAAGTATTTTTAGCAAACTTTATTTGGTATCTTTTTGTTGTAACTATTTTGGATGAACATTTTATTTTTATCGAAATTTGAAGATTTATCTATTATTTAAGAAAATTTTATTTTTCCGTAAATTTCAAATAGTTCAAAATTACGGTACGTTACACGGGGTCCCCTCAGGGGCCTTGGCCCGTAAACGGGGTCCCTCTGAGGCCTTGGCCCGTATATGGGTTATCTCTGGGGCCTTGGCCCTCACGTCATCCCCACAAAATCATATATCATATATCATATCTTTTTGTCACAGTCAATTCACATCCCTCAAAATATTTTTCCTTTTCTTTAAAAATCATAAAATAAGACAGCTTTCCAAAAATAGCATTTTAAACAGTATAAATTTCACAGCTTTACCATAAATCGTAAAAATACATATTATCTTCCAAATCATCATAATAAATCATAAAAGATCATTTTACAAGCATTATGATCCTTTTGGGACGCTGCCAAGCGTTTTCGTATTTTCTTAAGTGTAAAAAGATCGTTTTGCCCCTGGACGTAAAAATTCTCGAATTTATATTTTTCTCACATTTAATGACATGGGATTATTATAAATATTTATTTAAGCTTAAATATAATTTTTCATAATTTTATAAAGCTTAAAACTAGGTTTTTCAATTAATCATTTAATTAACGTTTCGTGTGGCGATAAAATCTCGGATAAAACCAAAAACTCATTATTTTGATCCCAAATTTTAAACATAACATTTTTAGTATTTATTCTACCCTTCCAAATCATGAGCCACCCCGTTGGACCCATGGTTCGAAATTTCTTCCTTAAATTTTTAAAATTGACACATAAACAAAGACACCGAGCCATCTCCCAAATTACTCGAGCCACGCCTGAGCCACCTTGAGCCAAACTCTAGCCAACCCACCTAGGCACCCTCTTGACCAAGCCTAGACCAAATAACATGACCTTAACTCTCTTAAACTCACCTGAAACTTGGCCTGGATTCTACATGTGCTGTGCGTGAGTCTATATGGTGCAACAGGACTCCTATCTAGTCTAGGACCCTTCCAGCCGAGCCACCACCGAGCCCGCATGACCCTAACCCTTCCTGGACCACGTCCAGACCCAGCCTAGACCAGCCTAGCCACCAGAACCGAAGCTACGAAGCACCTGAATCATAAAACTGCATGCGCGTTCCCCTGTTGTCTCACGGTCACCACTTCTGCTCGAGCCAGCAGCGAACCACACCACTCCAGCCCTTGCCCCGACCCCTTCCCATTACCATAGGACCCTGATGAACCTACCCTGAGCCACTCAGCCCCAACAGCGAGCCCCTTGGATCAGAAGACAGCAGCCGCGCAAGAATGCTCTCCCTGGTGCGCGAGTTGCTTCCTCCATGTTTGTTCAAGCCAGCAGCGGCCCAAGCCACTCCAGCCCCTGCCCCAACCCTGGACCATCTCCCTGAGACACTGATAGACCACCTAGCCCAGCACAAACTGTAGTGCTCAAAATCAGTACACGTAAATTCCATGCATTTATTTAATGGTTAAATCATTATTTAAATTTAAAAGTTATTTTAATGATGCATTATTTATTCAAATTGCATTATTTTAAATTATTCATGTTTATGTGATGCACGTTAAATTTTTTCTCGAGTTTCATGTTTCAGGCGATTATTCGATGCGAGATCGAAGAAAAGAGACCGGTGACGATGTTGGCAAATACTTTTATGTGGTATTTTATTTTTTTAGTTAAGGATTGGGCATTTTAAATATTTTGTTAAGTTTTAGCATTTTAAAGCTTATTTTAATTTATTAAGTGATTTTTAAGATTTTAAAACTTTTAAGGTTTAGCAATGGTTCATTTTATTTTAAATTAAGGGACTTTGTTTAGTTGGTGAGAATTATCATTTTTATTAACATTTCTAATTGTGTATTTTAAATGTTATATTAGGATATTATTTTAATTAGTTGTTAATTACCTATTTAGCACAAAATTACTCTAATCACCTACACAAACACACGCACACACACATCTACACGTAAAGTAGACACACAAAATTCCATGCACTCTATTTCAAATTTTGAGAGAAGAATATTAGGGTTCTTGGAGAGCAAGAGCAGCCGCCCCTCCCCTTTTATTTCTCCAGCAATTTTTCGTAAATTTTGTTGCCAGAAAATCGTTGCATGATCGTCCCGGATCAACCCTCGCTTCCTTCCCGCGTCGGAGTCGTCGTTTCGGTAACGTTAAACATCATAATGCATGTATATTCTATTTTTCCTGCACCGATCATGTCATAGTATGTGTTGCGTTATTTTTATGCGTAAAAATACATGTGTGATGGGTAAAATTTGAGCGGAAATTGTTTAGATCGCATTTTGAAAGTTTTTGGATCTGAAAATCTCGTTTTTGCTGTTCTTTTAAAAACTGTGATTTTTGGGTCGCGATTTTGAGAAAAACTTCAACATAAAAATCGTAGAACTTTTTGATACCTTCGATTTGATATAAAACTCGAAATATTTGGATAAATATTGAGTGAGTTATGCCGTTTTTTGTTGGACTGCTCAAACTGCGTTTTCTGAAAATATATGCTAGTGATGTGTTCTTGAAGTTTTATGGTTGCAGGCTTCGTTGGAGATTGAAGGGTGATTGCTGCTGCATTTAGGTATGTGGTTAATGATGTTGAGAAGGTCATTGACGTTTTGTTTAGCGTCGTTAGGCAATTGGGAGAACAAGTAGTCGTGAAAACTATTTTGGTGTTAAAATTTGAGTTTATGGGTTTTATTGGATTGCGTGTAGTGCGTCGTTGCTTTGGGAACGTTTGGGACATGTTATGGAGTCGAGTCAGTGTCATAGTGTCCTAGGATGAGTCTCGATGGATTAATTCATGAATCGTATTTTTTGGTTAAGGGTATTAAGAGGCAGATTGCGGGTTCAGTAAATTCGGCGCCCGAGCGGTAATTTCTTACCGCCCGAGCGCCACTCATTCTTTCTGAGAGTAGAGCTTCAGAAAACTCGGCGCCCGAGTGGTAAAATTTTACCGCCCGGGCGCCATCCTCACTGTCGATTATTTTTTTTAGCTCGGCGCCCGAGCGGTAATTTCTTACCGCCCGAGCGCCACTCCTTCTGTCCGAATATTTGGTTTCCCCTTCTTTTCAAATTCAAATAGTGAGTTCATGTCTTTTATGGTTGGGAAATGTTCACACGTCATCTTAGAGTTTGTTTCGGGGTTTGATGTCATGGTTAGTACAATGATTTAACGAGATCAAGTCCTGAGTGACCTAGAATGTCATAAGCTATCTATTTAATTCGGTGGTGAGCAAGAATACATACGTCTAAGTTTATGAGATTTTAAACAAATACTTTTGTCAAACTTTATTTTTTTGATCTTTTGTTGCATCTACTTTTGAGACGTACGGTTTATTTTAAATCAAAATCGTGAGTTACTTTATAATTTAGAAAATTTTTAATTTTTCAGCAAATTTTAAGTAGTAAAAAGTACGGTACGTTACATAAACTGAGCCACAGCCCCTGGAATTCTCGGCCACCCCCTTGCACGCTCGGGAAGAGTCCTTGCTCAAGTGGACTCTTCTCTAGCCACTCCCCTTGAGCCCTAGCCATGCTAGGACCCTACCCGACCCTGACCCATGTCTAGCGCAGGCCCCAACCCAAGCCCTAGTCAAACCGTGAGCCCCCATGCAACTCAACGAGCCAACAAAGTCTTGTGCAACCAAAATAATAATACTCACGGTTTCCTTCTTTTCTGATGCCTACGGTTTTCAGCTTGCTATTCCTACAATTTTTATCATGTTTTGTTCATGTTTCCTTCATATTTTTATCGTGTATTGGCAACGTGTCCGTCAGATTCAAAAACGTTTTTTATAATAGCGTAAAATCGTCGCGTTTTTGAAAATATACGATCTACCGTAAAAATAATTCAACAATCATATTTTTCATGCATAAACAATTAAACACAAACACATATAATGATTTGTATGATGTTTTAAAAAGGTTTAGGAACGTGCCTTTGCGTTTATAACGCTCGAATATACGATCTTCGGCGAGGGTGCGACGTTGGACGATCGGACGACGAAGGACACAAGCTTCTTTCCTTCCCAAATTTTCAAAAATACTTGTGTGTGAGGAAAATTTCAGCTGATTGGTGAAAGAATTTGTGAGGTTTTGAAGACCTAATACACTTATTTATAATTTAATTAACATATTAATGGGCTTTGTTTTGGGCTTGCAAGCTTAAAGGTATTGAGCCCAATAATACTTGTTTAATTAAATAATAAAAGTTTATAAAATTAGTTTCCATAAAATAATTTTTTTGATCTTTTAAAACTCCTTGTTTACCCAAAACCAGCTTCCCGAGAAAAATCAAGCTCGACTCGTAAAATAATTCGAACATTTTTAGAAAAGTTAAATAATTTTTAATCATATTAGGAAGCCTTGCCATTATTTAATGAAAAATAAATATTCTTGTCTTGGTCGTCCTCGGTCCTCTTTCCCATGCCTATTATCGAATATTCGGGTAAAATCCTTAATTTCATGAAATCATGTCATATTATCATTTAATCATGCGATCATATCATATAATCATATAATAAATATCATGCTAGCATTAAAATCAATTAAATAAAACAATTAAACAATTAAAATAATTTTGCATGAATGGTTTACGTAGGTTGGTTTTTCGGACGTTACACTAAGAATCCTGAGGAACCCTGTGTGTATAAGAAGATTAGTGGGAGTTCTGTGAAATTCCTGGTGCTTTATGTCGATGACTAACTACTCATTGAGAATGATGTAGGGATGTTGCAATCAACTAAAATATGGTTATCGAGTAAATTCTCGATGCAGGACTTGGGTGAAGCATCTTTTGTATTGGGGATACAAATCAAAGGAGATAGATCAAGAAGATTGATTGGTCTCACCCAGTCCACATACATTAATACCATCGTTAAGCAGTTCTCGATGGATGAGTCCAAGAAAGGACATCTACCAATGTGTCATGGCTTGTCCCTATCCAAGTCTATGTCTTCCAAGACTGATGCAGAGATAGTGGCGATGACAAGCATCACTTATGCATCTTCAATTGGCAGTATCATGTATAGGAAGATATCTACACGTCCTGACGTGGCTTTTGCACGAAGTGTAGTGAGTAGATATCAATCGAACCATGGTCTTCCGTACTGAAAAGCTGTGAAAGACATCCTCAAATATTTGAGAAGGACCAATAAGTTGTTCTTAGTCTATGGGGGTGAAGAACTGAAATTGGAAGTCTATACCGACTCAAGCTTCCAAAGCGATATCGATGACTCAAAGTTGACCTCTGGGTTCGTATATTCATACTCAAGGTGCTGTTGTCTCTTGGAAGATTTCCAAGAAAGACAATACTACGGATTCCACCACTGAGGCCGAATACATTGCTGCAGCAAAGGAGGTTGTTTGGTTAAGGAATTTAGTCCAAGAGTTGGGCGTCATTTCTAATGGAGTTGCTCCAGTCTCGTTGATTTGTGACAACACGGGAGCCATTGCTCAGGCAAAGGAGCCAAGCTCTCAGCAGAAATCCAAACATGTATTGAGAAAGTACCACATCCTGCGAGAGATTGTGGAAAGAGGAGAAATGTTGGTTGACAAAGTCGGCTCCGCAGATAATGTTGCTGATCCACTAACTAAGCCTTTACCTAGACCATTATTTGAGAAGCACCATGAATCGATGGGTTTAAAGCATATGGGTAATTGACTCTAGTGACAGTGGGAGATTGTTAGAGTAGGTGCTCGTCGAGCCAAGTGTTGGTCGATGATTCACATTGGAACTCTATGTATAAACAATCTTTATTTTAATAATATTTGAAATTATTTTTTTGGCACATCTTTATCTGTAAACACATGCTAGTTGCATAGATAAAGTTCTTGAATATACAAATATAAAAAATAATATGAGATAATCATATGATGAGTATCATGAAACTCATATTTGGAGTACTGTATATTCTAAACAGTTCCTAGTTGATTCAGCCGTCGTTAAGAAGGATAAAGGCCGCTCGAGTTTGAGACTAGTATCTGCGATGTGAGTATCATGTTTCATTGATAAGGGACATTGTGATGTCCGAGCATGCACATAGGTGCTTCTTGTAGAGTGCACTGAACAACCCTCCATAAAGAACTTTCCAAGTGGTTCTTATTTATCGAGTGAAAACCTCCTAGTTTATAGTTGTACACCATTAGTCCTTATGACCCGAAACAACATTGTGACTCTATATGGTAGCATTGCACTTTGACTTGTTTACTGGCTCATATGGGGTCATTAAGTGGCAAGGTTGGGTGTTTTGTCGAAACATATAGGAGTCGATGCATTGTAGTAGGGGATTCACCGCTTATCTTCGGGTATGGATATTGTATGTGATGTATATGTATTTTTAAATCTCTGATCAGAATGTTGGTGGTAATTAAGAAAGGGGTTTCTTAGATTACATCATCGATGCAACTACGACATGACACGTTATCGATTCTTTGACAACTATCTATATACCAATAGTTGTTGAATCGGTCGTGATATATGAGATGAAGGGACCGTACTTTACGCTAACCATAATGGAATGGTTCTTGCAGGCACTATCATTTAATATCTAGGGAATCATGTAAGCGATGCTGCTAGGCATTTAACATCATTGGTTGGTGGTTGGGTTGTAAAGGCCCGTATTTTTGTATTCATAATTTTGCGGAATTATTAAAAATTTTCTAAGTAAATAATTATTTTATCTCATTTAATTAAAATAAGCATGTAAATAATTATTAACTTTAAAATAACAACGGAAGCGAATAATGTTTTCAACCAACAATTTAAGAATAATCCAACGTAAACATCAATTTAAAATAATCCAACATATTAAAACTGAGTTTGCATAATAAAAGGTGCATAAATTAAATCATGAGGTCCTCGGGTTTACTACTACTGACCCAAGATCGCTCACTGGTCTCCGCCCGCGGTCTCGACCTCATCAATACCTACAACAATCAAGTCTAGTGAGTCTAAAGATTCAACATGTATATATCGTGAATAACAAGTAAATATATCATAAAATCGCATGCAACGTAAAAATAAAGTATGGTAAAGCGTACGGTGAAAAGCGTATCATGAATAATTATAACTACGTGCATATCTGAAAATCATACGTAAAAGCTTTGCTCAACAGAGCTCTGTCATAACATATCATAATTTTCTGGTAGAGATAATGTTTCTAAGCAAGTGGCCCATAACATAGCGTAAGCGCCTGATCAGACTAAACCACAGTATACTGGGCGGTAGAGATCAATCACAGCCCTTGGACTGGATGTCCGTACCCATACATAATCATAAACCGGTCGTAAGTCACCGGGCGGAGAGGTCCTCGGTTGTTCCTACCGACTTCCAAACCCATAAGCATAAGGTGGCCACAAGACATATAGCATATATCTCAAAAATAAACATTTTATATTTTTATGCACGTAATATAATTATAACCTTATTTTTACCGGATGAGTTGGATCGCTCCCAGGCTCGCTGCGACATAATTCTAATATGTGACACATGCAAATAATTTTAACTTGACAAAAACTTAACCACTAAACCAAAAACGAGACGATTAGGACCAACAACTTTGTTTTTAATCATGGCTTCGTACCAACCCGAACCAACATTAAACCGACGTTTAACCATGATTAAAAATACCCCAAACATACTGAAAAAAATGCATAAGAATTGCAAACCACGAAAATAGGTGAAAGAAATCCAAAAACATAAAACACTCTTTCGAGAATCATTTTGGCACCTTTCACCGTAAATTCCCGTACGACCTCTAAACTTGACCAAATCACGAACGGCCAAAAACATGACCTTCCTAACTCATTGAGGTACTGTCCAATCCAAGGTCATTGGCTAAAAGCCATCCAAGAACTCAAACCAACCCCCTAAACCGCGACGCAAAGTTGCTGTAAAAAGGCAGCAATATCAGCTTGTGTCTTTTGTAGTGAAAATCCTGAATTTTATGACTATGGGCTTGAACCACCGACCAAGGACTCTTACCAACATCCTAAGGCATGGCTTGGACCATGGTTAAGGGATAAAATCCAACCACACACAGAGCCAACACCTAGTACAATGCACAGCTCAAACCGAGAGTACCCAGAAATTCTGTGATGTAGTATTCGAATGAATTTGTTGTCTTATTTCGTTCCAGTGGCTATATGATCAACCATGGCACGATCTAGACATGAGGGAGTGTTGTATGAACCATGGCTATAGGTTAGAAGCCAGCCACAATCCATCCAAATCTCACAAACCGAAAGTTACTCGCACAGAAACATGATGAAACCGAAATGTGCTTGTGATGTTTTGATGAAATTTTGATAGATCCGTGAACCAATCCTTGAAGGGATGATTTGGTCACGTACTTGACATGTTAAGATAGAGTTCTAACCATGGCTATAGTCCCTAGGATCGCCAGGATTCGAACACATCCCTTAGACAATCAATGACAAAAATGTTTGACACAAAGCTGTAACTCCTTGAAATGTTGCTGTCAATTCTTTGTTGTGTGTGTATGGACTTGAACCATTGCCTCAAAAACACCCTAACACATTCTAATTCATGCCTAGTATCAGCCATGTGAGCCTGGAACCGAGAAACATCCTGAAATCAACAAAACTTAGCAAACCCATGAAGTTGGAAACAAAAGAGTTTAGGAAAAATCTGTGCACATTTTGCTTGGTAAACCTTGCTGCAACTTCGTGATGTCTCATGATTATTGATCATATATTGTTTTAAAATATCTAGTATAACTTGATTGAAGAGCAAAGAAGTAATATATACATGCCTGGAATTTGTTTTGAAGAAAACAAATCAATACGACGCGACGGAACGGAGTCGAATTCTTTCCTCTTGTTTTTGCTACTGTTTTTGCTGTTGCTTTCACGATTTTTCAGCAGATGTTTTCTTCTGATATTTCGTGCATATGTGTGTAGGGTATGTAGGTAAGGAAGAGGAATGTTAATGGTAGGGTTAAAGGTGTCTTGAAGTGCATTTAGGGGAGAGTTACAAGTGATGAAGTTGGATGGAATTTGAAATACACTTTCATTCCAATTTTCTGCCGATCCCTTTCTCTTATTCTTGCTGCTAATTTATTTTATTGTTGCTGATATTTTTGAGTATATAGGATGTAGGGGTGTTATGTAAGGGAGATGAGGGTTACAAGAGTTGTTAAAGATGCCATAAAATGCATTAAGGTGGGGGTTACACGTCAAGAATTTGAATGGGTTTGGAATTGTTTCTTATTTCCTACTGCATGCACGTTAATTTACTTAGATAATGGTTTGAGGAAAATAATGTGGATTATAGTATTTGAATTTACTACTACTTAGTGAATTAAAGTTGGGACATGAATCCTCCATGAAGTGCAATTAGGAGTGGTTTTAAATGGGGTGTTACTAACCTTTGAATTATTTTAAATGTTGGACTCAAAATTATTATTACTAATTTGTATGGTATTTTATTGTTTAAATCTTGTATTTTAATTGGTTAAAGTTTAGCACCCTCATTATATATTTTAGTGAATTTACACATTAAATTTAAGTTAGAATATTGCATGGCATTCATGACCTCAAATTTAAATATTCAAATGCTATGATTAATTTCTTGAATGTATTATACTTTGATTAATTTATCCCCATTTGTTTACATATTTTAATTTAAGCTTTAATTAAATATTAACCTAAAGAACTTATTTACCAACTTAGCTCTAATTAATTTATTAAATCCCAAGGACATTCTTTTTCTTTAAATTAAATTATTCCTTGACTTAGATTAAATTTAGGAATATTTTTCTTATTATTAATCTTATTTCTAATTTCCAAACTCCGGTCCGCCCTCGCGTATTTAACTGAAAAGATAAAACTAAACTTTTTCATTTAAAATAAATAGTTATGACTTGTCAAATTTCAAAATGAATTAGATCCTTCATATATATATATATATATAAATCATTTTTAAATTTAAATAGTAATAATTATGCAGGGCTTATACGTAGTCTGATTTTCGGGTCGTTACAATCTTCTCCCCTTAAATTGAATTTCGTCCCCGAAATTCGCTAATCTTCGATAATCCAAAAGTTTAGATTCTTAATTCTATTATCCCAACAATCCACGCTACCGCTGCGCTACTCTGATAAAAATTAAGTCATAGGTCGTCCTTACGTTTTTTCAATCCTAATTAGATTGCCTACCAAAAATCTCATTTGCGAATCGCAACTTAAAACGACTTATAGTAACTTAGATTTACTTTACTATGACCTCGAATTTTGCCTTTTCTCATCGTTCCCAATATTAGAATTGGTGGTTCAAACTTATCATGTCTTACCTTCCTTATACTATACCCGTAATGTTCAACGACCTATTACATTAGCATTTACGCAGTCCAACTTAAAGACTCTTAGCACCAAAGGTTACTGATCAACTTCTATCGTGATACACTTAAAGGTTAAATCTTATGTCAGCTCCATAACAAAATTAGTCTAAGATCCTTGAATCGAATCTTTATCTTACAGCCCAAACTTATATAACTTAACTATTTACGAGTATACCCCAAATATAAAATTGTTACAAATCTTAAATCTCAAATAACGTTAATCCATAAAATCCAACTATACAACATCGACCTTCTACCAATATTTTAAAACCCTTCAAGTCTCAATTATATGCTTAAACCATTTTCTTTCCAATTACAATATAGTTGAGGCCTAAGACTCTGGACTTTCTTCATTGAAACAAATGTCGCATTCTTAAGTATCATCAATGCTTAATTAAGTCTAGTGTATAAACCTTAATAAGCTATCTCATGTTAGCGATAAAATTACTCTAATAATTCAACTTCGCTCATATCACCCATAGAGTTCTAAAATTCCCATATCAAGATTTCGGAGTTCTTACTCAATTAAAATCTTAATGTTAGTTCATTGGTACTCTATGTTGAACGCCTCTAATTCTCTTTTTGTTTTTATTTCACCCAAAACTTATGTATGAACACCTATCTTATAAATCTTGAAATTCAAGCTTATGCAACCCAAATAATATTAGATAGTATAACTCCAGCCCACATATCCGCTTAGTCCCAAATTTCTTAATGACTTTCAAAATTTCTCAAGATAAGGTGTCTAATTCAATTCTTACATTCGTCTATCGAGTAACCTAACCATCCATCATACTCAACTTTTTAGAAAAATCAAATTCCCCCAAAGGTATAATTCTAACTGTTAAGATCCTAGTTAAAACTTACGACACATCAAACTTAAATTCCCAAAAAATTTCGCTAACTCAATGTTTACACTTATAACTTAGTTAACCGATAAATTTTTTACTTTAACTTGTCGTCAGTTTAAATTCTTAATTTGCCCCGACGTTATATCACCAACGCTTAAATTTTTAAGCCCAAGATTTATTCATCCTACAGTGTCCGATTGTCATACTTAAAACATTATAACTCAAATATCTAAATATTCTATATTTCCTTCGAGCCTAAATAACCGAAAATTCCTATCATTTAAACCGTTCAATTCTCACTTACTACTAAATAAGTTCTCAAATTTCTTAAAATTGTAAAATTAATTCTTACTTTCCTTGAATATCATCCAATTTTTTTTTCTAAATCTCGAAATTCCACAATTACCCATGAGTCCTTAGTATTCCCAATTTCATTTTATAGATTTTCCGGCATCATAAGGTTCAATAGCCTTCAGTTTATTAAACCCAAAATTTCCCATAACACGTCTTACTTTTCTATAAATACTTAAAATCCCAAGTGTTCCTCAAAATTTCGCATTTAATCCTTAAAATTTTGAAAATTGCAACCTGACCCTTACAGTTCTCCAAATTTACATTTTGGCCCTACAACTCTTCGAAATTTGCATCATTGTCCCCATAAAATTTTCCATCTTTACCTCCATAAACTTTTAGATTCTCGAACTCGAAATTTAATCCCAAAATTTGGTAAATTCGTAAATAGTCCCATAGATTTTTTTTTTTGCACTTAGGTCCTCAAATTATTAGTTATTACAATTAGGTCCCTAAAATTCTCAATTCATGCAATTCCATCCTTAAATCTAACTAGGTAGAGCATGTATCCTAAATAAATTCTCATAATTAATCTTACATTTCCATAGGTACTTAAAATCCTCAAATTGTACATTTATAATCCTAAAGATTGTCGTAGTCTTCAAATCGCTATTGCTTATATGAAATCCTCAAAAATTTACTCGACTAGCAACCAAGAACCATTAATAATTTCTTAGAAATTCAACAAGTCTCAAAAGCATTCATAATTTTCAAGATTAACTTATAACCCATAAGGAGGACATCAACACTATTGACCTAAAAATTAATATCGTCAAATCATTTTCAACATCTCCTAAACCCAATATTCGAATTCTTAGACATTTCCAATTCCAAACGTACCCAACATGCATAATTCCATAATTTATTTATTTATTTATTTTTATTTTTTTTAATTTAAATAAACACTGAACAATTAAAATCTGAACGTAAAAACATTTCATGAAAACATGTTGTTAAAATAATTCATGCTTTAAATAAAATGCGTAAATGTAAAACTTACAGACCGAAGACGTGACTTCATGAGCTTCTCGAGAGAAGTAGTAGTACAACCCTTTACAAGATCATAGGCTCTGATACCAACTGTAAAGGCCCGTATTTTTGTATTCATAATTTTGCGGAATTATTAAAAATTTTCTAAGTAAATAATTATTTTATCTCATTTAATTAAAATAAGCATGTAAATAATTATTAACTTTAAAATAACAACGGAAGCGAATAATGTTTTCAACCAAAAATTTAAGAATAATCCAACGTAAACATCAATTTAAAATAATCCAACATATTAAAACTGAGTTTGCATAATAAAAGGTGCATAAATTAAATCATGAGGTCCTCGGGTTTACTACTACTGACCCAAGATCGCTCACTGGTCTCCGCCCGCGGTCTCGACCTCATCAATACCTACAAAAATCAAGTCTAGTGAGTCTAAAGACTCAACATGTATATATCGTGAATAACAAGTAAATATATCATAAAATCGCATGCAACGTAAAAATAAAGTATCGTAAAGCGTACGGTGAAAAGCGTATCATGAATAATTATAACTACGTGCATATCTGAAAATCATACGTAAAAGCTTTGCTCAACAGAGCTCTGTCATAACATATCATAATTTTCTGGTAGAGATAAAGTTTCTAAGCAAGTGGCCCATAACATAGCGTAAGCGCCTGATCAGACTAAACCACAGTATACTGGGCGGTAGAGATCAATCACAGCCCTTGGACTGGATGTCCGTACCCATACATAATCATAAACCGGTCGAAAGTCACCGGGCGGAGAGGTCCTCGGTTGTTGCTACCGACTTCCAAACCCATAAGCATAAGGTGGCCACACGACATATAGCATATATCTCAAAAATAAACATTTTATATTTTTATGCACGTAATATAATTATAACCTTATTTTTACCGGATGATTTGGATCGCTCCCAGGCTCGCTGCGACATAATTCTAATATGTGACACATGCAAATAATTTTAACTTGATAAAAACTTAACCACTAAACCAAAAACGAGACGATTAGGACCAACAACTTTATTTTTAATCATGGCTTCGTACCAACCCGAACCAACATTAAACCGACGTTTAACCATGATTAAAAATACCCCAAACATACTGAAAAAAATGCATAAGAATTGAAAACCACGAAAATAGGTGAAAGAAATCCAAAAACATAAAACACTCTTTCGAGAGTCATTTTGGCACCTTTCACCGTAAATTCCCGTACGACCTCTAAACTTGACCAAATCACAAACGACCAAAAACATGACCTTCCTAACTCATTGAGGTACTGTCCAGTTTAAGGTCATGGGCTAAAAGCCATCCAAGAACTCAAACCAACCCCCTAAACCGCGACGCAAAGTTGCTGTAAAAAGGCAGCAATATCAGCTTGTGTCTTTTGTAGTGAAAATCCTGAATTTTATGACTATGGGCTTGAACCACCGCCCAAGGACTCTTACCAACATCCTAAGGCATGGCTTGGACCATGGTTAAGGGATAAAATCCAACCACACACAGAGCCAACACCTAGTACAATGCACAGCTCAAACCGAGAGTACCTAGAAATTCGGTGCTGTAGTATTCGAATGAATTTGTTGTCTTATTTCGTTCCAGTGGCTATATGATCAACCATGGCACAATCTAGACATGAGGGAGTGTTGTATGAACCATGGCTATAGGTTAGAAGCCAGCCACAATCCATCCAAATCTCACAAACCGAAAGTTACTCGCACAGAAACATGATGAAAACCGAAATGTGCTTGTGATGTTTTGGTGAAATTTTGATAGATCCGTGAACCAATCCTTGAAGGGATGATTTGGTCACGTCCTTGACATGTTAAGATAGAGTTCTAACCATGGCTATAGTCCCTAGGATCGCCAGGATTCGAACACATCCCTTAGACAATCAATGACAAAAATGTTTGACACAAAGCTGTAACTCCTTGAAATGTTGCTGTCAATTCTTTGTTGTGTGTGTATGGACTTGAACCATTGCCTCACAAACACCCTAACACATTCTAATTCATGCCTAGTATCAGCCATGTGAGCCTGGAACCAAGAAACATCCTGAAATCAACAAAACTTAGCAAACCCATGAAGTTGGAAACAAAAGAGTTTAGGAAAAATCTGTGCACATTTTGCTTGGTAAACCTTGCTGCAACTTCGTGATGTCTCATGATTCTTGATCATATATTGTTTTAAATAGCTAGTAAAACTTGATTGAAGAGCAAAGAAGTAATATATACATGCCTGGAATTTGTTTTGAAGAAAACAAATCAATACGACGCGACGGAACGGAGTCGAATTCTTTCCTCTTGTTTTTGCTACTGTTTTTGCTGTTGCTTTCACGATTTTTCAGCAGATGTTTTCTTCTGATATTTCGTGCATATGTGTGTAGGGTATGTAGGTAAGGAAGAGGAATGTTAATGGTGGGGTTAAAGGTGTCTTGAAGTGCATTTAGGGGAGAGTTACAAGTGATGAAGTTGGATGGAATTTGAAATACACTTTCATTCCAATTTTCTGCCGATCCCTTTCTCTTATTCTTGCTGCTAATTTATTTTATTGTTGCTGATATTTTTGAGTATATAGGATGTAGGGGTGTTATGTAAGGGAGATGAGGGTTACAAGAGTTGTTAAAGATGCCATAAAATGCATTAAGGTGGGGGTTACACGTCAAGAATTTGAATGGGTTTGGAATTGTTTCTTATTTCCTACTGCATGCACGTTAATTTACTTAGATAATGGTTTGAGGAAAATAATGTGGATTATAGTATTTGAATTTACTACTACTTAGTGAATTAAAGTTGGGACATGAATCCTCCATGAAGTGCAATTAGAAGTGGTTTTAAATGGGGTGTTACTAACCTTTGAATTATTTTAAATGTTGGACTCAAAATTATTATTACTAATTTGTATGGTATTTTATTGTTTAAATCTTGTATTTTAATTGGTTAAAGTTTAGCACCCTCATTATATATTTTAGTGAATTTACACATTAAATTTAAGTTAGAATATTGCATGGCATTCATGACCTCAAATTTAAATATTCAAATGCTATGATTAATTTCTTGAATGTATTATACTTAGATTAATTTATCCCCATTTGTTTACATATTTTAATTTAAGCTTTAATTAAATATTAACCTAAAGAACTTATTTACCAACTTAGCTCTAATTAATTTATTAAATCCCAAGGACATTCTTTTTCTTTAAATTAAATTATTCCTTGACTTAGATTAAATTTAGGAATATTTTTCTTATTATTAATCTTATTTCTAATTTCCAAACTCCGGTCCGCCCTCGCGTATTTAACTGAAAAGATAAAACTAAACTTTTGCATTTAAAATAAATAGTTATGACTTGTCAAATATCAAAATGAATTAGACCCTTCATATATATATATATAAATCATTTTTAAATTTAAATAGTAATAATTATGCAGGGCTTATACGTAGTCTGATTTTCGGGTCGTTACATGGGTACTATTAGACTTTGAGTTCTGACGTTCTTATTATCAAGGAGTTGATAAATAAGAATTGAGCAACTGGGGTATGCTCATATAAGGACATGTTTAGTCCTGAATCACATTGAGATGTGAACCCACTGCTAGTTGTATCAATGAACTATTGAGGTCCACAAAACTACTAGCTTTCTAGATCCCGTTGAGAAGGAAATTAGTTCAATATGTTGAATGACTTATAAAAGATTTTATAAGCACAAGAAAAAATTAGAATTATTAATTCTACAATGGAAATGTAACTTTTAATTGTGGATGTGTTTCTAAATTAAAATTTTGTCAAATAAATAATGTATTTGAAAATTGTGATTTTCATAAACGTTGTTATGGACTTAATTAAATTAATTCAAGTGTTCAATTAATTAAACACCAGTGGACCTATTATAGTCCAAATAATCAAATTAATTCAAGTGTTGAATTAATTAAATAACATTGGGTCTTGTAGAGCTCAATGGAAATAATTATTCAACTAGTGGACTTGAGTAAATTCAAGTAAAGATTTAATTGATCTCAAATGTGTTTGAGATATTAAAATAATAGTCCATGAGCTTTGTACATGTTACAAACCCAAATTGCATACAAGGGAGGTGAAGAGTTGAAAGACAACTTTTTCAATAAACAAGACATGTCTTGCACATGAATTTTAGCTTTTTCAAGCACCAAAAAAAGTTTTCCTTCTCTCCTCCCTCTCACTTGGCCGAAATATCCCTCCCCAATTTCTTAAAAATTTTGCTTCTTCATTTGATAAATTGAAAGCAAATTTCTAAATGAAATTGCCTTGCATTTCCTACTGCAAGTGTAAGGTGGTTCTAGCTTGTTGGTGGTAGGCTTGATTTTGAGCAAGGATTGCTCAAGGGAAGCTTGTAGATTGTCTACCTATTGAAGAGCTAAGTTTTTTAACAACTTAGTTGGAGCCATCATCAATCTTTGTGATTGATAGGTAAAACTCCAAAACACACAATGTATGTTTGTGTTTTGTTTTTTGTATGTGCTACACACTAGTGAGAGGTGCTTGTTTTTGCTATTTTAAAACTTCTGTTGCGTATTCTGGGCACTTGTAATCGATTTCCTTTCAGTTTGTGCGTCACAAACATCGATAGAATTCAATATGAGTGATGTCCGAGGCACACAAGTCAAAATTTTCAGTCCACCCTGAAAGCACCAAGATGTATCGAGATTTGAAAAAAAATATTGGTGGAATGGAATGAAGAAGGACGTAGCTGACTTTCTATCTAGATGTCAAATCTTTCAACAGTTCAAAGCCGAACATCAGCGACCTGGAAGACTCCTACTGTGGCTAGAAATAAAAACATGAAAGTGGTCGGGAGCACATTTCCATGGACTTTGTGGTAGGATTACAAAAATCAAGACAACATCATGATGTAATTTGGGTTATCATTGATCGAGTAACCAAATCTGCACACTTCCAACCGGTTAGAATGAAGTAAAACTTGGATAAACTAGTCACCCTGTACATGGACCACATAGTAAGATTGCATAGAGTTCCAGCAAGCATATTATCTGACAGAGACCCAAGATTTGTGTAGAGGCCTGAAAATTCTTACTTGGAAATTTGCGGGAAAATTTAAAATTTTCTTTTTAAAATAATTAAAATCGCCTCCTTCATAAATGAACTGATAAATAATGTTTGATGTTCAAAGTGGCAGCGGAAGAAATTAATATTTCCGAAATAACAGTAAAAAGTTTATCCAACGATAGTTTGAGAAATCAAATAATAATAAATGCTGAACGGAGGTCCTCGGGTCCTACTACTGCCGACTCGAGCTGGCTAACTGGTCCCCGCCCATGATCCCGACATCATCAGCACCTACAACAATCAAGTCTAGTGAGTCTAAAGACTCAACATGCATATATGGTAAATAACAAGTAAATAAATAGTAAAATTTTGCATGAGATAAAAAAATATCATGTCATGAGGCATAATGCGAAAATAACTTGTCATGAGCAATTATAATACGTGCATAACTGAACTGAAAATCATAGTGAAAATGTTTGCTCCTTGGAGCCCTGTACTGAAATAGCATGTATTAATTTTCTGGTGAGATTATGGTCTACGCAAGTGGTCCCTGAACTGAACTGAACTGAGCTGACCGGTAACTGGCGATCGGACCGGTAACTGGCGACCGGGTTTAATAATGTACGTCTGATTAGACTACTGCCACAGTATACTGGGTGAAACAACTGAACTGACCGGTAACTGGCGATCGGACCGGTAACTGGCGACCGAGTTTAATCATGATAGTAAAGTGACCACAAGCAATATCGCATAAATCTCAAAATACCAAGTCTCTTTGAACTATGTACTTATGCCAGGAGGTAATAGGTTCGAGACTTGGGGAGGTAACACTCCACCAACCTGGTGTGAAGAGTCCTATGACTAATGACGCATGTGGAAAGCCCGTGAGGGAAAAGGCCCTAGAGGGAACCGAAGATAGGACAAGGTCCCCGAGGGAGCCCAAGATCGGGATAGCCCATGGTCATTACAAAAAAAGGCGCCTTTTTTTTGTAATGCTCATGGGCTGTTCCCGATTGGGCTTGAGTTCCCTCACGGTTATCCCATTATCCATTACTCATAGAACTTCTCCAGCCCAGGCACTGGAAATTTTGTCTTCCCAGGATTAGAACCCAAGACCTCCTGGACTTATATAGATCTTGGCAGCAATCTTGGTACCAGTTGAGCTAGTAGATCAACTAGTACCAGGATTGCTGCCAAGAACTATATAAGTCCAGGAGGTCTTGGGTTCTAATCCTGGGAAGGCAAAAGCTCCACTGCCTTGGTTGGAGAAGTTCTATGAGTAATGGGTAATGGGATAACCGTGAGGGGACTCAAGCCCAATTGGGAACAGCCCATGTGCATTACAAAAAAAAAGAAGATGCACCTTCGTGATATGAGGAGTACAAATCAAATCTTTTAAGCCCTTTTCAACTGTACAATCCATTACATTGAACAGTCTCGGAATCCCTCTCATTCCTGTGTGGGTCGGTTCATTCATGTTCCCTCCACCTAGAAGCCTGCCAGGAGCCGCTCATTGTACGTGCAACTGATGGCACCGGCGATCACCCCCCGCTCTTTTCGGCCCCGGGCCTCACATCACCTGGTACCAGGAATGCTGTCAAGATCTATATAAGTCCAGGAGGTCTTGGGTTCTAATCTTGGGAAGGCAAAAGCTCCAGTGCCTGGGCTGGAGAAGTTCTATGAGTAATGGGTAATGGGATAACCGTGAGGGGACTCAAGCCCAATCGGGAACAGCCCATGTGCATTACAAAAAAAGGCTGTAAACGCCCCAGATTCGACGACTGTCTTTACTGCACCAAGACGAGTCTTTACAGCGTGCTTATGTCCTCACTCACACGCACCCTAGGAAACTTCCAAGGAGGTCTCACCCATCCGAAAATTGCCCCAAGTCAAGCACGCTTAACTTTCGAGTTTTTATGTGATGAGCTACCGAAAAGAAGATGCACATTCGTGATATGAGTAGTACAAATCAAATCTTTTAATCCCTCTTCAACTGTACAGTCCATTACATTGAACAGTCTCGGAATCCCTCTCATTCCCGTGTGGGTCGGTTCATTCATGTTCGCTCCACCTAGAAGCCTGCCAGGAGCCGCTCATTGTCCGTGCAACTGATGGCACCGGCGATCACCCCCCGCCCTCTTCGGCCCCGGAACTCACATGCCCACCAGCTTCCGCTTAGTTCGTCCCCGAACCACAACGTACTAAGAGAGGTCGGCTCTTATACCAACTGTAAACGCCCCAGATTCGACGACTGTCCTCACTGTACCAAGACGAGTCTTTCCAGCGTGCTTATGTTCTCACTCACACGCACCCTAGGAAACTTCCCAGGAGGTCACCCATCCGAAAATTGCCCCAAGTCAAGCACGCTTAACTTTCGAGTTTTTATGTGATGAGCTACCGAAAAGAAGATGCACCTTCGTGATATGAGTAGTACAAATCAAATCTTTTAAGCCCTCTTCAACTGTACAGTCTATTACATTGAACAGTCTAGGAATCCCTCTCATTCCCGTGTGGGTTGGTTCATTTATGTTCCCTCCACCTAGAAGCCTGCCAGGAGCCACTCATTGTCAGTGCAACTGATGGCACCGGCGATCACCCCCCGCCCTCTTCGGCCCCGGGACTCACAATTTGTGTCCCGATTCTGAAAAAGCTTCCAAGAAGCCATGGGGACATAGATCCCCCTCATCACGGCCTATCACCCTCAAATAGATGGTCAAACTGAAAGAACAATTCAAACCCTGGAAGACATATTAAGGGCGTGTGCTCTAGATTTCAGTGGGAGTTGGAGTAAACATCTCCTCCTAATAGTGTTCGCTTATAATAACAGCTACCACAGTAGTATCGAAATGGCTCCTTATGAAGCACTCTATGGAAGAAAGTGTAGATAGCTGCTATATTGGGATGAAATCGAAGAGAAAGTGAAGGACCGTTTGCTGAGCATTCTTTTGGATGCTTCAAACAAAATATTCTCCAATGAGCTACAATAGCTCATGTTCTAATAATATTAACTCTGATTAATTAAATCGAGTTTGGTTAAAAACCAAGCGGAAGAAACTCGAAGTAATCATTCGTGAAGAAAACTATTATATTAGAAAATATTTTAACTTGAGTAAACTGAATAAACGAAAAAGAGTAGATTAGTTTTTGCATTCATCAGTTCAGTTATGGTGACAACTGAACTGACAGATAGGCTAACTGATCCAAACAGTTTGAAAACAATAGTTAATCAGTTAAGTACACAAAATATGTTTATGGATGTTCGGAGAATTCAACCGCTCCTACGTCTCCTTTTCTACCGCCTCGGGTAGGATCTACTAGAAGACTTTGATTTACACAACTCTTTGTACAAACCCACTCAGCTAGGACTTACACTACTGCCTAAACTGAACTCCTAGCTACGACTGAAGGCAGCACCTTCCAGCCAACACTTTTTTGACGTCTATGTGTCAAATACTACATACACAAGTTTAACGTCTTTTTGCAAAACTGTATTTGAGTGGTTGAGACAATTTGTGTGTAAGAACATAACAAGGATGTTCTCACACACTGAGGGAAAATGGCTTCTAGACTAAGCAGATAGCACGTTAAAGAGTCCCTCTGGGCTGAATGCTTCTGAAAGCAGATGTGCAATGTGTGTGCCCTTTCTTTTCTCTCTTGAAAAAGCTTATTGTATAGAATCTCGTTCTTTTTCTTCAGCTTCTCCTTGTGGTGTATATTGCTTTTTATTTCTTGTTTGAGTCTTCACTGATCTTCTCTTTATATATAGGCGGTAAGACTGAACGTATAGTGAGACTCATTTATTATAACAGTTGCATCTTGAATTCGTTTCTTGAACTTTGTGTTTCGACTTTTCGACTGCCCTACTGAAACGTTTTTGTCTTTAATACTCTGATGCAACTTCCATTATTTTCCTTGGGCTGGACAATGGCTTTGTACTTTCACGTACAGCTAGACTCCACTGAAAGAGTTTGTCTTCATCCATAACTAAAAGATTCTGACTGATGCTTCAGTTGAACTGATCTTCAGTTGGGTTGATGAAATCATATGACTCGTCAGTTGAACAGATTTCACTCTTGTTCAAGTGGACTATTCAGCTGGGTTTCTTCATCAGTTGAACACTCCTTCGGCTGGCCAGGCTTCTGAAGTTCTCCTGCTGAACCACCTATCAACTGGACAATCAGCTGGACTGCTCAATTGACGTAACAGTTAGACTGATGATTCATTTCGTGCGATCAGTTGTGTAACGTACCGAACTTTTACTATTCAAAATTTTACAGAAAAATTAAAAATTTTCTTAAATAATTCGTGAACCTTCAAAATTTGATAAAACAACTGTTCGTCCTCAAAAATTGTTGCAACAGAAAAATCTCAAAACGATGTCTACCAAAAGTATTTGCTTGAACCTCAAACAGTAACATAAAATCAGAGTGTTTAAACATTTTCATAAAAGCTTAAACTTGGGCGGTCCTCGGGTTTAGCCTCCTGCTCAGTTCAAGCCTGCTCCTTGGTCCCCACCCCTTGTCTCCTCGAAAACATCCTCACCTGCACCGATCAAGTCTATTGAGTCTAAATACTCAATACGTATAAACTGGGAGTAACAAGTACTACATAATAAAACCGCATGCAACTTTAAAATAGGTCATATATAACTTGAAACTTGAACTTACACTTAAACTTGAACTTGCATACGTACATACGTAGATGTGCCATAAACATAAAACTTTTCTTAAACCTGCTTGCATACTTGTATATACATGAACATACATAAACTTCATCATTTTGCGTAGAGGCGTGTTTCAAAGCAAGTGACACATAACATAAATCGCCTGATCAGACTAAACCATAGTACTGGGCTGACAGGGACGAATCCACTGCCACATACATGAGATCCCCGTTCATGCTTTAACGGGCGGATTGGTCCCCGTTCATGATTTGACGCTTTCCAATCCTGATCTAAACCCGTTCATGCTTTAACGGGTTGGGTTGGTCCCCGTTCATGATTTACCGCTTTCCAACCCCATACATACATTGGTCACAAGACATTTAGCATACCTAAAAAATTTGAAAATATTTTCTTGCACGTCGACATACTTACTTGGCGTTGAGGGATTCGTTGGATTTCATTTGGGGCCGCTGCTGCACATTCTAACATGAAATTTAAATACTTAACTTGCATAGCTTAGACGTAGGCATACGTGCTCACCCTCGAATTCAATAAATAACTTAAGACATTCTACAACACTCGGGACTTGACCTCATTTAAATCATCGCACTAACCCAAGACATGAAACTCCAAAACACAAATAAAATTTCCCAAAATATGAAGTACACGGACCCATACACACGTGCCTGGGTCTGTGTATGGGTCCGTGTAGGTGCGAAAAAGAAATACTCAGGAAGGAGAAGGGACACGGACCCCGTGCACAGGTCCGGCTCCGGGTCCGTGTAGGTGCGGTGAAATTTGTCGTGAAGAAAAGGGAAGGCACGGACCCCGTGCCCTTGTCCTTGTGGGGGTCCGTGTTGGCTCGCAAAAATGACACCAAGAGGAAGACGAAGTCATGGACCCCGTGCCATGGTCCGTGTCCGGGTCCGTGTACCTGCGCGACTTGTAAACTCACGAAAAATTCAATACATGCGATGCTTATCATTCGAGACTCGATCATACAGACCATGAACCGACATCCCGAGACTCATACTAGTATGCCATAACATCGAACCAAATTCGTACAAACACCCCAAAACAACGACATCCACCATACGTCACATACAATTCAAAAGCACGGCAATCGACACCAACTCGTTTCCTATGACTTCTCATGAATACAAGCGCCTATCGACACTAACCGATAATCCAAATACCAACCCAACATCATACTAAGCATATCTATACGCACCAACGATCACCCGTCGATCCCCAACGAAGCCTGCAACAATAAAACTTCAAGACGCATCAATATTAGGGGTGGGAAAAAATACCGAAATACCGAAATACCGAAAAACTGTACCGAAAAAATACCGAACTTACCGAAAAAATCGGTATACCGAACATTTCGGTACGGTATCATACCGTATCGAAATTTTCAGGATCGGTATCGGTATAAAATATTTTTTTTCGGTATTTCGGTATATACCGAAAATAATTTTTTATTATTATTTTTTTTAAATTTAAGTTCGGTATACCGAAAACATTTTCGGTATACCGACATTTTTTCGGTATACCGGCAAAATTTTCGGTGTCGGTAACAATTTTCATGTTGAAAGTTTTCTCAGATTCACAACTGAAAAATCGTAGTATTTAAAAAGACAGTAAAAACGTAAATTTTAGATCTAAAAATGGTTTCAAATGTGATCTAAACATAATTGCTCAAACTTCTACACATCACACATGGATTTTTACGCATAAAAAAACGCAATACATACTATGACATTATTGATGCAGAAATAACAGAATATACATGCCTTTGATGATTAGAAATACCGATATGACGATACCGACATGGGAAGGATGCGAGAGACGATCCGGGACGAACGTGGCACTGAATTCCTTGAAGAAAACTAACGAAAATGTGCTGGAAAAGAATGGGAGGGGCGGCTGCTCTCTTGGGGAAGAACCCTAGGTTTTTCTCTCCTGTCAAAATAATAGAAATCTGAAACGTGGTTGTGTGTGTGTGTTTTGCCGATTTTTTTAGTGTGTGTGCGTGTGATTAGTAATTAGGAAGAGTAAAATTTGCTTATTTATTAATTAGCACTAATTTTAAAATATTAACTCTCCCTTAACTTTAACAAAATCTCTAATTTAAAATAAAATGTTCATGTGCTAGACTTTAAAAGTTTAAAATTCTAAACTTGCTTAAATAAATAATTTAGGCTTTAAAAATGCTGAAACTAGATAAATCATTTAAAACGCCCCATTCTCAACTCAAAATAAAATCTCCCACGGCAAACTCTAGATCTCTTCTCCTCTTATTGGCATAGCTCTTTTGACGACTTTGGGCGGTCTTCATTCTGTCTCGAATCTTGACCACCACATCTGCAGTCTGCTGAACTATCTATGGACCATGTTTTGCTCTCTCACCAACCTCATCCCAATGAATTGGTGATCTGCACATCCTTCCATACAAAGCCTCGTAGGGTGCCATACTTATGGATGATTGGAAGCTGTTGTTGTAGGTAAACTCCACTAGAGGTAGCTTAGACTCCCAATTCCCTTGAAAATCGATCATACAGGCTCGCAACAAGTCCTCCAAAATTTGAATCACTCGATCTGATTGGCCATCTGTCTGCGGGGGAAAAGCTGTGCTGAAAAGCAACTTCGTCCCCATGGCTGCATGTAAGCTCTTCCAAAAGGACGATGTAAATCTTGGGTCCCGGTCGGACACAATGGAAACTGGGATCCCGTGCAATCGGACTATCACCCTGATATAGAGCTCCGCATACTGCGTCATGGAGAAGGTCGTCTTCACTGGCAAAAAATGTGCTGACTTGGTGAGTCGGTCCATTATAACCCAAATAGAATTAAATCCTCTGACTGACCTCGGTAAACCAACTAAAAATTCCATGGTGATATTCTCCCATTTCCACTCTATATTGGGGAGTGGCTTAAGTATTCCTGCTGGCCTCTGATGTTCTGCCTTCACCTGCTGACAAGGGAGGCATTCAGACACAAAGTTGCGGATGTCTCGCTTCATCCCTGGTCATCAATACAAAACCTGCAAGTCGTTGTATATCTTAGTACCTCCTGGCTGGATTGAATGCGGAGATGCATGTGCCTCTGTCAGAATATCCTCTCTGATCGAATCAACACTAGGAACCCACATTCTACCTCTGTATCTCACCATACCGTCTGACACTGTGTAGAGCACACTGCCCTTGGCCTCATCTTTCAGTCTCAAGTTCTGCAACTGCTCATCAGAAGGCTGTCCTCTACGGATACGGTCTAGTAAGAAAGACCGGACTGTCAGATTAGACAGCCTCGGAGCTCTGCCCTTAAGATAAACTTCTAACCCAGACCTCTGAATCTCAGACCAAAGGGGTCTCTGCACTGACAATTGTGCTACAATTGCGACTTTTCTTCTCAAGGCGTCTGCAACAACATTAACCTTTCCCGGATGGTAGCTAATTTCACAGTCGTAGTCTTTCACCAATTCTAACCACCGTCTCTGTCTCATGTTCAGCTCTTTCTGCGTGAAGAAGTACTTGAGACTCTTGTGATCAGTAAATATCTGGCATTTCTCGCCGTACAAATAGTGTCTCCAAATCTTCAAAGCAAAGACAACGGCGGTTAACTCAAGATCATGAGTCGGATAATTCTTCTCATGCACCTTCTACTGTCTGGAAGCATAAGCTATCACCCGACCATGCTGCATCAACACGGCGCCTAACCCGAGCTTAGATGCATCGGTGTATAGCACAAAATCTCCTTTCCCTGTTGGCATGGCTAACACTGGAGTTGAAATAAGAGCTTGCTTCAAAGTATCGAAGCTCTTCTGACATTCCTCACTCCACACGAATTTAGAATTATTTTTAATCAGTGAAGTGAGCGGTACTGCTATCGACGAAAACCCCTGGATAAACTTACGGTAGTAACCGGCTAAACCCAGAAAGCTGCGGATTTCTGATGCATTCTTTGGCTCAACCTATTCCTTAACGGCTGCCACTTTTGCTGGATCCACCTCAATCCCACTGCTTGACACTATGTGCCCCAAAAAGGCTACCTTCTCCAACCAGAATTCACACTTACTGAACTTCGCAAATAACTTGCGACTCTGCAAAACTTGCAAAACTGTCCTCAAATGCTGACTATGTGGGGACCCGAACCTATTTCATCTTCTTAATCATTATTAGGATCATTTAATTAATCTGGGTCTAAATTTTTTTTTAAATACATAAATGCTGAATATAATGAAATCAGTCTGGTATACAGATCAATCATAAAGTACATGTCTTGTACAACATGTGTTTATCTCAAACTAAAGTTCAGTCACTACATCAAGTACTGAAAATCAATCTACTCTAAGTCCGGATCTCCACGCTAATCTTGAATCTCTCATCCTCTTCGTGACCTTGATCCTGTCCCACCTGTTGTTATGCACACATACAAACATAACAACAGCCGGATAACTCCGATGAGAATATAATCCAAGTATAATCAATGTATACATGCAATCATACAAACAGATATAAAAGCATGAAACAGATATCAATAACATATATCAAATCTGAAAGACATGAATCGATACAAAGCTGTAAATAAACTCTGGACTCGTCATCTCAGACTCGACTCATCTCTAATCTAGGGATCCCGGTTTCTGGACATTGGCACAATACACCGAATCTCAGCGATAGGAATGAATCAACTCCTAAGCAAAATCGATATAAACCATATATCCAGTGTCTTAGCGACTCAGCCGAAGACTTGGCACATCAGCCACTGACTAGGCCCATCAGCCCATAACTCAATACATGCTCTGCTATAAATCAATAGACTAAGCATGTCAATCTCATAAACAGCAAATATCAGTGCAACAAAGTAAAGTATGTGATTTTGGGAAAACTCAAGTCAAATCAAACTCGAGTCGTATCTTCCCGATTCAACATTGATTTATACCTTTCTTTCTGTTGATCTGACGAAGTCGATGTCTCGAATTTGAAGCCTGTCAATACTCAATCTGGCAATGACAATATCGAGGATTATAATATCAATATACAACTCAAATCAATACTGGATATAATCAGAACTCAATCAAATTATGTTTCAACGGCATAACTGCACAAATTCAATATACCAAGCAACACAAATCAACAGATATCAATTTCACAACTCATGATCAATCACAGTACAAATCTGGTATCAATGTCCATCAAATCAACTCTGAAAATCATAACAATTTCATACGGTCTCTATTCTTCAATCCGGTTTTGATTATACGATGTCTAACATATCGAGAACACCATATATGAATCATGTCTGATTCCTTCAATATCATAATTTCAAAACATAAAAAAACGTAGTAAAACTTACGTCCAATTGAAAGCTCTCGTCGATAGCAACACGATACTGAGCTCGGATCAAAAATCAGACGGACGGATTTTCTTCAAATCAAATTTTCGTATCAAAGTTTGCTAATTCCCCTGGAGAAGCTCTCGGCCCCTTTCTGAAGTAAAATGAAGGAATCTTAACACTTTGATATATATATCATGCGTGTCCAAGCTAGGTGGCTCTTCCTATGTGCAACACGTCTCGCGCATATGCGCGACCTTCCTCGACGCATATGCGCGAGACACTATATGCACGCCCTCGCTCGACGCATATGCGCGAGGTTCTTCAAAACTCTCTGCCATCCTCGCGCATATGCGCGAGAGCTTATCCTCGCACATAATTCCAATCTTCTTTCCGGCTTTCCCGATCTGATCCGTTCTGTCTATAATCACATCAATTTATCAACAAATCATTTCAGATTACAATTACAAAATTCTCGGGCATTACATTTCTCCCTCCCTAAGATCCGATTTCGTCCCCGAAATCACAGGAAATCAAATCAGATACAATAAGGAATGGAGAATAGAAGTTGAACAGAAAACTCACATCAGTAAAACAACTCGGGAAATCTCTATCTCATGTCTGACTCAGTCTCCCAGGTAGCTTCTTCAATGCCATGACGACTCCATTGGATCTTCACAAGTGGAGTAGTCTTCGTTCTGAGTTGCTTTTCTTTACGATCGAGGATCTGGATCGGCTTTTCGAAGTAACTCTGACACGTCTTGCCTTTTTATTGCTTTAAAAGTACTAGAATTTTTTTTTTACACTCAATTTTCGGCCATATACATTTTCCACATGAAAATATTTTTATCCCTTTAAAATAAAATACCAACCATCTAGCATTTTAAAAATCAAGTGCACTAGTCATAACATGAAATCGTCAACTGATTACCAACCTAAAAAGCAAAAGTTTGAAAAGTATAGCCCATACTAAACCTCTCAAAAGCCTCTCAAAAAGCATAAATAAATAGTCTTAAAAATCTTTAACATAAATCATTAGTCATAAATCATAATGCGGAAAAAGTAGAAGTGCTGGTCCTCGGGTTGTGTGCGCCATTAATCCAGTCAAATCATCCGTCAAGACCTCCCTCAACCTCACCTGCATCCATCACACCTAGTGAGTCTAAAGACTCAACACACCATAATCTTGATAACAAGTAATACGTAATACAGTCAACATATAACGGTGAAAAATACTTGTACTTAAAATATTGTTTTCATGAAGATGCATAAACTTCAACCATAACCATTTTCATAAATATTTTAATGATGCATAAACTTTAAATAGAAACATTTTCAAAATGATGCATCAACTTGAAGCATAAACATTTTCATGACATACAAACATGAATTTCCTTTTTCCTCAACATGACATGACATAAAACCTTTAACATGATCATGAACATTTTCCTTTTCATTTTCTTTTTCTTTTGTTGAATTCAGATCGTTAATTGTGACTTTCCTGATCATGATCATAAATCGATGGATCCATCTACATGTAACCACAGTACTGGGCGGCGGGGGACACCAGCAACACTCTCACCGGTCACTTGGGCCCTGGCCTATCATTTTTCGAATAGAAATATGATCGTCAGGGCTTCCTCTGGGGCTTTTCCCCTCACGATATTCCCGTTCTTTCCGTTACCACAAAACCGTTACCACATAACCGTTACCACATATTCGTAATGATGGAAACACGATCGTCGGGCTTCCATTGGGACCATAACCCTCACGACGTCGCCAACATTAACGAATCAGTCACAATCACTTCACTTTCTTCAACATTTACATTCTCATCACTTTATAAAAATCATGCATAACATAACATTTTGTTTTTGAAACCAAGCATGCAACATGTCTTTTAAATGTCTTCCTTAAATCATAAAAATCTCTTAGACATTTAAAAATCATAATTTAATCATGAACATTTCATAAACATTTAAAAATAATCATAATATCATAAAAATAGCATTTAGGGCACTGCCATGACATTTACTAATTCTTAGATATAAAAGACTGTTTTACCCCTAGATTTGACATTTTACGATTTCGACATTTTCTTGATTTCTTGACTCTAACATATCCCAAATAATTATTTAAGCTTACAAGAATTTTTCCATAATTTTATTTAGCTTAAATCAAGGACTTTTAATTTAATCTTTAAATAAGACGTATTACTGTGTTTTAATCACGAATTAAACCAAACCTTTATATAAAATTCCCAAATTAAAAACTTAGACTTAATAATTATTTGATCTTAAATACAATTTTTCATGATTTTATAAAGCATAAAACTAGGCTTTTCAATTAATTCGTTAATTAGCGTTTCGTACTGCGATTAAATCCCCAATAAATCCAAAACTCATTATTTTGATCCCAAATTTTAAACATAGCATTTTTAAGATTTATTCTACCCTTCCAAGTCATGAGCCACCCCCGTGGACCCAGAGAATCAATATTTGCCTTTAAAATCTCGTTTTTGACACATTAACAAACCACCCAAGCCAACTCCCGATATACTCGAGCCATGCCCGAGCCACCTCGAGCCAAAACCTAGTTAACCCATCTAGGGACCCTATTGACAAAGCCCAAGCACCTGAACCTAGACCAGGCTCACTCAAACTCACCTGGAAAATGACCCAATTTCTGCATGATTTATGCGTGAGACTCCCATGAACCATTGGACTCCTAACTAGTCTAGGACTTCTTCCAGCCCTTAACCACCGACCACCCATGACCCTTACTGCCCCTAGACCACACTCAGACCCTGCCCAGACCAGTCCAAGCCCCTGAACCCAGCAGCGAATCTCCTGAAGCCAAGTGCAACAACCTGCGCACATGAACATCCTTCTCACCTAGGACACTTGGCTATCTAGGACTCTTCCAGCCACCTCTGAACCATCACAACGTACCCTCACTAAGGACCCTAAGGTCGCACCCTAGCGCAGCCCAAAGTTCACAGGTCGAGCCACAACCCTTACGTTTTCTCTGAACCCTGCGCGCCCTCCCTTAAGCTCTCGGGTAGGAGTCCTTGTTGACAAGGACTCCTCCCAAGCCACTCATGAGAGCCCTAGCCCGGCTAGGACTCCACCATAGACTCACCCACGGTCATGGCTAGCCCCTGATCCCAGCCGAACCGATCCCAGCCCTGCCCTTCTAAAAACCGTGTGCCAAACTCCCAACCATACAAGCATGGTTCATGTTCCCGTCTCTTCTTCGTTTTTCAGCATTTGAGGGTGCACCTAGGACTCTGTAATTCATGAAAAACGTTGCCTAAACCTGTCCTAATCCTGGCAGCCCCTTAAACACATAATAAACATGATTTTGGAGATTGAAAACACCACTTTAGAACCCATAAGCATTAGATTACGAAAATTCTGAAAAATCATTCATGTTCTTCATGCATGTAATAATTCAAACATTAATATGATATGATGGATGAGAAAAGGAGATGTAAGGCGTGCCTTTGCATTTTAAACACACTATTTACGTTGACAAATCGAAGAACGACGATGATCGATCATGGCTTGAATTTCCTTGAAGAACCTTGATGCTTTTCCTTTGATATTTTGAAACTTTCTCTTGAATAATCATGTGTGTGTTTCGTGTAACTTTGATGGAAGGAGTTTGTATGAAATTGGGGAGTGGGGCGTGTAAGTTAATGGTGTGGGGAAAAGGGTTTTGCACTTTAAATAGCTAATAAAACACTAACAAAGCTTAGGCCCATTAAGCCAACAATTTAGGCTCATTAATGCTTAATTAAATATTAAAAATATTTTGTTTAATAAAGTTTGTGAATTTGTTAGCCGGGTTGTCAAAACGTTCGCATTTTTGTTGAAAATCCAACACCGATAAAATTTACGTCCCGGCGTATAAAATCACCTCAAAATCCCATAATTTTTTTTTAAAATAAGAAAAAGCATCACCCTTAATTTAAATAATCGAAAAAAATTAACAAATAAAAACATTTTCTATTTTTTTTGCCATCAGTCTCCGTTCCTCGATCGCAACTCGAATATCTTTTAAAAAAAATACATTTTAATGCAACCATGTAGAAAATATATTTTAAACATGTAAATATGCACAACATAATTAATTAATGCAATTAAATCATTTAATTGGAATACAAAGGAATTTAATAGTTTGTGCATGTGGTTCGCGTGAGCCTTTAAATTTTCGGGGCGTTACAATCTTCCTCCCTTAAATTGAATTTCGTCCTCGAAATTCGCTTATCCTTAATAACCCAAAGTTTAGTCTTAGTTCTCTAGTATCCCAAAAATCCACGCTTCCGATGCGCTACTCTGATAAAATTTAAATTCTAGAATGTCCTTACGTCTCCTTGATCCCAATTAATTTTTCTTCTAAATTCTTATTTTTGAATTGCAACTTAAGGAAACCCATAATGACATAATGCTGTTACTATTATAACCTTAAATTTTTAACTTTTCTTACCATTCCCAATAATAAAAGATGGATGACCAACTTATCGTATATTATTTTCTTTAATTTATACCCAAAATGTTCGTCGACTTATCAAATTTCAATCTTAAAATCCCAAACGCATCCGCTAACGTTTAGATTTCAATCCTAATATCGATTCATTCTAAAAACCCTTGATTAACATTCCTTATAACATTTTAACTAAGATATCCCAAGGTTCTAAATATTCTTTCTAGCCCAAATCATCAAAAATTCCTATCAATTAAACCATCAAATTACCGCTTATTGCTAAATTAGTTCCCAAATTCCTTAACAATTGCAAAAATCAATTCTTAATTTCCTCAAAAATTATCTTAATTGGTCCTTAATTTCAAAAATCCTACGATTAACCCATAAGCTCTTAACATTCTTAATTCTCCTCTACGGATTTTCCATAACATAAATTTCGATAATTTAAACTTATTTACCCAAAAATCAATTCCTATAACCAATCTTACCTTTCGTCAAAACTTAAAATCCCAATTTATACATTTCTATACTCCCAAAATCGTTACAAATCCTCGAATCATTATTACTTATGAGTAATTCCCAAAAATTTATTCAACTAGTAATCACGAATCATAAATATTTTCTTAGAAAATCTACATGTCCCAAAAGCATTCATAATATTCACGATTAACTTATAGCACAAAAAGTAGAACGTCAATACTAAAACCCAAAAATCAACATAGTCCAATTCCACCACGAAGCCAACATGCGTTGAAATCAAATAATTTCTTATTTCATATCATATCACGTATAAAAATTCTAGAGCATAAAAAACATTTATCATCATAATACTATTAAACATGTGACGTGAACATATAAGCCATGTACTTATGCAGGTAACATCATAAAATCATATAAAACATGTAAACTTACAAATTGAGGCTTGACGACTGATCTTTTAGCGCTGATGGTGGCACAACCCTTTACAGGACCTTTGCTCTGATACCAACTGAAATGTCTTGCCCTTTTTATTGCTTTAAAAGTACTAGAAATTTTTTTTTTTACACTCAAATTTCGGCCATATACATTTTCCACATGACCCCTTTAAAATAAAATACCAACCATCTAGCATTTTAAAAATCAAGTGCACTAGTCATAACATGAAATCGTCAACTGATTTACCAACCTAAAAAGCAAAAGTTTGAAAAGTATAGCTCATACTAAAACTCTCAAAAAGCATAAATAAATAGTCTTAAAAATCTTTAACATAAATCATGAGTCATAAATCATAATGCGGATAAAGTAGAAGCGCTGGTCCTCGGGTTGTGTGCGCCATTAGTCCAGTCAAATCATCCGTCAAGACCTCCCTCAACCTCACCTGCATCCATCACACCTAGTGAGTCTAAAGACTCAACACACCATAATCTTGATAACAAATAATACGTAATACATTCAACATATAACGGTGAAAAATACTTGTACTTAAATATTGTTTTCATGAAGATGCATAAACTTCAAACATGACCATTTTCATAAATATTTTAATGATGCATAAACTTTAAATAGAAACATTTTCAAAATGAGCATCAACTTTAAGCATAAACATTTTCATGACATGCAAACATGAATTTTCTTTTTCCTCAACATGACATGACATAAAACATTTAACATGATCATGAACATTTTCCTTTTCATTTTCTTTTTCCTTTGTTGAATTCAGATCGTTAATTGTGACTTTCCTGACCATGATCATAAATCGATGGATCCATCTACATGTAACCACAATATTGGGCAGCGGGAGACACCAGCAACACTCTCACCGGTCAACTAGGCCCTGGCCTATCATTTTTGGAATAGAAATACGATCGTCGGGGCTCCCTCTGGGGCATTTTCCCATAAATGGGCTCCCTCTGGGGCCTTTTTCCCTCACGATATTCCCGTTCTTACCGTTACCACAAAACCGTTACCACATATTCGTAATGATGGAAACACGATCGTCGGGCTCCCACTGGGACCATAACCCTCACGACGTCGCCAACATTAACGAATTAGTCACAATCACTTCACTTTCTTCAACATTTACATTCTCATCACTTTATAAAAATCATGCATAACATAACATTTTGTTTTTGAAACCAAGCATGCAACATGTCTTTTAAATATCTTCCTTAAATCATAAAAATCTCTTAGACATTTAAAAATCATAATTTAATCATGAACATTTCATAAAAATTTAAAAATGATCATAATATCATAAAAATAGCATTTAGAGCACTGACATGACATTTACTAATTCTTAGATATAAAAGACTGTTTTACCCCTAGATTTGACATTTTACGAGTTCGACCTTTTCTTGATTTCTTGACTCTAACATGTCCCAAGTAATTATTTAAGCTTACAAGAATTTTTTCATAATTTTATTTAGCTTAAATCAAGGACTTTTAATTTAATCTTTAAATAAGACGTATTACTGCGTTTTAATCCCGAATTAAACCAAACCTTAATATAAAATTCTCAAATTAAAAACTTAGACTTATAATAATTATTTGATCTTAAATACAATTTTTCATGATTTTATAAAGCATAAAACTAGGCTTTTCAATTAATTCGTTAATTAGCGTTTCGTACGACGATTAAATCCTCAATAAATCCAAAACTCGTTATTTTGATCCCAAATTTTAAACATAGCATTTTTAAGATTTATTCTACCCTTCCAAGTCATGAGCCACCCCCGTGGACCCATGGAATCAATATTTGCCTTTAAAATCTCGTTTTTGACACATTAACAAACCACCCAAGCCAACTCCCGATTTACTCGAGCCACGCCCGAGCCACCTAGAGCCAAAACCTAGCCAACCCATCTAGGGACCCTATTGACCAAGCCCAAGCCCCTGAACCTAGACCAGGCTCACTCAAACTCACCTGGAAAATGACCCAATTTCTGCATGATTTATGCGTGAGACTTCCATGAACCATTGGACTCCTAACTAGTCTAGGACTTCTTCCAGCCCTTAACCACCGACCACCCATGACCCGTACTGCCCCTAGACCACACTCAGACCCTGCCCAGACCAGCCCAAGCACCTGAACCCAGCAGCGAATCTCCTGAAGCCAAGTGCAACAACCTGCGCACATGAACATCCTTCTCGCCTAGGACTCTTGGCTAACTAGGACTCTTCCAGCCACCTCTGAACCATCATAATGTACCCTCACTAAGGACCCTAAGGTCGCTCCCTAGCCCAGCCCAAAGTTCCCAGGTCGAGCCACAACCCTTACATTTTCTCTGAACCCTGCGCGCCCTCCCTTAAGCTCTCGGGTAGGAGTCCTTGTTGATAAGGACTCCTCCAAGGCCACTCATGCGAGCCCTAGCCCAGCTAGGACTCCCCCCTAGACTCACCCACGGTCATGGCTAGCCCCTGGTCCCAGCCGAACCGGTCCCAGCCCTGCCCTTCCAAAAACCGTGTGCCAAACTCCCAACCATACAAGCATGGTTCCTGTTCCCGTCTCTTCTTCGTTTTTCAGCGTTTGAGGGTGTACCTAGGACTCTGTAATTCATGAAAACGTTGCCTAAACCTGTCCTAATCATGGCAGCCCCTTAAACACATAATAAACATGATTTTGGAGATTGAAAACACCACTTTAGAACCCATAAGCATTAGATTACGAAAATTCTGAAAAATCATTCATGTTCTTCATGCATGTAATAATTCAAACATTAATATGATATGATGGATGAGAAAAGGAGATGTATGGCGTGCCTTTGCGTTTTAAACGCACGATTTTACGTTGACAAATCGAAGAACGACGACGATCGATCATGGCTTGAATTTCCTTGAAGAACCTTGATGCTTTTCCTTTGATATTTTGAAACTTTCTCTTGAATAATCATGTGTGTGTGTCGTGTAACTTTGATGGAAGGAGTTTGTATGAAATTGGGGAGTGGGGCGTGTAAGTTAATGGTGTGGGGGAAAAGGGTTTTGCGCTTTAAATAGCTAATAAAACACTAACAAGGCTTAGGCCCATTAAGCCAACAATTTAGGCTCATTAATGCTTAATAAATATTAAAAATATTTTGTTTAATAAAGTTTGTGAATTTATTAGCCGGGTTGCCAAAACGTTCGCATTTTTGTTGAAAATCCAAGTACCGATAAATTTAAGTCCGGCGTATAAATCACCTCAAAACCCATAATTTTTTTTTAAAATAAGAAAAAGCATCACCCTTAATTTAAATAATTAAAAAAAATTAACAAATAAAAACATTTTCTATTTTTTTTTGCCATCGGTCTCCGTTCCTCGATCGCAACTCGAATATCCTTTTAAAAAAATACATTTTAATGCAACCATGTAGAAAATATATTTTAAACATGTAAATATGCACAACATAATTAATTAATGCAATTAAATCATTTAATTGGAATACAAAGGAATTTAATAGTTTGTGCATGTGGTTCGCCTGGACCTTTAAATTTTCGGGGCGTTACAAACTCAGTGTCTCTTCAAGTTCTGCCTTGTCTGGCTGAACGACATGTGAAGCATCAGGAAGATATTTCCTCGATAACGATACATGAAAGATATCATGTATCCTAGATAAAGAAGGCGGGAATGCGAGTCGATAGGCATGATCTCCTATCTTCTCGGAATCTCATACGATCCAATATAACGTGGAGACAACGGTCGTCGTCGAACATTGGCATATTTGGTCTGTCTATCTTGAGCTTCCTTCATTCTCTTCTGAATCAGCTTCACTTTTTCTGTCATATCTCTGATCATATCAGGTCCAATCTCAGGTACCTCAGATATATCGTCCCAATAAAGAGGGGATCTGCATTTTTTACCGTACAACGTTTCAACGGTGCCATCTCATACTCATCTGATAGCTGTTGTTGTACGAAAACTCACAAAGTGGCAATGAATCCTGCCAACTATTGCTAAAATCAAGCACTACAACTCTAAGCATATTCTATTGTCTGGATTGTCCGCTCTGACTGGTCCGTCAGTCTGTGGGTGATATGCGGTACTCAGATGTAACTTCGTACTAGAGCCTGCTGTAAACTCTGCCAAAAGTGCGAAGTAAACCGAGGATCACGGTCTGAAACAATCGACTTCGGCCCTCCGTGCAATCTTACCACCTCTCTGACATAAATCCTGCCGTCATGTCTGTACGTCATCTTGTACAGAATAAAACATGCTGATTTGGTCAATCTGTCAATCACAACCCAAATCGCATCACAACCTCGGGAGGATCTCGGTAGCTTCGTTACAAAATCCATAAAAATGTGATTCCATTTCCATTCGGGAAGTAGTAAACTCTGTAACAGGACTCTTGATTTCTTTCTCTCGTCTTTCACCTGTTGGCAATTAGGACATTTGGATACAAATTCAGCAATGTCAGCTTTCATTCTGTTTCCATTAAAACTGTCTTTTCAAATCATTGTAAATCTTTCTGCAAGCCAGGATGAATACTGAATCGACTGCTATGCGCTTCTGACATATCTGTCGTTTCAAATTCGACACATCTGCACAACATACGATTATTCACATACAGTACCTGATGAGTACCCTGATATTCTGATAGATGCCTGCTCTGACCATCGATATCGATTATGAACATTCTGATCAACTTTTTGAGCCGCTTTAATTCTCAAAATCAGTCTGGTTCGACTTGAACGGCATAAAGTCGCAATGGTTTACAATCTGTCTCAAATATCAATCCAGACAAACGCAATTTTCAATCAAATTCGAAACACCAATCGTCGATAAGGATAAAAAACATACCTTTCGACTCAGTGCATCTGCTGTTGCATTGGATTTTCCCGGATAGTACTTGATCTCACAATCAAAATCTTTTAATAAATCAAGCCATCTTCGCTGTCTCATATTCAATTCTGACTGTGAAAACAGATATTTCAGGATTTTATGATCAGAATAAATCTCAAACTTCTCATTGTATAGATAATGTCGCCATATCTTAAGTGCGAAGACGATGGCTGCCAATTCAAGATCATGAATTGGGTAGCGAGTCTCATGTGGCTTCAACTGTCTCAAAGCATAAGCGATAACATGTCCCCGTTGCATCAGAACACAACCCAACCCTCTATGAGAAGCGTCACAATAAACTATAAAATCACCAGTACCTGATGGAATAGTCAAGATCGGAGCACTGGTCAATCTCTTTTTCAACTCAAGAAAACTGGACTCACAGTCTTCTGAC